>NC_143562.1:64791590-65103636 GCF_054136105.1 Typopeltis vanoorti | reverse complement strand
AGGCAAGTGATTTGAAGTCATAAGCTTATATATACGAGTTGCTCCAGTCCTGAAAATAGTTCAGGTGCAAACTTGTTTGCTTACACATGGATAAAGGATTAAACCAAGTATATAATTTCTTGGTATCTTTAATTTATAGTTATAACCAAGTGGAAAAACTTCCAGCAACCTTCCTAAAAAAAAAAAAAAAAAATGGGTACAGCCAAAATACTATTAACAGAATTCTGTACAAGACCTCACTTAAAACAAAAATAAACAAGACTACAATAAAACTGTAACCATTCCATACATTGAAGGAATATCAGACAAAATAAACAGAATACTACAAAAATACAACTTTAAAGCCACCTTTAAACCTCCTGCAAAATTAAAGAACTTATTCAATTCGTCCAAGGATCCTCTCCCTCCGCTGGCCCACCCTGGAGTATACCGTATTCATTGCACTTATAATTTTCCCTATATAGGGGAAACAGGATGCACAATTCCTATCGGAAAAAAAGGAACATAACCGGCACATTAAATATAATAACTATGGTCAAACTGGTCTTTCTGATCATGTCCTTGAACACCTTACATGGAATTGACTGGAAAAGCACCAGTTGTTTACATCACACCGAAACATGGTATGAACGTATTTAAGGAAGCCCGTGAGATTCTTATCAATCACCCTAATCTTACACAATAATGAACTAAAAATCCCAAGCATATGGAAGGCACATGTTCTACCCACTTAACCTTTCTCCCTAAGAGTTAATTATAAATAGGACCATAGGTAATCCAGGATCCTAAATCTAATATAACAATTGTCATGTTAAATTAGGACATAATTTTTAGCGTAACAAAAATTATGTCCTAATTTATCTGTCTATCAGATAGATAAATGATCTAAATTTCATCTAAACTATCTAGATGAAAGAATGTTTCTCTGATGTTGTCTTAAATAGAATATAGCTTTGATGTAGTTGATTTATTTTATTTATTTATTGTAATTTTATTTTATTTTCATTAGAAGTCAGGCCAGTGGAATAATCATTGATCAAATCATTGTCTCTTCAGCATACTATGTGAAATGTAATTTAGCTTGTCTTTGTATGTATATGTGTATACTTCAGACCTTAATATGAAGGTCGAAACGTCGGGAAATTGAAATAATTATTTATAACACAGTTGTAGAGTCCATAATTTGTGTAAAACGAATACTAAGTGATCACTTTGCGAGAGTATATCATGGTGGTGACTTTGCAGTTATTGATATGACAGAGACTGATGGGAGAATTGAGGTAGATGAACTGGAGGCACTCAGTATATCGAAAATTATCAATGTGAATGCAGTAGTGGGACTGGTTGGTATATCAGTCTGTGTGCAACAAGAATGTGCAAAAGAATTGGCAGTGCTTGTGACGAAGTTCTTTAATCTAAATCTCAGGGCTACTGCAAGCAGGTGTGCAAGTTGTGTGTTGCACAAAGGCACCATAAAAGGGGAACACAGAGTTAAGATTAATTTTAAATTAAATTAATATTAATTAATTTTAAAAAATCATTTCTCCATTCCACACACCATCTTCATGTGTTTGCTTGTATCAGATTTCACTTCTTCCAAAACAAGTGCTTTATATAAGTTCAGAGAAACCATATGTATCGTACAATTTGAAACTATCAGTGCTGCTGACCTCTTCCGGTGAGCATATTGTTGCAGTTCTGGTAAGCTCAATCTAACAAGTACGAGCTGAGCAGCCAAGTCTTTTTCTATACAGATACAAATCAACACCCTTCCGTCTTTTTATTAGTTCTCTAAGATAAAGCTTTTTATTCAACTGAATATGGTATTTGATTATTGAAATAGTGGAACGTTTGTGGTAACGGCTGCAATGGCTGTGTGAAGGATTTCATTACTGTACATATGTGTTGATCGTGATCGGAGCTCTCTGCTGTTGTGGTATTTGTAAAAGTATACTCTGATTTTCAAGAATGGTAAGTAAAAAAAATATACAAGATTTTTTCGTTTTGCTAAATTTATTTTAACATTTACATTTGTTAAAAAACTATGTATATTTTTATCAAGGGTGATGCCAAAAAATGGTTGCACAAAAGTGCCCTATGTGTCAGTGATGATGGTACTGCTAAGTCTCAACTCTGGCAAGGTTCCATGGGAGTGGAAAGAGAGTAAGATAGTTCCATTACATTATGGTGGCTCCAAGACAGAAGTAACAAATTACAGATCGATTGGTATCTTGGGAGTGGTGGTGGTTAAAGGTAAAATTCAGGAACAGGTAGATAGGAATATGATACTCTATAGGGGCAGCATGGCTTTGTAAAAGGTAAGTCTTGTATTAGTAATTCATTCCCATTTTATAATATGGTGACAACAGAATTGGATAAGGGAAATGGCTATATCATGCCTGCTGGACTTTACAAAGGCATTTGACAGAATACTGCATGGGAAAACTATTACATAAGTTTTAGCAAATGGGAAGGAATGGATATGAGGCTGGTGGCATGGATAGGAGAATAGCTGATAGATATCATAGGTGTATGGTGGAGTGGAATCAAGATGAATGAGGGTGACTAGTGGAGAGTCCCAGAGCTCTCTATACTAGGGCCACTACTCTTAAATTTGTATGTTAATAATATAGCAGAAGATTTCAGGATGGATATTCAGTTGTTTGCTGATGATGCAAAACTGGTTGATAAAGGTGATGTAGATATCCTGCAGGATGATTTAAATAAATTGGCAGTCTGGGCAATGGATTTAATGCTATGAAATGTAAGGTATACACTTCAGGATGAACAGATAACATACTTTGTATCATATTGATGGTACTGGATTATAGGAAATTGATGAGGCTAGGGAACTGGGGGGTGATGGTAGATAGAGATTTGAAATTCAGAGGACACATTTCAAGAGTTGACAAGAATAGCTAAGAGGATTACTTGGATGTAGAAGAATACATTGACAAGAAAATATAGGAAGGTTGTTATCCCTCTTTTTAAGGCTATACTTTGGCCACATGTGCACAGATTTTGTCACCTGGGTTTCTTGGAGATCAGGAAGTGGAGTGGATTCAGAGACAAGTGATTGAGCTAATGGTAGTTCTGTGGCATGCTCCCTATGACGATAGATTGAAGATGTATATTTTGAGAGATTAGCTGACAGGCAGAGAAGAGGGGGAATATGATAGAAACTTATAAGTTACTAAAGTGATTTTATAAGCTTGACAGAAAAGATAATTTTCAATACATGAGGAATAGGAGAGAATAAGAGGGTTATACTACGAAGTTGTCTAAGAGTGTGTGGTTAGTAAGGGTGCAGTCTAGGCTCTTTACTTGAAGAGTGGTGAAGGAGAGGAATGTATTTCTGGAAGTGGTTGGGAGTACCCCAACAGTGAATAAGTTTAAGGAGAGGTATGATACGTATTGTGTAAATAATGGGTTATATGGGTCTCTCACAAGTCTTTCGACTCCATGGACATCCCTATATTAATAATAAATTTAAAATTTGTGGGTTACAAAAATTGGTTGATAAAAAGCAGAAAAAAGATATTACACACACAGTTTCTGGTGTAATTTTTTTTTGATGCCAGTATTATCTGTCCAAAGATCTGTAAAGTAATCCAAGAATTCTTTTACATTTATTTCATAATTTATATTTGCAGTTTTTTTTTATATCTGCATTCATGTGTTTTAGTATTTCATACTCATTGGGTCTTATTTTGTATATGTCATTTTCTAGATATGATACAAATTTTTCCCAGCTTTTTCTGTGTCTCTTTCTGGTTTCTCTTTTTGGCTATTGCTTGTCTTTTTTTTATATTCAATTTCATCTTCTTGTTTTTTGCTACTTAACCATCTTTTAAAAGCCAGCTTTTTATTTTCAATTATTATTTTTATTTCATTGTCCCATATATGTAATTCTTTATTTTTATGATAGTTTCTGTGTGTTCCTAGACTTTCATATGCTGCTGATGCAATAATTTCTTTTATATTATTCCATTCTTTCTTGATGTCTTCATTTTCTTGTATTTTTTCTAAGTTTTTAATCCTCTGTTGATATAAATTTCTTATACTTGAGTAATTTAGTAGTCTCACTTTGTAATTAGATTTTGTTTCTCTAGTTTGTTTATTTATTTATTTGTAACCAGTTTGGTGGAAACCTTAGTTTTGCCTGCACTAAATAGTGATCTGTGTAGATTTCTAGCCCTCTTCTGACTTTAATCTAGGAAGAGGTTTGCTGCTTTTTCATTTGCTATAAAGTAGTCTGTTATTGATTTTTTTCCTCTTGCAGACCATGTATATTCATATATGTTTTTATATTTGTAAAATGTATTCATTATTTTAAATTATTATATATTATATAATCAATGAGTCGCTTTCCATTTTTGTTTACTGTTGGTTCTCCGAAATTTTGTATATTATTGTTAATTTTTTTTCATTCTTATTCTGGCATCAAGATCTCTGGCTATAATTATATGGTCTGTTTTATTTAATTTCAGGGGCATATGCTCCAACAACTGTTAAATTTTCTTTATTTAATTTTAATCACACTTCTAATATTCTTTCATTCTAGTATGTATAATGAGTTATTTTTGTTTTAATTGATTTATGGATCCAAATCATTACATCAGCTTTTGCATGTATTTGTTTGTCCACTCCACTATATGTGATATTGTAATTAGCTGTTTCTTTTGTTCCTTTAAGTTTCTTTTTTATTTCTGTAGGAACTGTAATTTCTATATTTTCATCATTAAAAATTTTATCTAATTCTTTTTCTTTATGTACTATGCTTCTAATGTTCTATGTAGCATATACCATCACATTTTTCTTTTTTCAAAGTTTCTTAACCTTTTCCAGTTTGCAGTGTTTTTCCATGTTTTCTGTCCTGTTTGGATTTTGTTGAGACTTGAAAGTAACATGTCTTTCCCTATGTCAAGTGACTAACATACTAGTCACTGATGATAGGTATACTAGTGGTGGGGCTTCCACCTTAAGACAACTAGGCTTGCCCTTTTTTAGTAGATAGTGGAAACTACAGTTTGAGAGGAAAGAGTACTCTTTAATAGCACTGGGGAAGGAGTAAGAAGTAAGAGAGAGTAGAGGAAAGAAGTGTAGAAGACCAGTCTACAGATATGATATACCAGGTATATATTGTAGGAAGTAAGATCAGGTCTAGCTCCGGTATCTCGGGTCTGCCATGCCCATACTTGCCAATGTGAGCCCCTGAGGGGAAAAAAAAATATATATATATATATATATATATATATATATATATATATATATATATATATATATTGTGGAATACAATACCATCTTGGTATACACTTGCTTTCCTGCATTCATTGTTTATTTTAATTTTCATCTGTTGTATCTTTCTTTGATTATGTTTTATGTCTCTATGCTTTTATAGTTTTTTAACTCATATTATAAGCATGCTTCTGACAGAAGGTACCTGTTGGTAAATTAAACTAGGAGATTTTTAGTGAAATAAAGTAATTTGTGTTACTTCATGTCATGTCATTATACCAGAAATTCACTTAATGTCTTCAGAGCCACTCAAATTTAAAACTTGCTTTGAAATTGAAACTGTTTAGAATAAAAATAATTCCATTCACACCACATAAACAAATCGACAGTTGAGGCATTTGGTAAAAGCAGTCATTAAAATAGTATTGAGAGAGAGCTGTTCTATCATTTGATGACTTGCCTGGTGTTGCCTACTTAAGACATGATCCTAGAGAATACATAAATAAAAATAATATGCAATGTTTTGCTCCTGAATGCTAATGACTTGCCCTGATTGGCCTTCATAATGCTAATCTTAGTTTAAGGTGGTTAGTCTTATGTTATGCCTAAATATATATTTTGTATATAAACTGCATGTGTTCTTCTGGTCAGTTTGCCTAGTTGTGGAATGAATACCCCAAGTTTCTGGGAGGAAAAATCCTGCTCTCTCCATATGAAACTGGCTAACTCAACTTCAAGTGAAAAGCCTAGATAAAGTGCTTTGTCCTAGACAGGATTTGAATCTAGGTCTTTCCAATCAAATAGCTTTATCAAAACTGACTGAGCTATGGGAGCTGTAATGTAATACATACAAATGTTGAAGTCATTACTGGCCTTGCCTACATGTCTGTTTAGTTGAAAACTTAAAAACTAACTGAAAAGTATGAAATATTTGATAGCTGCTATACTTATATATGTATTATTTCTGAAAATTTTCATGTTACACTTTATGCACATTTTTTATGGTTGGTGGGGAAGAGTGTACTTTATGCACGCATCATTATAGATAATAGCACACCCAGTGTTGTACTTCTTTATTAAAATCTTCATTCTAATTTTATTGTTAAAAATCTTTATTCTAATTTAGTCAGTTTTTAAAATTTTTAGCTGAAATATACACAACAGGTTTACATTTGGTAACTGGATTGCTTTTGTCCATAATTTGACAGATGCACGGGATATTTCACAGTATGTTAGAGATGATTATTCACAACTTAGCTCAGAGGCAGATATAAAAAGAAAGATCAGTGTTAAGTATTTCTCTCAGTAACTTTGGGAATCCCCATTGAGTTGTTGCTGTTTGCTATCTTTGGCTTTCCAGCCAAAGCAAGTGTATTCTTCATGCAGAAAGGCTTAGGTGTCGTTCATTATCCATAATAACACTTAACAGTATAAGGGACGCCACAAGAACAAACATTTATTAAACTCACTAATATTTCACTGGTTTTCTATCCAGTATCATCAGAGTTCAATAAGTGTATTTTTTTATTTTTTTCTCTTCATGTTAGTTATAATGTTAAGCTTTATTATGGGCAAGTGTATTCTGTCTCTTAATTGTGTTTATTCTCCTTGCTGGTTTTTGCCTGTTTTGAGAAACAAAAAAAAAAAAAAAAGGTGTTTCTGAGAGGAAAAAACCTAACTCTCTCCTTATTAGACTATGTAATTCACTTTCAATTAAAAAGCTCTAATAAAGGTTCTTCACATCCAAGATTGGATTCAAATGTAGGTCTTTCCTGCCAGAGTGTATTGTTGATTCTGATCAAGTTTTGGAAACTCTCAGTTGTTAGGGAAAGATTCTTTAACAGTCACCAGTTAAGCAGAATATATCAATTATGTTAGAATTCTGGGATAATTAAATATCAAATAAACGAGTCTGTTGTAATAGTACATGATTTAGGGGGGAAAATTATATTTGCAGTTGTGGTACACTATTTAGGAGGAATTCATTACTGTCATTACTGGATGGCTGTATATAGACAAATTTTATATTGCGATGAATTGGACTGCATGGTACTTCCAGTGCTTCTACTGAACATTTACAGATTCTTGATTGTTTCACATATTACCAATGTTATCCTGGTTCTAGTCCTTACTACACATACCAGCCACTGAATAGAAATTTTTATTTAATACTGTGTTGGACCTCCTTTAGCCTGAATTACAGCATGTATGCAGTTTGGCATAGATTCCACAGTGTTGGATTGCATCTATGTCTACACGATACCTGGCATTCACCAGACAGTCCTTGAAATGGCTCAGATTTGACGTAAGAGGACTTTGCTCCTGAATCTGTTTTTCTAACATGTCACATACATTCATCATTCTCTGTGATTCAGAATCCGGCTTTGTGGTGGGTAAGGAAGATGGTGGAAGTCGCTGTAACCACTGCTGAACAATTCTTACATGATGGACAGTAGCATTGTCATCCATGCAACAACTGTTACTTGCTGAATAAAACAACATTGCAGGATTGACTTGATCGGCAACAATGTTTAGATATTCCATGGATCACACCCAACCTTCCATCAAATCAGAGCATCCGTTTCGTACTCTCGGATCACCACCACTAGAACCTTGAGTTGTGTTTTCAAGGCAAGATGGATTCATTGCTTCTTGGGGATCCTGCCAAACTCTACCCCACTGTTGAGAGTTTATTTTTCACTTGGTTAATCCTTTATTCAAGTGTGAGCAAACAAAGTTTGCGCCTGAAAGTATCTTCAGGACTGGGGCAAGGTAGTACAACACCAGGCAACTCGTTGCAAAGGTGGAGAAAGATCTCATCACTCCTATCTCAGTATCTCCCATAATGCAAGGCACATCTCCTTGTGGATATGTGTAATGCTATGCATTAAGGCAAGGGCCACTACTCATACCGGTTTCGACCTTTATTGAGGTCTCGTCAGTGGGAGCCAGGCCCAGTAGTGCAGATACCAAGGCAGAAGCAATGAGAGGTCATCCCAACCTTTAGGAGTTGCCAAAGGGTGTACAACTTTATTATTAAATTACTCCAGATTCAGAGAAAGATGTTGATAGTTTAGAGAGTTTATTTTTCACTTGGTTAGACTATAATAAGTTTAGTTTAATCCTTTATCCAAGTGTGAGCAAACAAAGTTTGCACCTGAAAGTATCTTCAGGACTGGGGTAAGGTAGTACAACACCAGGCAACTCATTGCAAAGGTGGAGAAAGTTCTCATCACTCCTATCTCAGTATCTCCCATAATGCCAGGCACATCTCCTTGCGGGTATGTGTAATACTATGCATTAAGGCAAGGGCCACTACTCATACCGGTTTCGACCTTTATTGAGGTCTCGTCAGTGGGAGTAGCCAGGCCCAGTAGTGGAGACACCAAGGCAGAAGCAATGAGAAGTCATCCCAACCGGTGTTGTACCTTACCTGAGTCCTGAAGATACTTTCAGGCACAAACTTTGTTTGCTCACACTTGGATAAAGGTTTAAACTAAACTTATTATAGTCTAACCAAGTGAAAAATAAACTCTCAACATCTTTCTCTGAATCCGGAGTAATTTAATAATAAAGTTGTACACCCTTTGGCAACTCGTAAAGGTTGGGATGACCTCTCATTGCTTCTGCCTTGGTGTCTCTACTACTGGGCCTGGCTCCCACTAACGAGACCTCAATAAAGGTCAAAACCGGTATGGGTAGTGGCCCTTGCCTTAATGCATTATACATATCTGCAAGGAGATGTGCCTTGCATTATGGGAGATACTGAGATAGGAGTGATGAGAGCTTTCTCCGCCTTTGCAACGAGTTGCCTGGTGTTGTTACTACCTTACCCCAGTCCTGAAGATACTTTCAAGCACACACTTTGTTTGCTCACACTTAAATCTCTACCCCACTCTTGGTACAGAACGAGGTGTACCATCAGTCGTCAGACCACATAACTTTTTTCGAGTCTTTCAGTGTCCAGTCCTAACACCACAGTACACAAACTTTCCCATTCTTCACAGAAATCATTAGTTTCTGTATATGCATGCTACTGCCAATACCAATTCTCTTCAATTCCCTGGACATAGTTCGGTGTGATATGAGTCGGCAAACGACCTTCATTAAATCTTCTTTCTTCTTCTGTTGCATCAATCTTATAACTGGTAGCTCAGCAGCATTTCCTTCCATTCTTCTCTTCTGTTTGCTTTCCTCTTTATTTCATAGTATATTTTTAGTCCAGTGCTTTGTTTTATTTGATCAAAGTATCTTTTCCTTGTCTTCCTCTTTTTCCTTTGATTTTGCCTTCCATTATTCTTATCATCAGACTTTCATGTCGTAAGATATGTCCAATCCATCTGTCTCTTCTTGTTATTAATGTCTTTATCAGTGTTCTGGGTTCATTTACTTCATTAAGCACTTCATTTGATTTTTTGTCTGCCCATTTTATCTTTTGCATTCGTCTTCAACACCACATTTCAAATGCCTCCAGTTTTCTAATATCTCCTGTTCCCATTGTCCATGTTTCGCTGCCATAAAGTGGTATACTCCATACATAAGTTTTTAAGTTTTTTTCCTTAGTTGTAGAATTAAGTTGCCTTTTAATACCTTTTCCATTTTATTGAATTGGTTTTTTGCTATGCTTATTCTTATCTTTATGTCTTCTTTTGATCTTCCTTCCTCATTTATTGTACTCCCTAGGTATTTGTAATTCTTTACTTGTTTTATCTCTTTCCCATTTAATTTAATTTTCTTTATGATCTTTGGTTTCTTGCTTGCCAGTAGGATTTTGGTTTTTTCAACATTTATTTTCATGTGGTATTTGTTAAATATTTCATCTGTAGTTTTGATTAACTTTTTTAATCTTCCTCTGCTGTTTGCTATGAATGCAATATCATCTGCAAATCTGAGACAAAATATCTCCTCTTCACCAATCTTTATGCCGCTGCTTGTCCTTTCTTTAACTTCTCTGATGGCATTTTCAATATATATGTTGAAGAGGTGATAATATGTACCCTTGTCTTATCTAATATGTACGGTTTCTTCCTTATTATTTGTTCTTACATATCCCATTTGTCTTACATATATATGTTTGATTACGCTTCTATCATTATTGTCAGTGTGACTTTTCTTCATAATATTCCACATCATCTTCCAATTAACTTTGTCAAATGCTTTTTCTAAATCCATGAAGTATATATATGTTTTTTGGTTAATCTCCATTCTTCTTTTGATTATAGTTCTCAGGCTTAGTATTGCTTCTCTTGTTTCCTTTCCTTTCCTGAATCCATATCGGTCTTCCTCTAGTTCTGAATCTATTCTTTTATATATATTCGGTTTTGTATTGTTTTTAATAGGGTAATTGGTATTATCAGGGATTTTGTGAAGTCTTCTGGGAGATCTCCATTTTCATATATTTTAGCTATTAGTTCAAATATGTCATTTTTTGTTTCCTCATCCAGATTTTGAAGGGCTTCACTTGGGATGTTATCATTTTTTTCCAACAGTATTATCCTCCTTTCCTTCTATGATTGCGTTCCAATCTCCCATTATTATTGTGTTGTTTCTTTGTTTGAATGTGTTCCATATATCTTCAATTTTCTCATACATTTCAGCCATTTCTTCATCTTTGTGTCCAGTTGTAGGCATATAGACCATTATAATGTTCAGGATGCTAATTGCCATGATTCTGTCACTGTGTTTGATTGTTGTGGTTACTTTTTTGCCTAAGTATTTCTTGAGTATTATTGCTACCCCTGTTTTTCCTGAGAATATTATATTATCCTGTAGTTGTCACTCCAGAAATCACCTTGATCTTGCTGTCTTGTTTCACATATTCCCAGTATGTCTATATTAAGCCTCTTCATTTTTAATGTTTTTCAAGTTTTCCTATTTCCAATAGAATTTTCACATTCCATGTTCCTATGTTTGTATAATTTTTCTGCTTCTTTCTGTCTGTATCAGGGTTTCGCTGGTTTACGACCTGAGAAGCCTGATTTCTTCCCCTGGCGGGCATGACTCCTCATGGAGGCTCCATCGCCAATCTCATTTTGATTGTTTCTAGTTTTCATGCTGCTTTTTCTAGGTATATTAATGTGGTAGTTTCCCCTTGCTTTCCACATCACAGTGTTACAACCCTTAGTCCTATAAATTGGTCTGGCTTGTAAGTTTCTGGTTATGAGCCTTTCTAACATCAATTGTCCTCAGCCTCAGGCCAGTATTGGTAGTTGCTGCCCACTACCAGGGTTTGTATTGGATGTTTCCCTCTCCTAGGTATCTCTCTTAGTCTGGCTCCTACCCCACGAAGACCTGTCCAGCTTGGGTGGCCCTTCTGGTTTTATTTCTACTGCTGGCATAGCTCTCAGGATTGTCGAAGCACGCAACCCCCACCACCACATCAAGGTGGAGATACCTCCGGGGGGGGGGGGTATACCTTCAATTTAATTCATTAAATGTTGTGGTCGATTGCTGCACAAAGGAAGTTTTGTTTGTCCATACAACCCTTCTCAGATGATGGCAATCTTGCTCCAAGCAGACTCTTATAGGATCACAGTTATGCATCTTAGACAAGCAAAGTGGGTTATTTTCCCACTGATTACATGCCAAGGATATCTCACCTTTTGAGAAACCAGTGGACTCTGCTGTTTTCAAAATCATGGCTAAAATATTAATCAATCTGAAAATACCAAACCAGCTCTTACTCTTACAGTCTATTCAAGAAATATACTGCTCAAAACAATTGTTTGTCCATACAACCCTTCTCAGATGATGGCAATCTTGCTCCAAGCAGACTCTTATAGGATCACAGTTATGCATCTTAGACAAGCAAAGTGGGTTATTTTCCCACTGATTACATGCCAAGGATATCTCACCTTTTGAGAAACCAGTGGACTCTGCTGTTTTCAAAATCATGGCTAAAATATTAATCAATCTGAAAATACCAAACCAGCTCTTACTCTTACAGTCTATTCAAGAAATATACTGCTCAAAACAATTAGGGGATATTTTGGTTTTCTTGTAAATTATAAAGTTATAAAAATAATTTACAAATGAAACACATAATGATTGTAATGAGAATGTAATAAATATTGATTGCTGAAACAATATCTCATCAATTCTGTCCTATCCATAAGTAAGAAATATTTATTCATGTATGAAGTACCCAATAGTTATAATTATTTGCAGAAATTTATAATTGTTATTATTATTATTTGACACCTCCAGAGAGTCCAAGGACTCAAGGGAGGGCACCTGCTATACAACTCTGTTTCCAACACTCAATCCACCAACTGACTGCATCCACACTAACGCCATCTACCGCCGACCACCACCACTGGTATTTCCACAGACAATCACAAACATCCATGCCCATGGCGGGATTCGAACCCGTAGCCTTTTGGCTGGAGAGCGGATACGCTAACCACTCAGCCAGCCAGGCTGGCAAAAAGCCTAATGCTCTACCAACTGAGCCATCCAGGCCTAATGAGGCAGGATGGTGTCAGCTGTACTAATATACTTTTGTGGAATAACTAAACTTCAAGAAGTAACCGCTTGACTAATCCTGCTTCAATTATATCCCCTAATTGTTTTGAGCAGTGTGTGTATATACAGGTAACAAAATAGCAGTCAAATTAGTACAAAGAGCAGAATGGAAAGATATATCACCTCAACCTTTTAATACATATATAAATAAAAGTATAACAATCTGGAAACAGCATAACCTATTTGGTATACAAATAAACTCACAAATGAAGATAAATACACTATTATTTGCAGTTGATCAAATTGTACTAGCTACGTGCTTTGGCTTACACTAGTAGTCGCCGATACGTTTATAGTTATACTATATTCGGCATGAAACTCTTTAATTCTGATCTTTGAGTTTCTTATTCGGTTTTAAAACAGTGTGGGATTTAACATCCCCTTAATTTAAATAATGTTTTACATCGCCGAAATGAAGCCAATTGGCTCTTTATTTTAAATAATTTATCGGTGTGCCTTGTTGACAACTCGTATAGCAGAGTATATAAGTTCTTTTCGCTATACCCTTAGTATTATACTTTGGTCTAGCTACTCACTGATGAGATCTCAATAAAGATCGAAACCGGTCTGGGTAGTGACCTCCCACCATAATGTATAACATCATACATCTCCTAGGAGATGAGTTTTACATTATGGAAAATACTAAGAATAGCGATCAGAACTTTCTCTACCTTTGCAACGAGTTGCCCTAGTTTGTACTACGTGCTTTAGCTTACGCTAGTAGTCGCCGATACATTTATAGTTATACTATGTTCGGCATGAAACTCTTTGATTCCGAACTTTGAGTTTCTTATTCGGTTTTAAAACAATGTGGGATTTAACATCCCCTTAATTTAAATAATGTTTTACATCACTGAAATTAAGCCTATTGGCTCTTTATTTTAAACAATCTACAGAAATCGGTAAAATTATTAAATGAAATTTCAGAACAATATAGTATGAGAATATCAAAAGTAAAGACAAAAATAATGGCTTAAATGAAAAAATCTAATAAGTAAAATAGTGATAAGGAATAAAATATTAAAACAATAAATATTTTCAAATAATTGGTATGTGACTTCCCATATGAAGATGAAAAAGATATAGACATTAAAATATTAAATTCTGTTAAAGTAACTGACATAATAAACTATATTTAAGCCATCCCTGGTAGAAAAACACACCAGAATTAGACTATATAATGCCCTGTCTAAACCAACTTTTATATGGAAGCGAAACATGGATCATTGTTTCACTTCCATATAAAATCAACAGAAATGAAATTTCTCAGAAAAATACCTAGATATACCAAGTGGAATCATAAAATGAAGGAATTTTATAATCCCTGAATATAAAACCAGTTAATTATTATAAAAATAAATTATAAACAAAAATGGTTAGAGCATCTGAATTGAATGGACAATAGCAGACTGCTAAAAATGCTATACAGATATAAAATAAATAAATAAATAAAAAGAAGAATTGGATGACCAAGAGGGCAATGGCATGAGAGACTGAAACAGGCTACTTTTAAAAATTTAAGGTTAAAAAGAAGATTTATTTGCTCTGAAATTTATGTTGCTACATTCAAATGCTATATGAGTAAAGACTGAATTATTCATTCATTGATTAGCATTACAGTTATTCCACATCACATTTCATTTCATTTTGAGTGACTGTTATTGAGACTGCACTTTAAAAATTCTCTCCCAGTATTTAATACATAAAGCAAAAGAGTTTTCAAGTATAGAAAGTTTATGTATATTATTTCTGGGAAAACTCCCATGTTACTCCTCATTATAAACTATTATAATTACAACTATTTTGCCTGCTTCAGTTTAGGAGTACCCCTGTTTAAATGTCATTGGCTATTTACTCATGGGTTCTTAGGGCATTATGAGTGTAGATGTACTAAAAAGTATATGTAGCTTAAGGAATAGAAAATTGCACATACCTTTTTCTGGGTGTTGTGGCTTTTCCTCTGTCTGCGATGTCGAGAACTGCAGAGTGTGTGTGTGTGGGGGGGGGGGTAGGCAGTTTGGTAGAATAAGTTAGAAAAACCCGGGTTTTTTTTCTAATATATAGAAACATATACTTTTATATAGGGTGGGGAAAAAGTGAAGGGGTTAATTTTTTAAAATAGGGAGGGGGAAGGGGAAAGCTTCCACTTTCCCAATATGTTCCGATGATGACCACGAATAGTCGAAACGGTCCACACCCCGTCAACTACCTTTCCCCTTCCCCCTCCCTATTTTAAAAAATTAACCCCTTCACTTTTTCCCCACCCTATATAAAAGTATATGTTTCTATATATTAGAAAAAAAACCCGGGATTTTCTAACTTATTCTACCAAACTGCCTACCCCCCCCCCCCCCCCCACACACACACTCTGCAGTTCTCGACATTGCAGACAGAGGAAAAGCCACAACACCCAGAAAAAGGTATGTGCAATTTTCTATTCCTTAAGCTACATATACTTTTTAGTACATCTACACTCATAATGCCCTAAGAACCCATGAGTAAATAGCCAATGACATTTAAACAGGGGTACTCCTAAACTGAAGCAGGCAAAATAGCTGTAATTATAATAGAAAGTTTATGCTTTTGAAACACCAAGAAGGGATTATCACTTAATATAAAGATATAAAGTTGGATATCTTTTTCTATAATTTGTTGCAAATTGTCTCTGAAAGTTTGTTGATATAAACTGCACTTTGCTTTTTTTTTTTTTTTTTTTTAGCTGGGCTGTTTAGTTATTGATATCATTCTTGTATTAATATGTTAAGTTATAATATGGGCATGCATGCCTTGTTATTGAGTTCAGTATATATATTAAAATCTAAAGCTGTTTTAGATAGTGAACTATCAAATACCTGTTATCAAGGAGAAAGTATCAGGTTTATATTCCATAGTATTGCAAGTTACAAAAAGTCACCTTATGTCATGACAAATATTCAACCTACATTTGAACTCCTGCAAAAGCCTGTATAACATATCCACATTCTCTGATTCTCCTGTAATATCTAATGCTGTTATAATGATAATCAGAATCCTTTTATATCTCTTTTCTACATAAAGAGGTCTAGTTGGATTGTAATGTCAGAAGACCTTGGAGATCAAGGAAATGTAAGAATTAGCAAGAAATTGGATAGGCTTCTTTCATCATATCACATTTCATTCCATACTATTTTAAAAAGAGCATTTAGAGCACTGGAAATATAAGTATTTTTATTTTGTCAGGTCTCTAGAAACATACTTTTTCCTGTAATATCTAATGCTGTTATAAAGAAATCATATATGGAAATTACAGCAATATTGGTGCTTTTAAATGGGATTGTTGAAAGTTTTTCCACTTGGTTATACTATATATTAAAGATGCCAAGAAATTGTATTCTTGATTTCACCCCTTTATCCAAGTGTAAGCAAATAAAGTTTGCATGAAGTTACTTCACGACTGGGCTACTTGTATATAGAGGCTAATGACTTTACATCAGTTGCCTTAGTATCCAATAATGCAATGCACATATCCATACGGATATGTATAATGCTATGCATTATGGGAAGGGCCATTACCCAGACCAGTTTCGACCTTTATTGACGTCTCATCAGTGAGAGCCAGACCCAGAAGCTATACCAAGGTTGAAGTAATGCAGAAATCATATTTCCATATACAAGTAGTCAAAAGTTGTCACACCTTATTATTGAAATACTCGGGATTAGAGATGTTGAAATTTTTTTCACTTGGTTATACTATAAATTACAGATGCCAAGAAATTATATTCTTGGTTTCATCCTTTATTCAAGTGTAAGCAAACAAAGTTTGTATGTGAAGTCACTTCACAACTTACTTCAACCTTGGTATCACTTCTTGGTTTGGCTCCCACTGAGTGAGCTCTGTTGGATCGTACATCCTAGCTTTGAATCCGCCATCTTGTTGGAACGTTATTCTTATTTAAATTATCCATTTTTATTTTTTATTAATTGTTGGTTGATTACTGATCCAAATATAGAGAAATTTATATTATCCTGCACCACCCTATATTCAGATTAGTCTATATAATATAGTGGAATCAATCATCAACTAACATTTGCAATCTCACTTTTCTACAGGCCGAGGTTAATATTATCATTTAAGGCTTCCACAAGGTCCGATAAACTTTATGAGCGGTGCAATGAAAGAGAATCAGGCAAACACCAAATTGAAATCAATAAAGCCAAACATTTAATGCAGGGTTATATAACATGTACATTAAGTATAACTTTGAAAACAAGATAATGCAAATCAACTTAGTTCAAGTATTCATAACAAACATGAAACATTAGGCATCAGACATCCAGCTGTCAATTCTACATTCTTCCGAATAATTAAAAATGGTTCACACAGTTCAATGTTACAGAATCTTACAGTAAATATTCTTAAAGTAGAATTCTCTAATTCTCTATTAGTCAACAAACACTTAATTCAATTATGAGGCAGTTATCATTTCAAGGGGGAAACACTTTTAAGCTCCATACTTCGGCTATTTTTAGTAGAATGCCACAGTTAATGTTAAGATATATCAGGCGGAGCTAACTCTTATTTCTTCACGCTGAAATATAAAAAAATGGACTGCTCTTACCGGGTTACATCTTTTACACATTGGATTCACTATAGACACACTTAAAACTGTAGTTAACTATCACTTTGAAGTAACACTATTCAAAAGAAATCTTCACTATAATAACTGAAATATTAAACATAGAGCTTCATAAGTCTTGACACACTCGTTTTAGGTAATCTACTTATTCCTTGTTTTCTTCTAGGCATTAAATTCAGCTTTGCACTATTCTTCCTCAAAACAGTTAGAATTCGTCGTAATTTTAGAATTTCATATAAATATTCCTAATTGTCTATTAATTTCCCAGTTCCTTCTTAATCTATTTACGGCTTTTCCAAATCCCCTTACTGCCACCTGTTACTTTACTCCTTCTGTCCTGAATGCTTCTCCCCTGTTTACTTTCGTTTTCCAATAAAATACCTTCATTCTTCCTGCCAAAATCCGGTTCTAGCCAGTTCAGCTCATATCAACTCCTTCTCCCTTCGAATACTATAACTCACGCTCCATGCATGTGCTATCTAAAATTAACTCCGTTTCCTTGACAACAGCCAATCAAATTCAATCAGAAGAATTACATAAAATTACTTTCTCTTTCAGTAATGTTAAATAAAAAATATCATAGTTCACCTAGGGTACATTAAACTTACATATATATAATTTATTACAATATTATTATAGGAATAAATTAAATAAAATGAATGACATTTTTATACAGAGTCCTTTTTATAACTATTACATTACTTAAGATTATATTATTAAATAATAACAAACAAAATTCAAGGCAATTATATGAATAACACACTATAAGCAAGAGACAAACAATAAATAATATTTACAAGTCTTGCCTTTGACATGGAGGATTATGTTGGATTCTGAAAGAAATATTAACAATTTTTATTTCTCTTCATTTAGAATCCAACAGCTCCCACTTTAATGAGACCTCAATAAAGGTAAATATGTCTGAGTAGTGGCCATTTCCATACTGCATAACATAAATGTCCGTAAAGATATGTGCATTGCATTATGGAATACTAAGGCAATTGATGTGAAGTCATTAGCCTCTGTATACAAGTAGCCCAGTCGTGCAATGACTTCACATACAAACTTTGTTTCCTTACACTTGGATAAAGGATGAAACCAAGAAAATAATTTCTTGACATCTTTAATTTATATTTTAAATGACATTATGAATCATTTTAATTAGAGAGATCCAAAACATATGAATATTCTTTATACATTTTCTGATAGGTGCCTAATCCCAATTGTGCTACAGAATATAAGAAAGGCTTTGTTATGAGGAAGTGCTGTAAAGATTCCAATGGAAAAAGAAGTAAGTTTTTATAGTTGAGCTTATATCATCAGCAGAATTGATTTATTATACATTTTATCTATCTATCTGCAATCCTATGGGGCACACTTACCACAAGCATACAATAATGATGAATGGGAATTTTGGACCATTCTTCCTGTAGGCACATAATGATATCCTGGCCTCTTGTAGGGTGGATATTCCTTGGCATCACCTGATGCTTCAGTTCATCCCACAGATGTTCAGTAGGTTGAGATCAGGGCTTTGCAGAGGCCATTCAAGTGTGGTTGCATTCATGTCCATAAACCACGCAATTACAGCAGCAGCACCAGACCGACACGGTGCATTGTCTTGCTGAAAGAGACAATGGACAGTTTCATAGAAATGCTACAAAGTTGGAATCATAACATTGTCCAGAATATTCAGATACCTTTCAGAGTTCAGTGTTCATAGGATCACAACCAGAGGTTCGAATCCGAATAAGAAAGAACAGGACCATACCATCACACACTGCAACCTCTGAATTTCATAATAGGAGTTACACACTCTGCTAAGAGATGTTCACCAGGCATTTGCCACACCCATCCATCTTCTCAGGAGAGGGTGTAGCATTATTCATCATTCCATAACACAGCTTTCCAAGCTTTCACATCTCACTGTGCATGCTCTTTACACCACTGAAGATGACACTGCATGTTGGTTTGGGTAATGTGAGGCTTTGCGGTCCTGTCATGGAAACCCATGTTGTGAGCCTTAATTCTGAATGCTTTTGTACAGATTGTTCCAGTTAACACCCAGAACTCTGTATTCAGCATGTTGCCCGCTGAATGTTTTTGTGCTGATTTGTGTTCCAGTTGATTCAACGTGTTGGCTGATGACAGGCAGTTTTTTTACATATTATCCTTCGTAGTACCCTACAGTCACACATTTGGTGAGTGTGATGGATTGTCCACTGTGGGTAGCACACTTGCACTTGACTCCCTGCACTTCCATCTCAGTATGGTATCACTGACTGTTGACCTGGGATTGTCCAATTTGTCAGCAATTAGCCAAACAGATAGGCTTGCAATGTGGCATCCTGTGACAATGTATCTTTCAAACTCCATCAGTTCCCTTCTCACAGCCCTTTCACCTGTAACTAGCTCCCAAGTTAGTTTGCATTAACTTGGGAGCTAGCTGCATACTCGTCACTCATTACATGGCACAATGCACCTTGCTCCTAGGGGTGACCATTTGACTTCTTTCCAAGCTGTGTGTGTATGTGTGTGTGTGTAGTCCTAATGATAATTACTGTATTTTCATGTTTTGAATGTCTTTGAATATTCTGTGTATATTTGCACCGCATGAAGTGCTTTATTTTAAAATGCATAATGATGCTTTTTTTAAATTAAAAAAAAAAGAATAGTTTACTCTGTGTGTGTGTGTGTACATACACACACACACACACACACTTGCTTCAGTTTAATTAACCATATATGAAACTGTTATATCTATCTCACATGGGAGAAAGCTTCTATCAAGAAATATAACAGTGGTTGAACTCTTAAATGCAATTGTCTGATAGGTTATTATTATTGTTCCAGGCAACTCCAAGAAGTCGACAGACTTATCGAGGGAGGCCCTAACATCATGTCAAGAACAACTATTCGACATTGACACAGTATCTATCATACCTTGCCTTGAACTCATTCACGGTCGTAGCCCCCAGAACAGACTCTGGAAGCTTATTCCACTCATTCACCACTCTCCAAGTAAAAAACCTAGCTCTAACTCCCTTGTCAACCACGCTCTTGCCCAGCTTCCATGCATGGCCCCTAGTCCTCCCACCACCAGTCATAATTTCAAAAATATCTTCTGGATCAATCTTATAGAAACCCTTCAGTAATTTGCATGTCTCAATCATATCACCCCTCCTTCGCCTATCGTCCAATCTCTGCAACCCACAAATCTTCAACCTATTCTCATAAGGTTCATTCCACAGACCTTCTATCATCTTGATCACTCGTCTCTGGATCCTCTCCACTTCCTCCCCATCACAAAGAAACCCTGGTGCCCATAACTGGGCACAGTAGTCAAGATGGGGTCTTATCAAGGCTCGATACAGAGGAACAACAACTTGTTTGTCTCTGCATGTTAAAGTATTTTTCAGAAGCCAAGTGATTTGATGAGCTGATTTAGTCACTTTTGCAATGTGTCCCCTAAACTTCAATTCCCTATCCACCAACACTCCCAAATCCCTGTCCTCATCAATCTCCTGGAGTACGGTTCCACCAATGCGATATACTGCTGCTATTCTTTTCACACCAGAGTGCATAACCTTACACTTTGCCACATTAAATTGAAAATCAAACAAAAACAAAACGGGATTTAACATCTCCCTCTTAAATCTTTCATTTTTTCTTGAATAATGTTTGTATATTTTAGTCTACAGTTCACATCTGAGAGCTGCTCTCAGATGTGAACTCACAGGTCTCTGTTCTTGGAACTCAGATCCAAGAACAGAGCCCTGTGGCACTCCACTAGTCACAAGCCGTCTTTTAGACTCCACTCCTGAATAAACCACTCTCTGGTATCTCTCCTTCAACCACCCTCCTATCCATCTCACCAACCCTATATCTATCCCCATCTGCTCCAGTTTACTGATTAGGGTTCTATGTGGTATCCTATCAAAAGCCTTGGCAAGGTCCAGTAGTATTACTGTAAACCCATTACCCCTATCCAGTTCAGCCATCACTGTGTTATAAAACATGAGCAAGTTACTGAGGCATGATCTACCCTTCACAAAACCATGTTGTCCCCCATACAATATCCCATTTTCATCTATCCAATCCTGTATTCTTTTCTTGACTAATTTCTCTAAGACCTTGACAATGATTCCTGATATGCTAATCGGTCGGTAATTTACAACAGCAGTCTTGGAACCACCTTTATTCAGTGGAACTATTTTCCCCTCTTTCCACCCCCTCGGGACTAACCCAGACCCGAGACTCAAATTAAACAAAATGGGCAAGGGTACTGACAATTCTTTAGCTGCTTCTCGTACGACACGGGCTGGTATACCATCCAATCCCACGGATGTATTGACATTGAGGTTATGCAATAGACTACTCACCTCCACTTCATTCACCACAATTCCCGTATAATCTACTGGTTTATTCGTTTCTGCAATGTCACCACCTGGATGATATATACTTGCAAAGTGCTCACTCAGTAACTCAAATATATCAACTGATTCAGTTACCTCCCTACCATCGGCATTCTTTAAAATCATTCTGCCATGTACATTTTTCCTTTTACTTGCTACATATCTAAAAAACTGTTTAGGATTCTCTTTAGCCTGCATGGCCAATATTCTTTCGTAATCCTTTTTTGCTTTTCTTACCACACTCGTTACCCTTCTGGCCTGCACTTTATACCGTTCATGTGCCTGCCGGTCACCTTTCTCCTTAAATTTCTGTCCATAGCTGTTTCTTTTTTTGCAGCTCAAGCTTAATGGTGTTATTCATCCATTTAACCCCTACTTGATTTATTATTCAGACTCTAGGTATACAGTCAGCCATTGCTTCATGCAAACACTTCTTAACTGCCTCCCATGCACTATCAACTTCTAGTCCTTGCAGTAGTACATGCCATGGCACTGAACCAATCAAACTCCTATGCTTGTCATACTTTCCAGCCTGATAATTCCACATGTACCCTGTCTTAATTGAAAATTCCACACCTTTAGCCACCTCCCAAGTCAAGACCCTGTGATCACTCTCACCAGTTGGTGGCAATGTGGTCATATTTGTTACAGCCAAATCCTCAGATGTAATTACTAGGTCAAGACTCTCTGACCCCTAGTATTTTCCATTACATGCTGTCGCAGATAGTTATCCCTTAATAACCGCATAAAATCCAATTCCTTCCTCACATGTGTCCTCTCCTCACTCCAATCAATGCAACCATTGTTGAAATCTCCCATAATAATTACCCTCCTTCCACTCATTTCTTCTATTTGCTTGTGCATACTGTCACCACCATCTTTTCCATCACCTGGTCTATAGCAGCACCTAATTGTATATTTAGTTCTGCTAGCCACAATCTCGCACCAAATGGCCTCAAATGTGCTCTTTTCTCTATCCTGCAATTCAACTTCTATTCTCCTTGGCTGTAGCTCATCAGCTATCATCAACAATACTCCTCCCCCCATTTTATTCTTCCTGTCATTCCTGAACACACTATACCCATCACATTCAATTCTACTAGCTATATCATCTACAGTCAGCCATGATTCACTAATACCAATAACCTGTGGTCTGGAAGTGCCAACCATGGCCAAAAACTCTTCCTTCTTGTTCGTAATACTCCTAGCATTAGTGTACATGAATTTAAGATCTCCATTAGCCCCAACCCCACCTTGATGCCTTATACAGGGTGTTTGGGATAAATTTGACAGTTTCGTAAGGAAAAAGAAAATCTTCTTTGTATCTATTAAATTTAATGAATTGACAAAAAAACATTACAGGCAGAGTTAATTACAATACTATCAACAAGATTTACTCAAAATAACCACCATTAGCATCGATCACAGCTTCAATTCTGCTTCGGAACCTCGAACAAGCTGATGCTACAGTCTCCCTGGGAAGGGCCGCAAAAACTGTTTTAATTTTATCCATTAACTGGGCTTTTGTATTACTGGAAGTGCGATTGGTGTCTTTTTCAACTGCGCCCCATACAAAATAATCCATGGGGTTAAGGTCTGGGGAGTTTGGAGGCCAAACATTTGGACTGGTGAAGTCGTAGAAATTTTCAGACAACCATTTTTGACTTTTCCCAGAGGTGTGGCAAGGGGCCGAATCCTGCTGCCATACATACGGCCTACCATTGGCTACCCTTGTTATCCAGGGCTTGACTACAGTTAGCAACTCCACGAACAAAGCCCGAATTCCAATGCCAGGGTTCTTCAACACCTGTTCCTGCAGATTTGCGAGGAATTCTGCTGTACGAACGCAATCAGATCGTCTGCTAGGGATCTTTCTTCTTGCTACATCGTCGTAGTCACCATTGCAAGTCTCTAGTTCATGCCTGATTGTTTTTACTGTATTCAGGGAGCATTGGGCAGCAGTCGTAATATCCTTATTTTGATGGCGGGCACGAATCATCATGATACAAGTTATTCTCTTCCATGATTCAGGTGGGTTCCAGCTATCCATCCTTTCTGACATCTTGTATATGAATGAAGAAGGGTCCAAACTTTTAAATGAAGAGAAGTGTGTGTTAATACATGTAACTTACGGAAAAATATAATTAATTATAAATATGTCAAATTTATCCCGAACACCCTGTATTAACTATCCCACTCTGATTTGTTGTCCTTATTCGCTCTGGCATATTATATTCATTCATGCATTCAACTGCCTCCCTAAGGACTGTATATCTACCCCCCCCCCTTAATAAATCTAGTTTCCCTGAATTAGCACATCCACTACATTCAGCAACACTTTCTCAAGTCTCCTTACACCGTAACCATTCAAATGCGAGCCATCCATCTTATATAGATCCTTTCGCCCATCGAACTCACTCCACACATCCACAAATTCCACACCACTCGTCATACATAACCCACGCATAAGGTCATTCGCAATTATGTCCCTCCTTTTAAACATTTCACTGTCATACCGTGGCAAAAGACTAATCATTCTAACTTTCTCACTCTTTTCTTTTGCTACCTCAAACAATTCATTCAGGTCTTTTATCATTTCCATTTTATCTCCTTTCAAATCATTCTTACCTGCCACAACTATCATTTCTTTCACCCTTTCCTTTTGCTCTCTAATAGACTCAGTTACATCCTTTATGGTCCCACCAGGTTGGTACGATTTTGTCAAATCCTCTGATAACACACCTCGTACTAACGAGTCTCCATACAGCACTCTATCCTTCATTTTGTTGATGTTGACACTCATACGCGTATTTTTCCTGTCATACTTTTTATTATTGGTTGGTTCATTCAGTCGACTTTTGCTCATATGCTCTAGCTGCTGTTTTGCCCTTTGTATCGCACCATTCAACAACGCGATCTCACTCATTGCATCTATCTCATCTTTTTTATTCTCTGTAAAACCATTAATACTATCATTCACACTCTCACAATTCTCTGGTACAACCTCGCCGTTTCTTGTCATATCCCTATTTTCTTCATTCTGAAGTTTGACAAAAATATCACACTCACGATCCGAAATACACTTCAATTCCTCATTCTCCCTACATTTTCTACACACATATTCAATCCTTTATTATCATCTAACCACACTCTGACCGCACTCCGCAAAGCATACGTTTCGCAGATAGTACACTGGTATTGAGAGCACAAACAGTGAATGATGTTGAGGATTGTATGATAGACTTTCACTTTTTATTCTTTAAGATGGGCCTAACACAGTGAGTCAATGAAAGTCCTGAATCATAAGAAAGGTTGTAAACATATAGCACATATGGTACTATGGGTTGGCGAGTTTGCTGGTTGTTATTTATTGTGTTTAATTTAGCCTTATGACTGTATAAAGCATTAGTCAGATTACACATGGACTGTTATGTTCAAAGTTGGCATTTCATTTTCATTGTGATGTTGAAACACTGGAGAGGATTCAGAAATAAATGGCCAAGGTAATATTGGTATTCTGGATTGTTAGGTATGTGGAAAGGTTAGGAAATGTAGATCATAAAGTTCTTGGTAGATAGGAGAAAAAGAGGTGATATGATGAATGCATTTAAGTTAGTGAGTTGAATTTACTGATTAATGCAGAGGAGGATTATAAAAAAAAAGAGCAGAAGGTGAGAGGGGAAGAACAAGAGACCATTCCTGGAAGTTTTGTAAAAGTGTGGTGAAGAAGAATATGAGGCATAGATTTCATATACATAGGGGTGGATGAATGGAATGAAAAACACTCATGTTCACTATGGTTAATTTGTTGTATTATGAAGTGTCTTTCATGAAAATATTTAGTAGTAGGCTGGTATACTGTTACAGATGATGTGGTTGTACTAAGCAACAATGCTTTGGTCAGTAATCCTGATTTATTCTAATATAAGAAGGTTCTTACTTTAGATGTACCTTATGGAGGCTTAGGTGTTGGTCATTATTCATCTCTCTGCTTTTTAATATTATTATACCATGCCAAAACAAGAATTAACAGGGGGGGGGAGATATTTATTCGCTAGCTTTTATTTTGATCGATTTCAAAACAGTATCTTCAGACCATAAGTACTTGTCAGTACACAAGGAACAATGGGAAGCACATATAATGAGCAAATCCCTAAGTCCTAATTTGGCTCTTTTTTGAGAAGATGCCAAATTAGGACTTGAGGGATGTTGTCATTGTCATCATTTCCTGATATGTATCCTCAAGAGATGAGCAAGAGGATTCTTCTATAGCACTATACAGGGTGTTTCAAAAAGAATGACCCGATTTCAAATAATTATATTTAATAATGAAAATGTGGTACAGTTACAAAATAAATTACCAAGTATGAAGTAAGGCCTAAAGTTTCACTCAACACAATTACAAATGCCCAATGTGCATTTGTAATTGTGCTCAAATACAATTTTCAAATTGGAACATTCTTTTTGAAACACCGTGTATTGTAAAGTTTACATTATTACTAACTTCCTAGCAATAATTTTTCTTCGAAATTAATCAGTTGTCTGTCAGGTCTTCTGTAATAAAACTAATAAATGAATCTTTGTTGCCTTTTTATTCCCCAGAGGAGGTTAGACAGAATTCTTTTCATCCTTGCTTCTGGAAATAATTAGGTCACTGTTTTCCATCCTTATTCATCATCAGATATGCTTCACTCTACCAGGATTTGAAGACTTACAAGTGATGAAGTACAACTGACATCTCTTTTTGTTTATCCTAATTGATATTATTGATTAAAATAGCAAGAGTTCTCTGATTGATTTTTCTAAATTGTGGGATTAAAACCTCAAGTTTCCAGAAAAAAAAAAACACCAAAAATATAACTTCGGAACCAGCTGAATAAAAGGCCTAGAAAAGTTCAGTTTGTCTGTGATAACTTACCCAGTAATGATCTTCTCATCTGTTATCTAGCATCATGAATTATCACCTGTGGTAACTTTGTGGGTGTCAAGTTTCCAAATACTGTCAAATCTTATATTTAGATTAAAAGGCTTCTTCTGGGTGTTTTTCATGTTGTCCTTACATCGTACCTGTTTTGCTAACCTTTTCTCTCCCTCTCCCACTATGTTTGTCACTATACCACTATAGATTATTTACACATTCTGGAATGTAAATGAAATGAAGTTATTTCTTGTTATCTTCATTTTTAATGTGATTTTGTCATTGATACTCTGTTTACTCATCTAATTTTTCTCAGAATTCTCAATCCTTCATTTATAGTTAACAATTATTTTTCTAATTCAACTTTTCAATCTATGCATTAAAATTGCTTTAAACTCTGTCTTGTATGCTGCATGTTTAGTGTTTTGGCTTATTTCTCTCTTATTCCGTATACATTTATTTAGCTGGTTCCCCAGTGTTGCAACTTTGTTTATTATCTATTTCCATATTTAGTTTGCCATTGTCACTGAAAATTGTGCCTAAATAGCTGAAATGTTTTTCTTCTATATGCTATCCATTGATAGTGCCATTGTTGTTTTCTGTATTTCTATCTCTTTTTTCATAATTTTTGTCTTTATTTCTGATTTTCACAAATCAGAAATTTTATATTACTATAAAATTTTTATAACAGTTATACAATTTAGTTAGTTCTGAAAACTTATAGTAGCAGATTCATTGAAAAGTATAATATAATCTGCACAGATTCTCTGAGTATAGCTTAGTAAAGAATCCTATTACTCTGTATATGTAGTTTAGTCGACCACACACACACATATATATAGAATAATGATGTAATTTCCATTTCCAATTTTCTTAACTAACTCAAGTTTCATCTCCTACAAGCATTCATCTCAATTTTTCCAATTATTATCTTATTAATTATTAATCTTAATTTCCCAATTTCTGCTCTTTCTCTCTCAAAGGTGGCATTTGTGCACATGGTCACTCTGATATATGTCTTCAGCTAAAAATAATTTTCTCCCGGGTAAATTTAGAATGGGAGAAAACAGCTCTTATTGCTCACTTGACTACCAGAATACCAGATAACTGTGATCACTCTTGATTTCTTAGGCACTGTTGATCCTTCTATGGATGTTTTTAGATGATAACTGAAAATTGGTTGCCACAATCTGGTTTTGATTTCTTCTCCTGTAGATCAACACTCACACAACCACTTCATCCACATGTTGGCATTGTTAGAATTCCAAATTGGACAGTCTTTCCTTGGTTAGATTAGTGTATTCATCCTTACTGACCTGAAAATTTGCATTGATTGCATCACTAAAACAATCCTTATTGCTATTGCAAATATTTATTCTAAATTATTATTCTTTATTTAAGTCTTGGTTCTTCAAGAATTAGCAAGGTTGTCCAAGAGAAGAATGTCCAAAGGTATATCCTTTGAATCCTATATCTTCTCCCTTCTTTCCATAATCACTACTGCTCAAATAGCTTATACTTATTATTTAGCAGTATTTTGTCTTTTTTTTCCCTCTTTCTCTAACATCAGTTATGTTGACAGTTTCTGTCCTCTTCTATCTCCACCTATTTTCATTGCTGCTTTTAACATAGATGGTGCTGTCTTCATTTGTTTTGTGTTTGATGTTGTTCCAGTAATTGTTTTCTTGGTGTTCATCCTTGTTCCTTGTTGAAACCAGCAATGGTCTTGCTTAGCTTGGTGATGTCCCAGTCATCATGGCATTTGGTTATGTTTTATCATCATATTTTGTGTGTGTGTGTGTGGTTTAAGCTCATACAGAATGCAGTTTTCTCATTTAAGTCCCTGATTGCCAATCCATTCTCATTTCTCTAGATATCCAGCTGGATGCTTAGTAATAGGATGTGCTGTGGGAAGGTGAAGACTGGACATACAGTCAAAAGTTCCCGTTACTTTTCTGCATTCTTGCAGGCTATATGGATGTCCTATCAGTTATCTAACTTTGCCTCTTAAGTGACTCCATATTTTATTTTATTAATGAATAGGTACATCAGAGATAGTTTATTTCATGGAAGGAACCCTTTATCATGAATTCTAGTTAGTTGGAAAGAATGATAAAATATAAATCAAACCAGAAATATCATAAAACAAAACACAACAAAAATCCATGCAATAAATAAAAAAAAAATCCCTGTCCTTTTACCAAAATGCATGGACTAACACATACAAATGATATATGTTATCCCTTACAAACATCCAGATGCAGGTTTCTGTTTCTAATAAGATTCATTGGTAGCCACACTAACAGTGAATGATATAATCACGTAATCACAAGAAAGATATTTATTTAACCAAATATTTCGGTCTGGAAATAGCAGACCATCGTCAGTGGTAATACAAAAACAGTTTAAAAAATACAAGCTACAATACTAACAATAGATCGTTAAAATTATAACACGCCGCGTGATGTTAAATCATTAAGTATGAAACGGAATATTTTGAAGTACAAACATGATTGAATTTGCTATTTTAAAAAAAAAAAAAAAAAAAAAATTAATTAATTAATGAGTAATCTTGATTAGACTTTCCCAGATTTTTGATATAGATATACAGTCATTACGATTCAGGTTGGGGCGATGGAGCAAGGCCTCCACGCTTTCCTTGAACAAACGTTCGAACCTATAACGGGATCTATGCAAGAGGCGAGTCTTGGACCAAAGCATGCTATGGTTAGTTTCAATCCCGTGTTGAGCCAATCCAGACTTTTCAGGTTTGTTGTGAAGAATGGATGATTGATGTTCTTGGATTCTTTTTTCAAGAGAACGTCCAGTTTGTCCAAAATAAAAGAGATCACAGTTGCATGGAATTTGATAAACTCCAGGAAGAGATAAAGTTGAGCGTTTGTCTTTAGGAGAAGGAAAATGAGAAGACAATTTGTTAATAGGTGAATACGTAGTTGTTAAATCATATTTCTTTAAAATTCTTGCGATAGGTTCTGAAATACCGGATATATAAGGAATAGGCACTCGACGTGTTGAAATATTTTATATTCTTAAAGAATATAAAATATTTATATTCTTAAAGAATATAAACGTGTTTTATATTCTTAAAGAATCAGCCCATCATCCATGTCAAAAAACAGGAATTTTAAAATGCCTCAACAGAAGAGCCAAAACTAATTGTTCTACTTTTGATTATCTACAGAAAGAACTTTCTACTATCCAACAACACATGAAACTCAATGGGTTTTCCGAAAAGAGTACTCAACATCTTCTCGATTCTTATAATCCACCACAAAACAACAAAGATTCAACACGTCGAGTGCCTATTCCTTATATATCCGGTATTTCAGAACCTATCGCAAGAATTTTAAAGAAATATGATTTAACAACTATGTATTCACCTATTAACAAATTGTCTTCTCATTTTCCTTCTCCTAAAGACAAACGCTCAACTTTATCTCTTCCTGGAGTTTATCAAATTCCATGCAACTCTGATCTCTTTTATTTTGGACAAACTGGACGTTCTCTTGAAAAAAGAATCCAAGAACATCAATCATCCATTCTTCCCAACAAACCTGAAAAGTCTGGATTGGCTCAACACGGGATTGAAACTAACCACAGCATCCTTTGGTCCAAGACTCTCCTCTTACATAGATCCCGTTATAGGTTCAAACGTTTGTTCAAGGAAAGCGTGGAGGCCTTGCTCCATCGTCCCAACCTGAATCGTAATGACTGTATATCTATATCAAAAATCTGGGAAAGTCTAATCAAGATTACTCATTAATTTTTTTTTTTTTTTCAATAGCAAATTCAATCATGTTTGTACTTCAAAATATTCCGTTTCATACTTAGTGATTTAACATCACACGGCGTGTTATAATTTTAACGATCTATTGTTAGTATTCTAGCTTGTATTTTTTAAACTGTTCTTGTATTACCACTGACGATGGTCTGCTATTTCCAGACTGGTTAAATAAATATTTGGTTAAATAAATATCTTTCTTGTGATTACGTGATTATATCATTCAGCCTTATGTCGCAAGTATCCTTGAAACAACGCACACTAACAGTGATCTCTTCAAACTATGTGTGATTCCTTATATTACAAGGGTGATTACTTGTACATTTGTAACATCTGAAATCCCATACCACAGAACACCTCTTTGTTTTAATCTTCTTTCTGAAAATTTCTTTCTCTTCTGTTATGCTTTCCCAGTTGTTTTTCAGATTTTGATAATTACTTTAACCTCTTAGAATTTTTATCTGTGAATAAATACTGTACTGCCCAAGTAAACTTACTTTCCTTAGAGACTCCTGCCTTCATAATTATCTCTGGATTCACTTTCCATTTTCACTGATAACACTGGATGAAATGCCACAATATTTGCTACCAACAGTGATCTGATACAAATTGCAAACCTGATAGAATTTCAAATTCACACTGGCAGCTTCATATCTTTAGCAGTATAATGCTATTCAATGGAATGATCTTTACAATTTTTGCTATTTCTTGAGGTTTTCCTGTCTGTTGATTTTATTGATCCAGACACCAAATCATTGAGTTAATTTTTACTGGAATCTCAACAAAGACTTTGTTCCCATTCCACTGAAGATTCCCACAATCATTGAAACTTCGCTTTTCCAGTAAATGTGCTAACACCTTCCAAGCCAAAAAAACCCTAACATAACACAGATGCTTCAACACTCAGCATGCTCTGCAATTCACAGCAGCTGCAAAAAGCTATCCTCAAATCCATGTCTGATTTTGAAGAAAAAAAAAGTTCCTACTCAAATGCCGTTTGAACTTTCTGGTCCTCTTAGCAGTGCCATACATTCACCTCATTAGCATTATCCATTTCCTTTCTTGAATTCCCTCATAGCTAATTAGGCAGATTGCTTTCTATTATACCAAGAACACTATATTTCATGCTTTCGATAAAATGTCATCATGAGAATCTAAAATAGATTTGGTGTCAACAGATCTTCTCTTGATGTCATGATATCTTCTCCCCTCTACTCTCACACAGGTGTGTGCTTTAAGTACTAAAACCCATCTTATATTGTCTTTGCAATCATTCCTACTTTTCCAGCATAAGTACCACAGCATGAAAGTAAGCCTGTATTAAGTCCATTCCAAAAATGAAGAAAAACTCAGCTATCCAACTATTGTCCCATTGTACTTGCTTCATTTCTTTCAGAAATAATGGTTAAGGTTCAACAGGAGTTTCTTCAGCATCTAGAGGCTCATTAATTAGTGATTGCCTATGGATTCTGCCTCTCTCTCAATCCACTTCTGATCAGTATTATCCACCTCTGTCATGGAAAACATTTAGTGAAGTTTATATGGCTACTTTTGTCATTTTCAGGATTTTTGCTCAGGTCTGACATATAGGCTTACTTACCAAACTACCATTTTGTGGTCCACTTTTCACCTTTAAAAATGGATCACTAGTGGTCTCTCTGATCAAATACTACATCTCTTGTTGGATGGCTTTCTCTCTAGATTTCCTCACAACTCACAATGCCAGAGTATTGGGTTCCTCATTTTTCATACACTATCTTTTAATATATATATATATTAGGCTTCTTTTCGCTAATTTCAAATCCTACCCATAGCTTTTTTTATGCATATACTCCTTTCCTCTTTTTCATTTAGGAAAACTTGCAGTCCTTCTACATGTTGAGTCTCAAGATTTTCCATAACTTAATATTAGGCTGTATTTAGTCTACTATGCTCAGTTGCTTGTTACTTGAGAAGATGCCATTTTGAAAAGAGTTCAAAGAATACCTAAGCTAGTGTGAGGTCTCAGGAATGATAAATATCAGGTTGGATTGAGAGTACTATTTGCAGTGTCTGGTGGATGTTACTTTTAGTGTTATTATTTTGGAATTATGACTGAAGCAAGTTAGTACATTATGTCTATAAATTATATGTATGTTCTTCTAGCCAATTTTCCTGTTTCAAGGGAAGAAAAATATCTGAGTTTCCTGGAGAAAAAATGATGTCATCTCAATGAAACTGGCCGACTAACTTTCACTGTGTGTGTGTGTGTGTGTGTGTGTGTGTGTGTGTGTGTGTGTGTGTGTGTGTGTGTGTGTGTGTGTGTGTGTGTGTGTGTGCACACATGAGGGGGAGGATAAAATAAATAAAATCCTTGATAGTTCTTCACATTTTACTGGATAGGAGAGAAGGAGTAAGATGATTGAGATATAAAAGTTGGTAAGGGTTTTGTCCCAGAAGAATGCAACGCTAGAGATTTTTCATAGTGTAGAAGACACTGAATAGAATATCAGTGAGCAATGAACTGTGAGTAGCCCACACATACACACATCATTGGTGTGTGTATGTGTGGGCAAGGGTCAAGTAGATACAAGGAATAAAAATAGAAAGACCCATTGAGTTGTTTTTTGAACAATTGAAGGTTGTAGTCCTCAGGGGAAAACTGTAGAAGAAAGACTGTTCTGCAGCACAGAGATTGAAGGTATGAAAGAGGAGGACAAGAAGTTGATTTGGTATTTGGAGCTGGACAGTGAATGAATGATGACTAGTAGCTGCTTGTAAAGTTCATGGCCTAACAATGAAAAAAACGAATTTATAATTTCAAAATTATTTTTATTTTTCAACATAATCTCCCTTAAGACTAATACATTTATTCCAGCGATGCTCCAGGGCCATTATCCTGTCCCTGTAGTGGTTCTCAGTAAGATCTGTAAAATACCCTTTTACAGTTGCAATCACCTCTTGATTTGAATAAGGAAGAGTTTTAGTTTTGGGAAGAGATAGAAGTCAGAGGGAGCTAAATCTGGGGAATAGAGTGGATGTTCTAACAAATCATAGTGCAGATCCCTTAATTTTCTCATTGCTAAATTACCAAAATGCCTTTGTGAGCAGTTGCATTGTCCTGATGAAAGATGATTTTTTTCTTCTGTAAACCCGGTCTTTTCTTACAAATTTTTTCGTCTAGTCTGGTTAAAAGATCGGAATAATATTCCCTAGTTATTATTTTACCCTTTTCAAGATAATTAATAAACAAAATGCCTTTAGCATCCTAAAACACCGATGCCATGACCTTTCCTGCTGATGGACCCGACTTTGTCTTCTTTGGTGCTGAACAACTAGGTTCTGACTACTATTTTCACTGCTGTTTGGATTCAGGTGTGTAATGGTGAATCCAAGTCTCATCCATAGTAATAAATCAATGCACAAAATCAGTTTTATTCTTGTTAAATGCTCCAAACACTGTTCAGAGATTTTCATGCGAGTGCGTTTTTGATCTGCTGTGAGCAAGCACAGCACCCATCTTGTGCAAAGCTTTTCCATTTGCAATTCTTCATGCAAAATATATCCTACATGTTCTTTTGAAATGCCTATAGTCTCAGCAGTTTCACGCACTTTGACTCGCCGGTCATCCAATACCATATTGTGCACTTGATTAATGATTTCTGGTGTTGTGACACTTTTTAGACAGCCTTCATGTGGATCATCTTCAAGGCTGGTATGGCCATATTTAAACCAGGCAGCCCATTCCTTAATTGTCAAAAATGAAGGAGAAGAGTGACCATAAACTTTTACGAACTTCAAATGAATTTCTTTTGGCGTTAAACCTTCTTTTACAAAGAATTTTATAACCGCACATGATACTCAATTTTATCCGTTTCAAGGGATACAGACAACACTTTTGCTTTATAGAATGACTTGAAATTTCGCATGGATGCTTATGACAGATGTACCAACTTAGGGAAAAAAAAATCTTGCCAATAATGTTGCCATCTATGGTCAAGACTGAGAACTTCAGACCACCCTTGTATGTTTATGAGTTTGAGGGTAAATGGAGGAAGTATGTAAGCCAATTCTGTAGAATAGTGCCCATGAAAATACCTGTAGAAGAGGCACAAAGTGGAAACGGCACTCTTATGGGATGGGCAAGCCTTTGAGAGAGAGGGAGAGAGAGAAAGAGAGATGGGTCACAAGTTGACTGAATTTTTCCTCTTCTAGACAGCATCAAGCATTTTTAGAGAGTTTTGGCATGTTAATCCATATGTGAGAACAGTATTCTCGGGTAGGGTAGATTTGTACAGTGTTAGAGTTGCAGGGTGAGAATAATGTCTCGAAAGGAAAAGCAAATGTCTAGTTTTTTTGGATGCTAGAGGAGGCTATAGATGTGATCTGATATGCTTATGCCAGGAGAGGATAGAAGTGTCAAGAAAAGATATCTGATCTGATCATGTTTCAGTGGAACCAGCTGGACTTAAAAGAGAGAGAGAGAGAAAAAAACATGGATGGACAGAGGTTGAACCTAATGCCTTTCTGAGGGACTTGAAAGCTTGACTGTCATTTGAGTAAGACACAAATTTGTACTTTGCCCTTTCAAAGTTAGATTTGAATGTGAAGGTTATTTTCAGCTGCTGCATGCTGTCTTGTTGGCTTAAGTGGGTTGGTGGAGTTAGAGTTCTGGGTTTGAGCCACTTGCAGTATGCAGAATTCCTTTCTTGAACTGTTTTAGCACACTTGGTCCAAAACAAGGTTTGGAGAATGATATTGACTTTTAGGTGTAATGGGAGATGAAGACCTCCATTCTGGTTGCAGTTATTTCAGTTATTCGAATGGAGGAGGTGTCTGTATCCAAAGAGTGAACACAGTAATCAGCCGAAGGGCAAATAATCATGCAAATCATAATCTCATTTGGCATTATAATAATAATGCCAAAGGATTCCAGACTGAAAGTGGCTGGATGAAGAGTTTTACTGAAAAGGAGACTGGGATAGTTATAGTCTAAATTACCAAGAGGGGTAGTGACATTTACAGTGTATTTGTCATGAGAAATCTTTAAGAAGAGATAAATGGAATTGGAGAGATGGACAGTTTGTTAAAGATTGTCACTGACAGCAAAAATCTCAGTGCCAGGCTTGATCACTGGAAGTGGAAAAGTACAGCTGATCAGTGTGATTAATGAGACAAGGAAATTTTGAGCCTACCACAGATGATAAAGAGAGAATCAAAGGTTTGCCATTCTGTGGCAAGGGATGACATGAATGCATAGGTTCCACCCTTGTGATGGAAAAAATCGTGTAAAGCATTGTTAGGAAAGTTGAGGTGGATAGCAGTGATGTGATGTGTCTTGTCTGAAAATATTGGTGGTGATGGTGGAGAGGGGGGTAATGGTTTCTACAAGAAGTGACTCTTTTTTTTATAGTGTATTTATCTGTTTTATCTTCTTTGAGTTTCTGTACACATTTTTCAAGTTGTTTTATAACATTGGGAGTGGGACCTTCAGTTTTTTTGTGTTTATATCATTAACAATATCATCATAATCATCATCAAATTCCTGCCATGTAACCTCAAGGGGTGTACAGGATATGATAGTACTACATGAAAAAAAATTACATCATTACTAACTTCCTATCTACAATTTTCCTCCAAATCAGTCTGTTACTTGTCAAGACTCCAACATTATCAGATCTTATATTTCTATCGTCTAAGGCACTTTGTACCGTATCAATCCACCTATATCTTGGTCTTCCTCTGGGTCGTTTTGCTGCCAACCTGGCAGAGAACATTTGTTTTGCTAATCTTTCTTTGCCCATTCTGTTTAAGTGACCATACCACCTGAGATTAGCTCTGCTAACGCATTCCTGGATGTTGACGATGTCAAGTTCTTTCCTAATATCCTCGTTTTTAATATGATATTGCCATTGATGCCATCTGTTCACGCCTATAATCTTTCTCAGAACTCTCATATCTACACTCTCTGGTCTTTGGTCAAATGTTTTACTTCTGACCCAGCTCTCAGATCCATAAGTTAAAACTGGTTTGAACACTGTCTTGTATACAGCTAATTTAGTGTTCCGACTAATTTCTCTCTTATTCCATATGAATTTATTCAATTGACTTCCTACCGTACCAGCTTTGCTGATTCTGTTGTCTATTTCTATATTGAATTTACCATCTTCAGTAAAAATCGTGCCTAAGTAGCTGAAATGTTTTACTTGTTCCACAGGTTCTCCATTCACAACACAGTTGACATTTTCAATGATTCTGCCTATTTTCATTGTCTTTGTCTTTTTATTGCTGACCTTCATACCATATCTTTTACAACAGCTATTCAATTTAGTCAGAGAATCTTGCAGACTTGTAGCAGATTTATTTAGAAGTATAACATCATCTGCATAAAGCAAAGAGCTGACATTAACATCTCCAATTTTGATATCATGTTTAATACCACTTTCCTTCATAATGTGATCCATATAGATAATGAATAACAGAGGGGATAATGTATATCCTTGTCTCACACCAGATTTAACATTAAACCATCTTCCTGTACTTCCTTCAATTTTAACTGCTGACTTACAACTCAAATAAAGACTAAGTATTGCTTGATATAATGCCCCATTGACACCATAGAACTGTAGTGTATTGAATAGCTTCTCTCTTGGCACCTTGTCATATGCCTTTTCCAAATCGACAAAACTTAAATACAGATCTCAGTTATGTTCCCATGCTTTCTCGACTATTTGTCGTAAAGTGAAGATCTGATCCTGACAGCCTCTATTTGGCCCGAATCCAGCTTGTTCTTCACCAAGCTTTTCTTCCACAATTCTTCTCAACCGTTTCTCAAGTATACTTCCATAGATCTTGCCAGGAACACTCAGTAGGGAAATACCTCTGTAATTCTCATATTCAGTTTTATTTCCCTTTTTATATATGGGTACTTTGAGAGCTCTACTCCAATCATTGGGAATTCGTCCCTCTGTCCAGGCTTTCTGAACTATGCAGTGCAGCCACTGTAAGACTCTTATACCACCATATAGCTGTATAACTGAGAGGAGACCTCCACATAGCCTTTAAAGGAATGCGGAGAACTGACCAGGGCTTCTGACCTAATGTCCAATCCTCACCTTCTCGTGGTGCACCCTGTTGGGTATCTACTTGGATACTGAACGAACGAGGATGGGCTGGCAATTTGGGATTTAGCCGACCAAATTGTATTCTTATTGGTTAAACCAAAATAAAAAATGATGGTACGACATTAACAATGTCTAGAATTTTATTATAGTAATCAGTTTTGTTTACTGTTACAGTAATATCACTGTAATATTTTGTAATAATATGCTACTGGATAAATATGAAAGATTATGAAGACATATTATACTTGACAAGAAATTATATATTCTTGTTTTAATCCTATACCCAAACATGAAGTAACTTCACGACTAGTCTACTTGTATACTGAGGCTGTTAACTTTACATCAGTTGCCTTGGTATCCCGTAATGCAAAAAAATTAGCGAAGGGGCATTAACCAGACCAGTTTCAACCTTTATTGCGATCTCATCAGTAGAAGTCAGACCTAAGAAGATACCAAGGTTAAATTAATGAAGAAGTTTGGCTCCTACTGATGAGACCTCAGTGAAAGTTGAAATATTATTTGCATTGTGGGAAATGTCACTGTTTAGAAATTTTTTTGCATTATGAGGATATATACAAACAGATAATCATGAAGCCAACTAGCCTCTATATAAAAGTAGGTAGTCATGAAGTTACTCATGCTTATGTTTGGGTATAGGACCAAGGTGACCACATCTAGTACTTTTTTCCTTCCGAATAATAATAATAACAACATGAGAGTTTAATAATGAGTTTAAGATTTTTTTCTTCTCTCACCTCCACATATGTCACATTCAGTGACACAAGAATATGATTTCTCTTTTTTTCCTACCCCTCTCACTGTTCACTAGTCTTCCCCCCCCCACCCCGATCCTGTATTCACGCAATCTGACTGGCATTAGCCAATGAAAACATATTCTTCGCTGTTCAAAACCTTCTTGCGCGTTATAAGAAGTCAGTGTTTTTATTAATTTTATTAACAAAAAACTTGTTTAATTCTTCATCGAAAATATTATTATTTTCCTTTTAACCACCTTACCGACCATTATGGATCAATTACGCATCCTCATATGCTTCGTAGTATCCATCATATATTTCAATGTAATATCAATGGTATTACAATTTTAATATGCACTTCGCATCCATGGAAACTTGGACATATATATATATATATATATATATATATATATGTTCTGACCGGTAGCGTGGTTTTAAACATGGACAAGTGGCAAGAAAAACTTTCTAAATTTAAATTTGATTCTAAATCTCAGGGAGGAAAATCTGCAGTGCATCAGTCAGTAAAGTACATAAACGAGCCATTGAAAGTGGATTTCAATGCCCTTCCCACTCACAAAAAACCACTTCTGACACAGGTAATTCAGATAAAAGAGAAAGTGATAATAGTTATGATTCAGGTTTATAAGGTTCATCTAAAAAGATGAAAAAATCATGTAAGCAAAAATTCAAATAAGAATGGTTGGAGGATCCCATTCTTAAATTCTGGATCATTTCAGGTAAAAGTAAAGGATACACTGCATTGTAAATTTTGTGATATAAGCATTAATGGTAGCAAATGCCTATTGATTCGTTATGCAAACACTCCAAAATACTAGCAGAATGTAGAATCTAAAAGACGCACACCAAGTATAATACCTTGTTTAAATCCAGTTCCAAATACCAGTCGAAAAACAAATTAAAGAGGCAGAATTAAGATTATGTGCATTTGATGCAGATAGGCCCCTTCCGTACCAGGGTGCAATGAATCGGGGCAGCACAATTTAGGAGCAGTATAATCGAACACGTTCATAAAAAAATATGGTATAAATAACACACTGAACTGTTTGTGCATATTTTTCACCTTCAAATGTGAGAGATTTCAGTGAGGGGCTGAGTCACTGGGTAGATAAATAAATGGTACGAGCTTCATCACAACTTACTTTAATCACTTCTCTCAGCACACTGAACAAACATTCTAGGAGTTTCTTGAGTTTTCTTCTTGATGGACCTATGTTTCACTCAGGATTTCTCGATGAGTGCAGGTCACAAAGATGCCTCCAACGATCTCGATCTTGAACTTCTCTTTTCCATGTTATACCCATAGATTTCACGAGTGGATCTTCCCATCTTGTAGGTGGTCTTCCTGCTTTTCTCTTTATTCTTGGTTGCCAGTTGAGTATTCTTTATGTCCATATGTTATCCCTGAGACTGGCTATGTGACCTGCCCATCTCATCCTGCTTTCATATACTGCAGTTACCACATCTTTTATGCCTGATCTCTTTCTTAGTTCCATGTTTCTAACATGTTCCATTTTGCTGATGTTACAAATCCTACATTCTATTGCACACTGAGTTATTCTGAGAGTCTCTTCTTCTTTTCTTGTCATGTTCCATGTTACATTATAGGAGTATGTTTGTTTATTATATAAAAATAATTTTTTTTTACTGTTTGTGTTTTTTCTTTATTTTAATATACATTCCTCTTAATGTGCAGTATAATAAAATGATTCATAACTTGTTATTGTACTTCGGGATTCTTTAATTTTTAATGGAAGCAGGAGGGGACATAAAAATTTTGCACTCCGGCAGAACAAACCCATGGAACGGCCCTGGATTCCGAACACAATCTGCTTTTGTGGCTTATGGATACTCTTCCAACTCTGTTGAAAACAATTGCTCCTGATAGTAAAATTGCTAAGAAAATACAGCGTGGACGCACTAAATATAATTATCTTATAAAAAATCCTTTAGATTCACGGATTGAAATCTCAAAAAAAAAAAAAAAAAAAAAAAAAAACTTTGATGAATGGACTCCTTTTGACAAAAGAAAAATTGAAACATTCATCAGCTACAGATTTTACTATTTCTGAAGAGTTAATTAATTTAGCAAAATCTGATAAAAATATTGAAATACTTCCATATTTTTTTTGTGGGTTGGAACCCATGTATATATGTAAATAGCATATTAAATAACTGAAAATTTAACGTTACATTATTTTAAACACTAAAATGAGACTAAAAATTATATGGTAATTAATACACATGTGAAGTGCTAGAGTTACAACTGGGACTTCTGTTATGATGATTGACAACTGCAGCTCTTGGACTCATAGATGATACATCTTGTATCATCTATGTGATACAAGATGTGGGTTTTGACTTTTTTTCTTTTCATATTTGTTAAACATGTATTAATTTAGCAGTTTTACATTGAGTTCATCTATGATAATAAGGTAGTAATATCGTAAAATGCCCTAAACAGAGTGAAATGAAAGCAAATAAAAATTTAGTACTTTTTTTTTAGATCTAGTACGTTTTTCCTGTATAGGACTAAAACAAGGATATAATTTCTTGTCAAATATAATAAACATTGTAAACTTTCCCCAATTATAAAAACAGTATAGGATAGGTGATAAAACTTGATGGTATTCTTTAACTGCACTGTGTTTAAAACTTGTGCTGCAGCACAAGTTCTAAACACAGTAGAGAAATATCATCAGAATCAGAAAATTGCTGGGTATCCAGGCTGTTCAGGATTCTTCTGATGTCCTTACAAGAGATCAGAGAAATGCCAAGTTTTTTCTTGGTCGTGTGGGTAGATGGGGGAATATTTTGGCTTAGTCATCATTGCAGGAGATGGGAGAGAAAAATGATGCCAATAGGTCAGCCATGTCTATGGATAATGTTACAATAGCACCAAATGGATATGAGAAAGGTGGAAACAGATGGGCAAAAGTTTCACACAAAGTAGCCTTGGAAAGGCAGATTTGACAGCCATTTGAGTAGGAGTAGAAATTTTTTTTCGCACTTGGCTCTTTCAAAGTCTGCTTTGAATTTCTGATGTTTTTTTTTTTTTTCAGTTGTTGCATTCTGCAAGTATGCTGAACAGGAAACAGTCTTAATAGATCATTTGGTATCAACAGTGCCCTTTGATTGGAAAGATTCTGGATGCAGAGAATCTCTATAAAGACTTCTTAACTGAAAGTGAGTTAGCTAGTCTTTCTACAGAGCTGACTTGGTTCTGCATCCTCAGCTTAGTTTTTCATTGTGCAAAATAAGCTAATTAGTCTGACGGACACATGAAATTAATTAACACAATACAATGACCTCATGGACTTAGTTGTTTTAGATGTAATTCAAAACAAACCAATCCAGTCTGATGTGTTACCATCAGGTTTGGTCTTTATATATAAATCATCTCCACACATAAGAAGGGTTCTAAGACTTATGACACAACAGTGATGTGTGTGTGTGTGTGTGTGGACAACTGGACTAGAAAGAAGAAAGAAATATGTTGATGTGTTTCTTTCTTGAAGACCTGAGGATTGTAATCAATGGAGAAAATAGTATGGGGGAAGGCTTCTTCCAAAGAGCAGAGATATAGGGAATGAAAGCTAAGGATGAGAGGAAATTTACTATCTAAGGGCTGGGCTGCAGAACTGCTTCAAAATCTATCAAGCAGTTTTATAAAGGAAATCAATGTTAGAGTAGAAGATAACAATTAGCCATAAGGCATTCTGTTAGTTTCATATCTAAAGAATGCCTGTAAACCATAGCATTTGCAGCATAAATAAAATCATTGTTAATAAGTTTTTTGTAAACGAAGTGGATATAATGACTTATGAATTCCTTAGTTGTTGTCATACTTCATTGTTTTCTTAGTTCTAAGTCTTTCATTTTCTTTGTAAATAAATGTGATTACTTTGAAAAGACAACTAACATGTAAAATATTAATATACAATTATTGTTGTACCAAACTCAAAATAAGTCAGAATCAGTTCTTTAGCCTGACTTCAGCAAAACTCAGGAGGAAAGAATAAAAATTGCCTAGCTGCTTCAGTTACAGTTATTACATCAAATGTAAACATCAGTAGAATATTTGCCTTTCAATTTCAGCACTAAATAACATTCTTCAACAATGTAATAATTTTTGTGACATTTGATACCATTCAAATGTCACTTCCTGAACAAAATTTTTGTTCCCTTCACATTAACGTTTTGAATTTCATGATTTTTGTTCTTGACAAAGACATTCACATACTCTAAACATTAATGAAAAATATTTGTGCCCTACAAATTAATGCATCTTGAAGATTTCTCTTAAAATATTAAAGTAACTTCACATAGTCTCTGTGATGTTCACCTGTAAATATTTTATCAGCCTTATTTACTAGGGAAAAAAAAATCTAAAAATTACTATACTAGCAAACCTCAGAGTACACTTCTGGGTATATAACTTTCAAAATTTTTCCTAGAAATAATTCCTATGGTTTATTTTTTTCCAAATAGATAATTGATAATGATCCTGTCTATTGATTTATAGACACCATTAGTAATATAATGGTTTTTGAAACAGGAAAAAAATTACAGTTTCAGGTGGCCATTACACAAAATAAGTTAAAGAAAAACTTTGTATCTCTGACCTATTTTATAGGATTCATACTGAAGACTTTTTTTCGATACATGACAGGAATGGAAAGAATGAGTGGTCACCCCCCCTGGGAATTCTGTAAAATTGTTGTTATCAAGGGTGTTAAGACTAGATTTTTTTTCTTAGAAGGTGGTGAATGGTAGACTGGGTTGCCAGAGGTGGTTGTTGAGTGCTTCTTCAGTGAATGAATTCAACAACAGGTATAAGTATCGTGAACAGTGGTTAGAATAGGCTTTCTTCAGTGAGTCTTTGACTCCATGGAGATGTCTGAGAAAATAATAATCTCATTACTAGGTAAAATTATTGTTTAAGTCTATCTCCACATTCTGTTAAACATATAAACTACAGTTCATTATTGCATGTTTTTTAGCTCCATTGGGAAAACGGGGATGGAAGATGTTCTATGCTACACTGCGAGACTTGGTTTTATATCTTCATAAGGTATGCTTTCTTGATAATTACATTATTACTGTTTGGTATTTTTAATTTTATTTTTTCAAAATCTTGAAATTTGTTTTACTGCTTAGTTCCTTTATAATTAACTTATACAAGGCTTGACCATAAAGTATAAAACTAAACCTGTGAAACCAGAATGATGTGCTTACAGCGTGGAGCATAATCTTCTTATGAGCAAGTTTCTAGACGCTGTGATATTTGTTATGCTGTGATATTTGAGACGCTGTGAGTTTTCCAGTACTGTATGATTCCTGTGAAGTGAATTTTTTAGGTTATTTGGAAGTTAAAATTGAAAAGTGCATGAAAATGGTAAATGGTTTCATATATTGTTTTCAGTTTTTTTTGTGCACAGGTTTTGAATTATGTTTAATAGTTAGGAAATTCATTTTAATTATTTCATATTATTGTAAAATCTTGTATAAAAAAATAGTAATATTTTTTCTGTCAATTTTACATGGGAAATAAAATTTACATAAAATACTTGTAATTAAATTAATGTTTAACTCACTTTATCTGTATTAAATCCGGTAACAAATTTTTAGAATAAATTTATAAGAACCATTAGAATTGTAAAAGACAAAAGAATAAGCTCAGATTAGACAGGATTAGACAAATAGACCTAAGGCTAGTGACAAGGTCACCGGATTATGGGTTTTCCCGCCAAAACTCAACGATAGCATGGGTGGTGGAGAAAAACTCTTCAGTAAATCCGGGGGACTTAATTTGTAGAAGGGCCAAGGTCGGGAGAGTGAGATAAAAGGCAGAGATTTTGGTGCAAAAGGGCTCTCGCTTCGAAGTTGTTTCCAGTGCCAAGCCTTTTCCAAGGACGGGGACAGTCACGTTCCTGTGAGCAAAGAGTTCCGACGATGATGAGATGTTAGATAGCAGTGGAGACAGTCTTTTGGATGATTCTTCAATGATTTACCAGTGTGCTGTAATATTGCTGCCGTAACCTAGAACCCAATCGGAAATTTTTTTGGAGGAAGCGGAATGTGCCCGTATACCTTTAGGATCTAGGACTATATGTAATGCTGGCAAGATTGTAAGTAAGATGTTTTATGTTAATTCCTAGATTGTGAAAATTAAGCAACAAATGTTGGTTCTATTGTCGATTAGCAAAGAAAATATTAGAGAAGTCGGAAAGCCATACTTCTGCTTGAATGTGAATAAGTATTATATAGTTTTAAGGAATTTGCTAATGTTGTGTAATGCAAAGAAATTGAATGTGGTTAAAAAGCTTTACATTTTTCCTCTTTATAACATGAGTAAATGTAAAGTGTTCAAGTCTATCCACGTGTCTGAAAATTTACGTGAAATTTTAATGTCTTTGTCTTAAAGCTTAAGCAAAAATGCTTGATCGTATGGAGAATTAGACTCGTAATTTGTATTGCCTTCATTGTTGTCTAGTTGCATTAGGCTGAATCAGACACTTGATATGTGCAGTTTAAATTTTGTAATTAATTTGTCTTAGAATGAATAAACCTGTTTGTTTTGTTAATAGGTTGTGTGATCTTGCCTTACCAATGCACTGTCTCATAAAATTAAAGAACCTGTGTGACCAAGGAATAGTGATAGCCACGACTGACTGATATTAAGAATTAGGAGTTGCTTGAATTAGAGTCAATTTAAGAGATATTTCTCGTACTTAGCTGATTGTTTCTCTTGCATGTAAGGGAAAGATAAACAATTCTTTTATGTGATCCTTAATGGCACAGTTCAAATAAAAAATAAATTTTTAAGGATCAATACAAGAGAAATACAGCAAGATAGTTTAGGGAATTATTTCCAGCCAGAAACAATTCCTGAGTCTACACTTCGAGCACGTGAAATAGCTTACTTACAGCCTTGAGAGAAAAGGGGGGAGTAAAACTGTAGACTAAAAGGATTAAGAATAATCACAAGTTTTGTGCATGAAGAACTAGCTCAAGCAACAACAATAAACTCGGTATTACGACTGATAAGAAAATGACATTACAAAGGTGCAGTCCAATGACGTTAAATAATAACACAGAAAATAAATAAAATAATAATATCAAATTAAAACATATTATTACATTATGAAATTATTATTTTTATGGCTATTTAGCCTATTTTTGTTTAGGAGTACCCTTTTTTTATAATATGGGCTTTTTTTTTTTATATTGTTTTTATAACGGCGTGTGAGCCATTTTGACAGTGCGTCAACTTCGGGCTTGTGGGGGAAGTGAAAAACTATGACTTTCCCTATGAGCCCCAAAGACGATGCACTGCTGAAATGGCTCTCATTCTTTCTACCACCCCTAATCTTGTTCCATAATATCCTTCTCCTTCCCCAAAAATTTCTATGTTCACCCTCATCCCAAAGTATTCTCTGCCCACCTTTAATAATTTAAAAAATATAAAGAAATCTGGGTTTTTCAAAAAAAGTTCACATACCTCTTGCCTCACCAATAATTCTCCCACATCATTCAGATCCCACTTTTCCAACCCTCCTTCTGTTCAGTCATACTTCCTTCCTTCAACGATGAATGTATATCACCATATGCCGGGATGCCACTGAAAAAGAACACAGCCAGCAACAATCCCACAAAGGTATGTCCGGTTTTTTTCTTCCTATATATACAGGGTGTTCGGGATAAATTTGACAGTTTCGTAAGGAAAAAGAAAATTTTCTTTGTATCTATTAAATTTAATGAATTGACAAAAAAACATTACAGGCAGAGTTAATTACAATACTATCAACAAGATTTACTCAAAATAACCACCATTAGCATCGATCACAGCTTCAATTCTGCTTCGGAACCTCGAACAAGCTGATGCTACAGTCTCCCTGGGAAGGGCTGCAAAAACTGTTTTAATTTTATCCATTAACTGGGCTTTTGTATTACTGGAAGTGCGATTGGTGTCTTTTTCAACTGCGCCCCATACAAAATAATCCATGGGGTTAAGGTCTGGGGAGTTTGGAGGCCAAACATTTGGACTGGTGAAGTCGTAGAAATTTTCAGACAACCATTTTTGACTTTTCCCAGAGGTGTGGCAAGGGGCCGAATCCTGCTGCCATACATACGGCCTACCATTGGCTACCCTTGTTATCCAGGGCTTGACTACAGTTAGCAACTCCACGAACAAAGCCCGAATTCCAATGCCAGGGTTCTTCAACACCTGTTCCTGCAGATTTGCGAGGAATTCTGCTGTACGAACGCAATCAGATCGTCTGCTAGGGATCTTTCTTCTTGCTACATCGTCGTAGTCACCATTGCAAGTCTCTAGTTCATGCCTGATTGTTTTTACTGTATTCAGGGAGCATTGGGCAGCAGTCGTAATATCCTTATTTTGATGGCGGGCACGAATCATCATGATACAAGTTATTCTCTTCCATGATTCAGGTGGGTTCCAGCTATCCATCCTTTCTGACATCTTGTATATGAATGAAGAAGGGTCCAAACTTTTAAATGAAGAGAAGTGTGTGTTAATACATGTAACTTACGGAAAAATATAATTAATTATAAATATGTCAAATTTATCCCGAACACCCTGTATATATATATATATATATATATTTCCTCCTATATATTCTTTACATATCTGTCCATATAAAACGTAAGTAATGCCCTAAAACGTGAGTAAAAAGCCAATGACATTATAAAAAAAAAAAAAGGGGTACTCCTAAACAAAAATAGGCTAAATAGCCATAAAAATAATATTTACTTAGAGGAGTAACATGGGAATTTTCCCAGAAATAATACCTATAATGAAAATAATTCTTGAGACCATGATTGTGGTGTAGTACTATTTTGCATTCTACAAACATGGCCCTAGGACAGGAGTTACCAATTATAGACCAGTCTGTATATCTACAGTTGTAGTTAAGGTACTGGGTAAGTTGATTAACAATAGAATACAGCAGGACTTGATTAATGGATATAGGATTCTTGGTATCCAAGAATTCACCGAATAAACAAATCATCGAACAACAGTTAATCAAAAAAGCAATTCACTGAAAGGCAATTCACCGATCAGCAGTTAATCGAAAACGCAATTCATCAAAAAACAACAGTTCATCGAAAATACAGTTCACTGAAAAATGAATTAAAGGCATGTGGAGTGAAGATGTGCATGCATATTATTTTTTTGTTTTGAATTGTTTTGAGAGATTTTTTCAGGCGGTATAAACGATCATTAACTATCTATACTGGTTGTAGTGAATGATATCCACTGAGTCAGATATAGTAAAGATGTTAAATGAACATGTCATAAAGGTATTTGAGCCTCGTGAAAATAACATCCTGCAGAACTTGAGGTCAGTGGGGAGGGAGGAGGAACACTGATGGTGAGTGAGAGATATACATGAAGAATTGAGCAAACTCGATATCAATCAGCATCTAGGACATGTTGATATATCACCATGTGTCTTGAGGTATCCTCATTGATGAACGCATGGGGTTTACTAAAGGAAAATTGTGTTTTAGCAATATAGTAATTTATTATAACAGCCAGACAGGTAAATTGGGAAAATGAGATGCGTACACTGTGGTATATTTAGATTTTGCTAAATCCTATGATAGATTGCCAAATAATAATCTGGCATTTAAATTCGAACAGATGGGATTGGATAATACATTAGTGCACTCAACTGAAGATTGGCTGTCTGACACATATCGGCAAGTTGGGTATGGGGGTGCAATATCCCAGAAGAGGAAGTCACTAGTGGTGTGGCCCAAGGATCAATTGAACATAACAAGCTGTATGGGGGGGAGGGGGACTGAAAAGTTCTGATAAACACCTAGAACAAAAATGATATTAAAGTAACTGATATAAACCAAAAGGAAGTACATATCTTAAAACCCTTTAACGCCCATGTTTCCTTAATTCGTAATAATTTATTCTTTTTTCATTTAGGATATGTAAGAAGACGTTTTGAGATTTTGAAGAAATTTGAAGACATACATGTGCGGGCCTCCACATTTTTCGTGCTGCAAGAAAAGTCCTCAACTGAGATTCACCAAACTTTGTGTGAGACTTTAGGGAACTGTGCCCTCACTATAATCAACAATTGCTAGATTGGTGGCAAAGTTGAATGCTGAGCACCCTGAGACACAGATGCTCCCAGGTCAGGGAGACCTTCCACAGAGATCACACCTGAAAACATCGATGCCGTGCATGCCATGATCCCCTATGAAAAAATACCAGTCAAAAACATTGCAAAGTCTCTGAAGATAACCAAGGAATGAGTTGGGGTTATTATCCACCAAAAACTGGACATGCAGAAACTCTCAGCATAGTGGGTCCTCAAATGTTTGAATGCCCGACCAAAAGAGAAAACGTGTGCTGTAATCTCAAGGGATTTTTGGTCATTTTTAAGAAATCAGGGACATATTTTTGGCTCGTATTCTGACTCTTGATGAAACATGGCTTCGTCACTATGATCCAGAGAATATACAATGGTCAATGAAGTGAAGATACCAAGATTCTTCACAGCCAAAGACGTTTCAAACAAAAAATTCAGCAGGAAAGGTTCTTGCCTTTGTGTTTTGGGATATGGATGGTATAATCCTTACCAAATACCCCAAAAAAGATGAAACTGTTATAACAGCTCTGAAGGAGGTACTGAAGGATGGGATTCAGCAGAGGAAACTGAGAGAGGCGTGTTGCTTTTGCTGGACAACAATGCACCTGCTTATGAAACCCATCAGACAGTACACAACTTGGGCTTTCAATGTCTGCCTCACCCATCATATTCGGCAGAACTGGCTCCCCACCTGACGGTTTCCAGTTCTTAAAATTTAAAGAAACTTGAAAGGAACAAAATTTACCACAGATGAAGTCATATCTGCAGCTGAGGGCTGGTTTTTGCAAAAAGGGAAAGACTTTTTTCTCAAAGGATTCCAGGCAGCATCGTTGTGATAAATGTATAACACTTCGTGGGGAACATGAAGAATAATGAGTAAGTTACAGTTGTACCTCAGTTCCTCCATGGTGATTATCACAAATATTCAGCACATTTTCATAAGATTTAAAAGTTTGGAAGGCACAGATGGGAAGCAGAACATAAGATGGTGGGGAGATATCTTAGAGGAGTAGAGGAGATGAGGGATCTATGATGTTGGTGGATAAGGACCTGAAATATTGAAGATATTTTGCTAAAATTGTGAGGACAACACAGTGCATTGTCAGTGATGCCGAGAACATTGAAATGTAGGCATAAAGATGTAATGACACCATTATATAAAGCTTTATTCAGACTGTATATGGATTACTGTGCCAAGATTTTGCTACTTGGTTTTCAAATAGATGAAGATATGTTGTAAAAGATTCAGAGACGATTGACTAAGGTGGTTTCTAGTTGCTGGAATGTTAGTATGAAGACAGATTGAGGGATTGCCGCTATAGAGTATCGTGGATAAAATGATGGGAGGTAAACGTCATTGGGACATATTACAAAGTTATTAAGTGGTATTTATCAAATTAATGAGTATCAGATTTTTCATAGAATGGGTGGAGACAGGAGAGAACAAGAGGCCATCCCTGGACCTGTATAAGAAGGCGTGAGCAAGAACTGGTTTTTTTGCGTAGTGATTTCGGAGTGGTTGGAATGCATTGCCTGCTAGTGTAGTGGGTGCGAAGATGGTGAATACATTCTAGCCACTGTATGATGAGCTGTATGTGTAATGGAGGGCCTCCCAATATCAGTTGTTGACTGCAGGGAGGTCCATGACTATAGACCTCCCTGCAGTCAACAACTGATATTGGGAGGTCACAGACCACCGCTGCATAGCGAATTTCATTATATAGTGAATCATTGCCAGTTTTATCACTTGCAGAATGCATGTAATGGCTAAATAATGTTTAAAGTAGTTGTGTGTGTGTGTGTGTGTGTGTGTGTGTGTGTGTGTGTGTGTGTGTGTGTGTGTGTGTGTGTGTGTGTGTGTGTGTGTGTGTAAATGACGTAAATAAAGGAATCATTTACGTCAGGTATGCAAAAGAAATATTTAGAATAATTTTCGGAAACGGGAAAATTATTCTGAATCGCATGGCTTAAAGGAAGATGCTGACCCTGTTCAGTCATGTTTCATCCAATTGTAAAGATTTGTTCTTTTTCTTTTAGGATGTATAAGAAGACATAAAATTAACTGATCTTTGTCCTGGATGTTCATCAGAACTTTCCACCCTTCCCTCATATAAATGGGTGCTGGTTATAATTGAAAAACGTCTTATAAGGAGGATTATCGAAAAGCGAACGTCATAAGACCTGTATTATTGTAATAATATTAATTCGAAGCATTATTGCTCAAGGCACTACTCTCTGTGCCTAATAAATGCTTCTTGCATTATTGTTAAATTAAGACATAATCACTAAAACTTTTTCGTTACGTCAGTTTGAAAAAAAAAAATAAATAATAATTAAAATGTAATAAATAACATTTTCGGCATCATGTCTTTCTCACAACAAACAAAAGAAGTTAGCTGTTAGAAGATTCCCAAAGCAGGTAGAAATATTTATCAGAACAAACTATGAACGAAAAAGGTAGTTTGACTTGCTGCATTTAATCTGCTTCTAATGGAAAGACATTTTCCTGAACTGTGTATAACTTACATCCTTTCAATCAAATAGAAAATTCTAAATCCCTCACTCGTTCAAAAAATATAAAATTAAAAAAAAAAATAATAATTTTTGTACTGTTTCAGAAAAAAAAAAGAAATAATATTTAAAAAATGCATTCCAAATTTTAAAAGGCAATGTAATTCAAAATGGTCATAATTAAAATATACTCTCTCTTTCTGTGTGTGTGTGTGGGGGGGGGGGTGGTAAGTAGATGATAATGCCCACTCTGCTAGGTTCTAGAGTTAGAGGAAAAATAAATTCCTGATAATTTTAAAGATAACTAAAATGATAAATTATGGTAAATGAATCGCAGTTGTTATGCTAGAGCTACCTAACTTTTTGTTCACTTTATTTCTGTGATGTTTTCTTTTTTCTGGCTGTCTCATCAAGAAGTTATTTGGTGTTCTTTTTTCTTCCCCCATTTCCAAGCTCAGGGTATAAACAAATATCTTTTTTGAGCATTCCACTTTTATAAAAGCACCATGGCACTTCAAATTGTAAAACCAAACTTCCTTCACAGTTATTCATTTCGCTGCAATGTATTCATCATTAATAAAAAACATGTTATTAATATTAATTTGTAGGGCACAGTTTAACTGCATATAAACTTTTCAAGTCAAGTTATTGCAAACGAAAGTTGCTTGGCAAATAAATCAATGCTCATCCTTCCTAACTAAATTACTTCATTAACTTATATCACACGTATATCTTGAGAACCTTCAACTGTTATAATAGAAACATTTTCCCATCAAGGCTAAGAGATATATTGTTGTGTAGGTTGGGCTGGTGTCAGAAGGGTGCTAGTAACATGATATTTTATTGAAGGGACACTGAAAGAAGGCACGTAGCTATGAATTTTTCAAGGGTGCCAATAACCAAGCTTTGCTTTCGATACACTTCATTTCTAAAATATCTTAATTTTATAATCCCTATATATCGCTACAGATGAAAAAAATGGCTTATCAATAATTGCTAATTTTTAAAGTATACTGCTTAAAAGCATATCAATGGATGCATAAACCATGCAAGTTATTTACAGTAATCACTGTAAGAAAATAGGTCTTTTCCTTCTTCTCCTTTCATGTAGCTGAAATGGGCATGCGATTGCTCCGGATTGTTGGCACTTGAATGAATCCATATGATTTATCATATGTTGCGAGAAGAAAAATATGAAAAATTTTAAATATAGCACCTTTTTAAAAGGAAAATGAAAAATGTCACAAGCCAAGAAATTGTATAATAAATTACATAGAAATAGTGGATATTAAAGATCCGGTATTTTTTCTAAGCCAAATGTTTGAAGAAACCATGAAAGTTTCCAAAATCTGACCTGAGAGCTTAGGAGAATACAATCCTTGTAATCTCTCAGGTTATTTTAATTGTTATTTTAAGTAGTGCAAGCTAAGGGTTGAGTTAGCTTGCACTACTCAAAATAACACAACCACTGCCAAGTTTTTTTATATGTATGCCTTTGATAAATGGCATTGCTGAACATTTGTCAAAAATTATGAAGAAATGCAAACTCGCTACCTATAAACTAATCAACCAAATTCGCAACTTGCTACCTTCTCCAAAAGACAAACTCTCACCAATGATGCTACCTGGCATGTACAAAGTACCATGTTCTTGTAATTTGCCTTACTATGGACAAACAGGAAGATCTGTAAATAAACGTATCTCTGAACATCAAGACCACATCTGCCTTATCAAACCTCATCAATATGGCCTTACACAACATTGAGTTGAAAACACTAACCACAGGATCCAATGGCACAACACCAATCTACTACATAGATCCATATATAAACATGAATGTTTGTATAAAGAAAGTGCTCTAGCCTTACGTCACAGAAAATCTTAACCATAACAACTGTCTCACTATCCCAAAAGTCTGGGAAATTTTTCTCCTCAGTTGTATAAAATAAATTTATCAATTATATTTTAATTTGATTTAATTACAGCCCAATAGTTTTTAATCCTTAAATATACTATTGTATACTAATGTGGAATTACCGTGCTGGCAAGTTTGACAAGCTTAGGAGAATGCTTGGATCAGTGCCATGGCATGTACAACTGCAAGGGCTGGACGTCGATAGAACGTGGGAAGTGGTCAAGGAGCATTTACAGGAGGTTATGGCTGATTGTATACCTAGGATCCGAATAGTAAAACAAGTAGGGGTTAAATGGATGAATAACACCATTAAGCTTGAGCTGCAAAAAAAGAAACAACTGTGGAGGGAATTTAAAGAAAGGGGTGACCTGCAGGCACACGAACGGTATAAAGTGCAGGCCAGAAGAGTAACGAGTGTGGTAAAAACAGCAAAAGCCGATTATGAAAGGAAACTAGCTATGCAAGCAAAAGAGAATCCCAAACAGTTCTTTCAATATGCTGCAAGCAAGAAAAAAACTGGACATCGCAAAATGATTTTAAGGAATGACGATGATAAGGAGGTCACTGAACCAGTCGATATAGTGGAGTTACTGAGCGCGCACTTTGCTAAAGTATATCATCCAGGTGGTGACATTGAAAAAATGAAGGAACCATTAGTTTATATGGGAATTGTGATGAATGAAGTGGAGGTGAATAGTCTATTACAGAACCTTAATGTGAATACATCTGTGGGATTGGATGGTATACCAGCACTGGTCTTGCGTGAAGCGGCTAAGGAATTATCAGTGCCCTTGACCATGTTGTTTAATCTGAGTCTCGGGTCTGGTTTAGTCCCGAAGGTGTGGAAAGAGGGGAAAATAGTTTCACTGCATAAAGGAGGATCCAAGACTATGGTGGCAAATTACCGACCAATCAGCATATCAGGAGTCGTTGTCAAGGTCTTGGAGAAAGTAGTCAAGGGAAAAATACAGGAATGGATTGATGAAAATGAGATACTGTACAGGGGACAGCATGGCTTTGTGAAGGGTAGATCATGCCTCAGTAACTTGCTCAAGTTTTATAACAAGGTGACGGCAGAACTGGATAAGGGAAATGGGTTTACAGTGATAACTGCTGGACATGGCAAAAGCGTTTGACAGGATACCACATGTAATTCTAATCCGTAAACTACAACATATGGGAATGGATATAGGGTTGGTGAAATGGATAGGTGGGTGGTTGATGGAGAGATATCAAAGAGTAGTTTATTCAGGAGTAGAGTCCAAAAGACGGCCTGTGACTAGTGGTGTGCCGCAGGGTTCTGTTCTTGGACCACTGCTGGTTAATCTGTTCATTAACGATATAGGGAAGGATCTAAGTGGAACAGTTCATTTGTTCGCTGATGATGCAAAGTTGGGTAGGGCGATAGTGAATGCAGAAGATGTCAAAGTCTTGCAGGATGACTTAGATAGATTGGAGTTCTGGGCTAAGGAGAATGGATGTCAATTTAATGTGACAAAATGTAAGGTTATGCATTTTGGGGTGAAAAGATTAGCAGCAGTATAATACATTGGTGGAACTGTACTCCAAGAGATTGATAAGGCCAGGGACTTGGGAGTGTTGGTGGATAGGGAGATGAAGTTTAGGGGACACATTGCAAAAATAGCTAAATCAGCTTATCAACTCACTTGGTTGTTGAAAAATACCTTGACGAGCAGAGACAAGCAAGTTATTGTACCTCTGTACCGAGCCTTGATAAGACCTCATCTCGACTTCTGTGCCCAGATTTGGTCACCTCGGTTCCTTCTTGATGGGGAGGAGGTGGAGAGGATCCAGAGGCGAGTGACTAAGATGATTGTAGGTCTATGGAATGAACCATATGAGAACAGGTTGAAGATTTGTGGGTTGCAGAAACTAGTTGATAGGCAGAAAAGGGGAGATATGATTGAGACATTCAAATTGTTAAAAGGATTCTATAGGATTAATTCAGCGGATATTTCTGAGATCAGGACTGGTGGTGGGAGAACTATGGGACACCTATGGAAGCTGGGCAAGAGTGTGGTTAGCAGGGGTGTTAGAGCTGGGTTCTTTACTTTTAGAGTGGTAAATGAGTGGAATAAGCTGCCAGAGTCTGTTGTGGGTGCTAAGACAGTGAGCGAGTTCAAGGCAAGGTATGATAGATACTGTGAGAATGTCGAATAGTTGTGTGGACATGATGTTTAGGGCCTCCCTCGATGAGTCTAAGGACTCTCTGGAGTAGCCCTAAATAATAATAATAATAATAATACATTGAAGGATTCCAATGTAAGCATGCGCACTGATGTGTTTTTTTAATATTCCTGTTGTTGTTTAATAACTGTACTGATGATGTCTTATGATACTTAAGATAACTTTTTGATAATATGAAAATATTTCAATTACTGGAGTGATTTTTACAGACATATGAAATTTTAATTATCAGAATTATCGACACTTTTGGGAATCCTACATTCATTCGTTTTTTTTCTGTTCTTTTTTTTTCTTTTTTCTTTTTAGTGTTAGCAGCTCTTCTGTCTTATCAATAATAGATATCTCACACATGCTAGTATTTTGCTGTAGATTAAAAACCTCTCATAATACACAAAATATTCATTTTTATTCAGGAATAGATAAATTTTTACTACTGCTGTTGTTTCCGAAGACAGAATGAAAATGTCCCTATACCGTTAAAAACTTTCCAATTTCCACAGATGCTGTACTGCACAAGCCAGAAAAACAAGTGTTTTTTTATCACTAAATACATTTGTGTACTATATTTAGGAACAATCAGTGTAATTAAAGACATCTCGAACAACACACTTAATGAAACACTCTGCTCCCGCAGACTGTGCTGCATGCATGCAAACAGGGCAGATTTATTGTGACAATAAGCAGAGAAACTACATGTAACTAAACAGCTCTAACAGCTGCTTTCAAATTTACAGTTCCAGAAATATGTGTAACAGATGTTTATAATAGTCATTTGATAAAGAAAGCACTCACTTTATGAAAAACAAAATGAATATAACTTGAAATCAGTTTGATATCATCCAGTCTCTTAATTGCATTTAAGTGTCTGGGTGGAACTAAAGCTTTGTGAAAAATGCGATCACTCGACCTGGAAGCATGCATATGCTAAAAGCAGTACCCGCCAGGGAATAATGGAACAGCAGAGACACCCGGGTGCAAACAAGATGAGTTAATGCAATTTTAAATATGGAACGCATGAAGGTCAAATGAACAATAGCTATAGCTATGCTTACGAGCTTTGTTTTTGTGAGGCACTCAAATGATTTACACTTCGTGGTGAGATTAGATTATCATTGGCAAACACTAGCGTGAGACACTGATAATTTGAATTTTGATAAGATTTTTAAATACATATAATATGCACAAAAAGTTTTGTTTATAAATTAATTTGGAAAAACTAATAACTTGGGAAATTATAATTTTTCCATAATGAATCGAAGAAAGACTGTAATAACATGTTTTACTTATTTATACACAAGTTCCAATATCCTGTTTTTCCTTAGGAATTGTATTAGTGCATCATCATAAAATGAAGTTTTTTCCCTTCAGTTCCATCACCAATGTTTTGTCAGTAGTGAATAAGCTGAGGCCACACAGCCTTTCTTGAAATTGTCTTTTCTATAACACGCAGGGTTGGCTTTTCCGATGGTGTAACATGTGCATTTGCACAGGGCGACAAATTTTTTAGGGCGGCAAAATTGGCCTAAACTATATAAAAAATGAATCATAGACAAGTCCTTTATTCTTTCTCTGTTGAAACCAGACTTCAGGATGTCATTAGTTAAATGTTTACATATTAAAACTTCATTGTAATGTATACTTTTTAAAAATCATAATCATTTAAAATAATATAGTATTATTTTATGTTTAATATCGCACTGTCAGTGTTAATTTCAGACGACAATAGCAGAACATCTCCTATCTTGCATTAATTTCTATTCCATTGTTAACCGTGAGTTGACCTTGACCTGAGGTTAAATCTCATTTAATCAATGAGACCAAACGATCATTATGAGATAATTGGTTAAGAGAAAACCAATTAAAGAAATAAAATCAAAATACATAAATACACTTGTGTAGTGATTGTTAATAATACTTTTTTGATACAGTTATGGATTTGAATTTTAAAATAATTTTAACATTCCAGTATGTGTGATAAAAGAAAAAAAAAACTATCAGGCGCAGAATATCGCTAACGAAAATCGGAAAAAGAACGCGCTATTCAGAAACAGTATCTAAAAACTGAAACAGCTAATACAAGAGAAAATAAGTGAAAGGACCGAAACCAAAATGTCTGAGCTCATGGCAAGTATTTCTAAATGCAGTTCCATTAATGTCGATATTAGTAACAATAAGGGTGGCAAAATATGCTACCACACAGGTTGACAAAATTCCTAGGGCTGGCCTTGATAACATGCGTGTATTCTCTTCATAGCCAAAAGAGAATGCTCGACTCTAGCAATAGAGCTCTGAATCGACATGAGAAGTTCTGTTAACTTATAAATTTCTTTGAATGCAACCTGAAGTTGATTTTCTTTCAAAAGTTTTAATAGGTTTTTTGGCAGATTCATCAGAAGAAAAGAGTACTTTTAATTCATTTTTCAAGCGAATGTGCTCAAAAACTGGGCAATAAAATCGTTTAAGTTTTTTTGTGAGGATATCACCAAGTCCAACACATTAAAACCTTGAGATCCCTTAGAAATTCAACAAATTTACTCTCCTTACTCCCATACACTATTTCTTCCTTCCTATCAACATTCATATAATTAAAACCTCCATTCTGATTTAATGCAATACATCAAACTTAAATGATTCCAACTTCCCTTCAAATTGTCTTCATAGATTCATAAACTGAACACCCTTTGCCTTGCACAACTCTGCCATCTCGCCATCCATTATCTCTACTCTCATCTTCACCTCACTATTATCATTATATCTGGGCAATGCTAACCACTTTTCCAACAAAACTATATTCATTTCCTTCTGCAATAACTTCCTCAAATTCCTGTCTGCCACACAGTGGCATAGCTAGGAGGGGCGGTCTGCCCCGGGCGGCACTTTGAACATTACCCTATATGTCGTTTTGAGTTTTTATAGTATTTTTGGTGTGTGTTGAGAGGGGCGGCAAACTCATGGATCGCCCCGAGTGGCAAAAGCTCTAGCAACACCACTGCCACCACACTACTTTTTTTCCATCCAAGTAATTTATGCCCACAAATACCACTAATTTTGATGCTCGTTCCTTCCTTCCATGCAAAGCATCAATTATTTTTTTCAATGTTCCACCTGGAAAACAAGTTTTATGCACCTTGTTATTCAAAACCCATCTAATGATTGAATTCCCACATAATGCTATACGATTATATAATCGTATAGCATTATAGAAGTGTAAAAAGATAATTATCTTTTGACACGTGCATCATATCTGACTTGATAACCTCTTCATTTTCATGCAAATCTCTTTAGATGCTCAATCTCATCCTCCACATGCTCCATTTCACTCTTCGCATTCATCAGCTTTTTCCTAAGCTCTTCCACTTCATTTCTATTATTAGCATTTCATCCATTTTCTGACTGCTCCTGGTGACACTAGCACCCTTTTCGAAATGCTCTAGCCCAGTGTTTCTCAAACTTCAGATATCCGCATACCCCTTCTTAAATTTTCATTATTACAAAGTACCCCCTTATCAAAATAATAATAAATAAATAAAGTATATTTCATTGTAAATGTCTATTTTATTTGAATTTATATGTTCGTGTAAACAAAAAGTATTTATTTTTAATAGAACAAAATTTGAATAGGTTGCTCTTCATTTCCCGTCCATGAAAATCCACATTTCAAGTAATTCATATCATACCTGCGAAGATTTTTCATCTTCTTCCTAGTTGGAAGAAGATGAAAAGAGATGTCAGACGACACACCCTTATCAATTTCATTTGATCCAGATACAATGTCAACGTTTTCTTGTTGCTTACAGCTACTTGTATTTGCTATATTGCCCTCTTTTGTGCTTTTTATAAATCCAGTCTTTAACCAATGATCCATACTTAAGAATTTGAAAGCTGAAAAAAATTAATGTATTTACTTGAATATAACTCGCACTTTTTTTCCCAAAATTAAAGCTAAAAAATCGTGGTGCGAGATATATGTGGGAATTTTTGGGAACTAAAGATTTCAGAAAAGAACTGGAAACAGTGTGACTTATCAAGAAGTTCCAATTCACTATCGGTACCTTTGGCATCGACAACAGTTTCTTTGTGGGCATTGTCAAAGTCATCTACCCAAACAGCTTCATCTTTTTTCCCATTAATGGAATTGCAGCTCTTTGAAATTTTGGAAAATTTGGAAGGAGGAGAGCACTTTATGCAATTATTAAGGGATAACTATCTGCGATAGCATGTAATGGATAATACTAGGGGTCAGAGAGTGCTTGACCTAGGGATTTGAGGATTTGACTGTAATGAATATGACCACATTGCCACCAATTGGTGAGAGTGATCATAGAGTCTTGACTTGGGAATGGCTAAAGGTGTGGAATTTACAATTAAGACAGGGTACATGTGGAATTATCAGGCTGGTAAGTATGACAAGCTTAGGAGTTTGATTGGTTCAGTGCCATGGCTTGTAAAACTGCAAGGGCTGGATGTTGATAGTGCATGGGATGCTGTTAAGAAGTGTTTGCGGGAGGCAATGGCTGACTGTATACCTAGAGTTCGAATAATAAATCAAGTAGGGATTAAATGGATGAATAACACCATTAAGCTTGAGCTGCAAAAAAAGAAACAACTGTGGAGGGAATTTAAGGAGAAATGTGACTTGCAGGCACACAAACGGTATAAAGCCCAGGCCTTATACCTGAAGGGTAACAAGTGTGGTAAGAAAAGCAAAAGCGGATTATGAAAGAACATTAGCCATGCAGGCTAAAGAGAATCCCAAACAGTTTTTTCGATATGTTGCAAGTAAAAGAAAAAATGTATATGGCAAATTGATTTTAAAGAATGCTGATGGTAGGGAGGTAACCAAATCAGTTGATATAGTAGAATTACTGAGTGAGCACTTTGCAAGAGTATATCATCCATTGCAGAAATGGAAGAACAAATAGTTTATACGGGAATTGTGGTGAATGAAGTGGAGGTGAATAGTCTATTACAAAACCTCAATGTCAATTCATCTGCGGGATTGGATGGTATACCAGCTCGTGTCGTACAAGAAGCGGCTAAAGAATTGTCAGTGCCTTTGACCATTTTGTTTAATTTGGCCCTTGGGACTAACCCAGACCCAAGACTCATTTGGGGAAAATAGTTCCACTGCATAAAGGAGGTTCCAAGACTGCTGTTGAAAATTACTGGCCGATCAGCATATCACATTCTATAACACAGTGGCAGCTGAACTGGATAAGGGTAACGGGTTTACAGTGATTCTAGATTCTGGTTCTGGACTTTGCTAAAGCCTTTGATTGGATACCACATGGAATTTTACTGTTTGACATAACAATTTTGTTATCTCCCCCCCCCCTAATTTCATCACAGATGCGGTTCAAGATGTTAGTACAAGTATTAGTTGAATAAAGAATACAACCCATGTGATTTCCATGTAATTTTTGTATGGGACAAAAATTAAATGAGATTCTGATTTTAAAATTATGAATAAAAACTGATTTTCTTTAGCTCCCTTAATGTAGTATGAAAAATTTTTGCTATTATTTTTTCATAAAATAATACTTTTAAAATTCAGATTTTCAAACGGCTCTTTCTCAGCCTTTTGAAAAAAAAAAAAAAAAAAAAAAAAATCCAACTTATGATTGAAAATTTTCTTTCTTAAAGACAGTTGTTGCTGCTTTCCACTTTTGCCAAAATAGGTAACGTCATTGTTTGATCATTATTTTGAAATCTGCATGCTCATCTTTTCCGCTCCTAGAGTTTCTGTTGTTTTTATAATGCACACCCCAGTCTCTTATTTGCATAAATTTAGCTGGTTTATAGTTCAGAGGTATTTTTTGTTTAGTAGTGCAGCACCTTGGTCAGTCATTTATGTCAGTTGTTCCTTACTGTTGGACATGGATATTACTTAATAGTAAATGTAGTGAAAAATGCAAATTTCATTAAATAACCAAGTTGTTTATTTTTTTAACGGTATATATTAGAACACAGAAAAATAAGTAAATAATTAATTTATTAACTTATTGCTGATATTTCGCTGGTGTTATAACCAGCATCATCAGAGCACAAAAACACAGTTTGTCACAATGTGCGAGACTATAACAACATGGTGTAATATCAACGGACTAGTTAAACAAAATTGTAGCAGCAACACAAAGACTAAAGTCCTGATTTTGCCGCCCTCTATCTGAAAAAAAAAAAAAAAAAAAAAAACAGCTATCATATAAGACTAGAGTCCTAAATAGAGAAAAAAAACCGTTACTAATTTTTTCTTAAGATGACTGTCTCCCTGATTTTAGGCAAATTTATACAGCCATATTTGTTGAGATTTGGAGTGTGTTTCAGGGCTTCTGTTGCCTCTAAGAACAATCTCTCTGACTTATAAGAACTTCTGTGCAGTACTTTTGTGTTCTTCCAGTTGATCCTGTGTGCAGGGGTATCCAGAATACAGTCTGCTAGGCCCGACTTGTCATTGTGATAATGCTGGATGTATCTTTTGTGTTTGTTGATGTGGATGTTCACAGTTCTTCCTGTTTGACCGTAGTAGGCTTGATTACATGAGCAGGGTACTTCGTAGACTCCTGGATGTGATAAAGGGGGAATGCTGTCCTTGGGTGAGCGGATAAGGGTTGCTAATTTGCTCCATGGTCTGAATGTGGTGTGTAGTTCATGTTTATTAAGAATTCTTGAAATCTTTTCGGATATGCTTTTAATGTATGGGATGGTGACTGTTTTGTTGTAGTTCTCTGTGGTGGATAGTGGGAGGGGTTTCTTAGGAGCGTTTAGTATTTTGTTTATCTTAGATAACAAGACCTCGTCATCGTGAATTTATCTTTGCTCACCTTAAGCAAAGAAGCCAATAGTGCTTTAAGTCGAGGGCACAATTTTGCCATGACTCCTAAACAAGTTCCAAAAGCCAAAATAATGGCGTCCATCGAACGGGGAATATACGACCTGCCTCCAACAATATACATTTAGATGTGGCTAACATCCTAATCAAGTCTAAGCCTCCCAAAAATAATATCTCGTATAAGGAAATCATTGCTGTAAAAGAGCTACAGAATAATAGCCAGATTATCATAACAAAAGCAGACAAAGGGAATGCAACCGTGGTGATGGACACAACAGAATATGAAAACAAAATGCGCACACACTGTTACAATATCAGTCAACATACAAAATTATAGATCGCAATCCCACCAACACACAAAAGAATAAGGCACGTAAATTATTGAAAAAAGTCACTTCCTGGCCCAAAGACACAGTAAACAAACTCAAGCCCTTCCGTGTTAAAACACCTAGGATTTATGGAGCACCACAAATTCACAAACATGGTACACCCTTATGCCCAATTGTGGACAGTATAAATAGTCCCACATACAAACTGGCTAGACATTTAGCTAAGCTACTAGCCACCTTCACAAACAATTCTCCCTCCTTTGTCAAAAATTCAGCTCACGTAAAAAGCATTTTACAACACCATACCCTAAAAAGCTCAGACTTAATGGTAAGCTTTGATATTACCTCACTATTCACAAATGTACCACTAATAGAAACTCTCAATCTACTGAAGTCACACTTCCCCCATGATATATTTGAACTATTCAAATTCACAATACATGCAGGATATTTCAAATGGAAAGGGAAAATATACAAACAAATAGATGGGACAGCCATGCCCCCCCCCCCCCCGCCAACTTTTACATAAAACATCTGGAAAAACTAGCAATCAATACAGCCACTCTCAAACCAACACTTTGGCTATGCTATGTTGACGATGTGCTTGCGGCCACATGGCCCAGAGACATTGAAAACATTCTTAGCGCATTTAAATAGCCAACATCCAAAAATCCACTTTACAATGGAACTGGAAGCTAATAACTGTCTGCCCTTCCTGGATACACTTATCACATGTCTTCCAGATGGTTCCTTATCATTTTCAGTTTTTAGAAAACCCACACATACAGGTATTTACACAAACAATCACACCATCACCCTTCTCAACAATATGGCATTTTAAAAAAGCTAACCCACAGAGCGAGAGCAATCTGTTCTAATGACAATACTCTTGCTGCTGAACTGGCTCACTTACGCCACACCTTCTTGGCCAATGGCTATAATCCCTATAAGATAAACAAAATACTAAATGCTCCTAAGAAACCCCTCCCGCTATCCACCACAGAGAACTACAACAAAACAGTCACCATCCCATACATTAAAAGCACATCCGAAAAGATTTCAAGCATTCTTAATAAACATAACTACACACCACATTCAGACCGTGGAGCAAATTAGCAACCCTTATCCGCTCACCCAAGGACAGCATTCCCCCTTTATCACATCCAGGAGTCTACGAAGTACCCTGCTCATGTAATCAAGCCTACTACGATCAAACAAGAAGAACTGTGAACATCCGCATCAACGAACACAAAAGATACATCCGGCATTATCACAATGACAAGTCGGGCCTAGCAGACAATATTCTGGATACCCCTGCACACAGGATCAACTGGAAGAACACAAAAGTACTGCACAGAAGCTCTTACAAGTCAGAGAGATTGTTCTTAGAGGCAACAGAAGCCCTGAAACACACTCCAAATCTCAACAAATATGGCTGTATAAATTTGCCTAAAATCAGGGAGACAGTCATCTTAAGAAAAAACTAGTACCAGTTTTTTTCTCTATTTAGGACTCTAATCTTATGTGATAGCTGCATTTTTTTTTTCCAGGTAGAGGGTGCCAAAATCAGGACTCTAGTCTTTGTGTTGCTGCTACAATTTTGTTTAACTAGTCCGTTGATATTACACCATGTTGTTATAGTCTCGCGTATTGTGACAAACTGTGTTTTTGTGCTCTGATGATGCTGGTTATAACTCCAGCGAAATATCAGCAATAAGTTAATAAATTAATTATTTACTTATTTTTCTGTGTTCTAATATATACCGTTAAAAAAATAAACAACATGTATGACAAACACATAAGTCTGTCCACACATTAAATAACCAAGTTTATTTTATTACTAGTTAAATGTTTAAAAAAAAAATGTGAATATTAAATTTCTAAATGTACCACATCTGCATGTCACACATCACTATTAATAAAAGTACCAGTACTTCTTATCATTTGTACCATTCCAGAAAAAAACACTGTCTACAAGAGAAAGCAAGGATTAAATCTAAGAAAAATATGTTCCTTTCATATCTCTAGAACTTCTACAGGTTATTTTTTTTCTGAAAACTGCGAAAAGAGCTATCCTTGTTATCTATTCAGAATTCATAAAGAACTGTAGGCCAAATGCTGGATCAGGTGTTGATCTTGACCACCTATAATTGAAAATTCTTTGAAAAATGCCTAAAGGCAGTTTCTTTTTTTTTTTTTTTTTTTTTTTTTTTATTTATTTATTTATTTTTTATGGTACTGGAAAGAGAGAGTCTAATCCTGAAATTCCTAGAGATTCATCCACTCTGCTCAGTGTTGGTAATCTTATGAACATTATGCAGTAACGGATTCAGGTGTACTGTCAAAGTAAATTTCACACGAATCTGTTTGACCTGCATTGTTTGAAAGCATCTACATACAGTATCCAGTCTATTGTTTCACAGAAATTTATGTATGTAGTGATATTGCTGTTGCAACTCAAGCACATCCTTTCAGATTGTAGAGAAGACGGACTTAAATAGGTGCTTACAGTCACTGCTTTTCATTTAAATAACAAGTCTAACTCCACATGTAAAGTACTCTAGAAAGAGCACAGTGAGGTACAATAGTATCTTGGAGTGACTTTTGCATAAACTAGCAGCCTTTGCATTAGCATACCATCTTCACCTGTGTATAATATGCGCTTTTCTTTTACTGCTTGGATGAGTTATGGGTTGCATATTATACATTGATATAAGCAGGGCCGGCAGAAGTGGGCATGCAATGCATGAGGGCGCCGCTACGAAGGGGGGCATCACTGCCGGGGCACACACATGCCCGGATCGTTACAGGTGCGCTTAGATAGAAATTGCATGTGGGCGGCAAAGACCATAGCGCCGCCATTGGATATAAGGCACAAAATCTTAAAATTTTCAAGTAAAAAAAAAAGAGGACTGACTGGTATGCTGGTGACAATCTTTGCTTCACCAAGATGGGAAGAATGAAGAAACTCAAACTGGAAGATGTATGTCAGTGGATCATTGATACTTGGTCTGAATTGGATCTGATTATTGTGATGACAGCATTTAAAAAAAAAAATGCTGTAGTGAAAAGTACAGAAAATTAAATCTGGGAAGAGAGAACAGACACCCATGAACAACATGAATGAAAACCCAATCATTGACTTTTTTTGATGAAGTTCCAAATTTTATTAACAACCAGATCAAGCATCTGTTTGACAGCGACAAAGATGAAGTTTGAGGGGTTTGAAGAACAGGAGATTATGCAGATGAAGAATAGTTGATGAACAACTCTGAAAGCAATAAATACTCTTTGTTAGTATGTTTTAATTTTATTACGATTTTATTTGGCTAGTAACCAATTCATAAGTATTCTAATTATTGTCAAGTCTCAAAGAAAAAATTCAAGGACCACTCAAAATGGAAATGACCCTAGACTGGCTAAAGGTAATGATTAGAAATAGATTTTGCAACCTGGAATGTAAGAAGTTTATCTCACAAAGAAAACTAGATAGATGAAATTCTATATCAAAAGAAAATCAAAACTGGTATTGCCTGAAACAAAGAAGAAAAATCAGGGAACCAAAGAAACCGATAACTACATACTCATCTTTCTTTTAAGGTTACACGGTGGTCAGAATAGTCAAGAATTTATGGAGACACAACACACGTTAGAATAATTACTTTAATTATAATTAAGAAAGTAACATTCAATGCTCTGTATTGAGGTCATCCTCAGGAAAATGTACACATGCATGATGCAAGCTACATGACACAAAACACACCACACAGAACTAAGATGAACCTAAATGCTTCTTAATCACTTACCCTAGCATGACCTCTGGTCAAAAAAAAAACCATTAAAAATTAATTCACATAACATAACCTTTTCATACTAATATATAGATGATAAAAAAAATTATAGTGGAACTACATTAAACAATTTCTAAAGTGCTCTCATATTATGGTTTTTTTCTGTTTGGAGTTATTCTGGATACTATATGGGTTGAAGATGGCTCCTCCAAATTCTTGGAATAATTAATCCATCATTCTTGTTCAGATTTGGATGATGTTTAAGCATTTCACAGACTTCTTTGAACTTTCTTTCAAACTAGGTTTTGGTGTGGTAGAGACTTGGTGTCTTTAAGGCACCAAGTTCACTTTGCCTGTGTAATTTTACATTGCTGAAATGAAGCCTTATGGCTCTTTATTTTAGTAATTATTTATAAAAATTCACTTTTCAAATTCAGGTGTCTATTTTACATAGGTGAAGACTGTGTTCCACAGAAGAATGCTATGTCCATTGTTGCTTAAAAGTGCTCATACTTGCCAGGTTACAAGAGTATCGTAGAGCTGTGACAAATGTCTGAAACTCTCTCTCAGATTTATATTTATATAACAGAAGTTTTCACCACTCGATTTGTGCCACTGATATCATCTGCAGTTCAAGAGCAACAATAACATTGATATTACACAAATTTTCTGTGTTCATTCATTCAAATATTGACTTTTCTTTCAGTTTGAAAGAGCAAGGAATGTTGCAGACAAGCAAGAAGCAATTAGTCACAAAACCTATAACACAACAGTACCATGTGAGGACAGGTGGTTAAGAAGACAGTGGGAACGTATTAACAAGTTTCTTGAAAGCTAAGCATTTTATTCGTTAGGAAAACAACATGAGGAAGACTGCCCTAAAGAACAGAAGTAGATGGAATAAAGGAAAAAGATGAGAAGTTGGTTTGATATGCTCAGAGTTCAACTGCATATGGATGTTCACCAGTGGCTGTTTGTGTTCTCACAAGAATAGAGGAAGGCAAAGAATTTGTATTGGTCAGCTGGACAGATCAAAAGCTCATGAATTACTTGTTTAAAATAAATAAATAAAGCATAATCCCAAAATCAGTTAGAAAGTGACAGGAGGACGTCTCAGATCTAAGGTCTCTTCTTCTGTCTGGAACTCTTAAGGAGGTTTTGGGTGTTCTTTGCCCCAAATGTGAGACAGTATTCTAAGGTCAGTTGGATTTTGTATTTATAAAGTGTTAGGAGTTTAACAGTTGAGAAATAGTATTTTGAACACTATTTTTCTCCTGTTGAACACTTTTGAGGAGGCTGTGGATGCAACATGTTTATACCAGGATAAGGTAAACATCATCTCAAGAAATAAATACTGATTGTGACTAGAAATCAGAACATTATCAAAAGTAATCGGGAGTAAAACAAGTAGTTCTTTCTTCTGAGAAGTAAGACAAGATTGTGCTAGATTATCTTCACCTCACTTGAGAATGGTCAGTAGATTAGTGTTTAAGACATTGATTATGGAAAATCTTGAAGCATTTGACTACTAAAAGGTTTCTCAAATGAAGAAGAGGAATTGTTAAAACAATGGCTTTTATATTATTATCTTAAATCTTTTATTATTTTATTACAATTGTTTTATTGTTTATTCAAAATTTAACTTTAATTTAGTTTTAGCCTTAACAGTCGCAACTCCGAGTATATAATCCGTTGCTTGATCCAGTTACTTATTCTTAATCCTTACTCGTAACCTTTTGACCCTCCCCTTTCTAAAGGTTGTAAAGGTTGTATCTATGCTATTCACGTGCTCGTAATTTTATAACTTGGGAACTTGCCTCGGGTTAGAGCCAAATTCCTTTGTTATAACAGCAAGCGTATTTCTTCGATTTTGACTTCTGAAAATTAATTTTATTATTTCGACTGCTCCATCAGGAGTCTCAGATAGGATTTAAATATCCTTCTTAAAGAAAAAACACTTTGCTTAGCACAGAAATACTTCTAACTCTCAATACTCAATCAAGCAATGTAAAACTCATTCTACAGTCGTGGTAAACTCTCCCCTTAGATCATACAAGTTCGATTTTTATAAGCAGTGCATTGGTCTGCAGGAATCAGGCAAATTATTTGACAAACAAAACAATTTATTCATTCTAATTGAAAGTACAAAAAGTTAACACTAAACATTCAAAAAGAAACTCTGTCAGGCTCTATACTTTTCAGCAGTAGTAGCTTGGATTCAAATTAATCAACCTAGCTTTACAATTTCTTCTTTAAACAATTAGACTAATGCACTAATTATTCCTATCAATTATTCATACACCAAAACAGACTTGTGCATACTGTATCATATTTTAACTAAGACATTTAAATCATATCACACACTCTAAATCATAATGTATGCTAACTCTAACTTAACACACATAAATCAGTAGGCTATTTCACAAAATTTAACTCACGACCTAGAGTCCTTAATACTGTCCTTAACTCTAACAAATAATAAATTTAGTTTAATCCTTTACCCAAGTGTAGGCAAACAAAGTTTGCGCCTGAAGTAGTTCAGGACTGAGGCAACTCGTAGTAAAGGTGGACCAAGCTCTCATCACTTCCTGTCTCAGTATCTCCCATAATGCAAAGCAAATCTATCTCCTTGCGGACATGTATAAAGCTATGCATTAATGGAAGGGCCACTTCCCAGTCTGGTTTCAACCTTTATTGAGGTCTCATCAGTGGGAGGCAGACCCAGAAGTGGTGATACTAAGGCAGAAGCAATGGAGAGGTCATATTTACTTATATGGTTGCCAAAAGGTGTACCACCTTATTATTAATTTACTGTTTTTAGAGAAAGATGTTGGAAGTTTATTTTCCACTTGGTTAGACTTTAATAAATTTAGTTTAATCCTTTACCCAAGTGTGACATCAATGTGTTATACTTTGATTCCCTTCAGTAGCTGAGTAATGCTGAGATTGTTTTTAATTGCATGTGTGGAGGTGGAATTATGTGTATTTTTGATAGTTTGTCTTTCATTTATTTTCAAGTGTGTGTGTACATGTGTAAATCTTACTCATAAGTTGTAAGCCTATAGTATATTAGTACAGTGATGGGGTAAGAGTTAGATAATCATCCAGAAACTTTCTTCCAAAGACCAAATGCAACTTTTTCAAGTCACAACATTTCAAGTCATTCTCATAAGCAGGAATATTGGCTTAGTAATTCATTAGCTGAGTAATGCTGAGGAATAAATTTAGTTAATTATCATCCCTATATGTGTTTTCTCCTCTAAATTGCTGGCCTCGTGGGCCAAGTGATTAGCATACCCACTCTCCAACCGACAGGTTGTGGGTTCGAATCCCATGGGCATGGTGTGATTGTCTTTAGGTTGAGATGAATTTCACTGCACAGTGTGAAACCACCATTCTGCTTTTTGGATGCCTGAAGACCAAACATGGAACTTGAAAAAGTTCCATGTTTGGTCTTCAGAGCAGGATTTCCAGACTATGTGAAATAAATCAAAAATTGCAAAATAATATATTAAAAAAAAAAAAAAAAAAACTAATAGTAATAATCCTTGGCCCACCCACAGTACAAATGTACCATAGCTTTACTAATAACCCTTCGTTGGGTGTGAATAGCATTTAAAAAAATAATAATAAATAAAATAGCAACATAAGTGGATAAACATAGTGGTGGTTTCATGCTAGGTGATGACAGTCATCTGCTGCCTTAAAGATACTCATAAATATCTATGCTCACAGCCTATTTGCTAGAGAGTGAGTACACCAACCAGGTCATCAAGGGCATTTAAAATTAATTAATTGCACTTGAGCTGATAGACAAAACTGCCACTATTCTTAAATTAGAATCTATATTCTAAGTGTGCATGTGATACTTCTCACATGTTGAGATAATGATCAACACCAGTGTGGAATTTGCTGCTTATCTCCATTACTCTGAAATCTCAGTTTATTTTAAATCAATTGTCAACATCACAATCTGTAAATGGTAAAAGTTATTTATGATGTTTCATTTATGGTGCTTGACTTTAGGTGATTCTGTTTTGCTGCTTTGTGGATATTGAGATTCAGGGATTGAAATTGTTACAAAATCTTTGTAACTTTCCTAATAATCTGCTGTGTATCTCAAATAAAATTAGTTTATCTTCACTACATATGCTTGTTTTTGAATAGCATAAAATGTTAAATTAAATATTGTTTTCCTTCTTTTAAATTTTTGAATAATATTTCTAACTATAGGATGAAAATGGTTTCCGGAAGAATCAACTTTATGACAGCTTGCACAACTCAATCAGGATACATCATGCCTTGGCAAGTAAAGCTTCGGATTATACAAAGAAGCAACATGTCTTCCGACTTCAGGCTGCTGACCAAGCTGAATATTTATTCCAAACAGGGTAAGTGACTTCATTCAGCAAGTTCATTGCTGTATTTGTTTGACATATATAAAATGGAGAAAGTATTGAAATAATTTGTATAAAATGAAAAAAGAATAATATTGATTATTTTTTTACATGTTGAACATAAATCCAACATTAACACATTAGATTTATTTTCAGAACATGGACTTGTCATTACTTGCCATTTTCCAATGTATATGAATTTAGGCATATAGACTTTTCCTATTTCTTGTTTGTAATCTATTATTGATTGTTAATACCAATAGAGATATCTTCACATTGGTTCAGGATACAAGAAAATACAAAGAGTTTGAAATAGGAAGCAAACACCAATTAGTTTTAAGCAGGATAAAAATGAATAATAATGAATAACTGAATAATGAGTTGAAAGGAAAAAATATATATATACAAAAATTTTAAAAGGAATCAAAGAGCAGCTTTTAGAGATAAATGGTAGACTCAAATATTATTGGAGAAAAAAAATTTGAAAACCCGACCAAGCCTTGGAGATTCAGTGGTAAAATGTGATGAAAATGTGGATTGATTGATTCATAATAGATCTTCCCAGTATAAACAACACCAAAAGAGGAAAAAATATATTTATTAAACTTACTGATATTTCCATGCTTTTCTACCCAGCATTTTTGCATACAGTCATATGAGAACTTCTGTGAGGAAAGGATTATATATGGAACTACAAGGCTGGTGATTATGAAACACTCAGGAGACAAATGGAAACTATAGCATTGAAAAAGGAGTGGGTTGGGTTGTAAAGTAGACAGAAGTTACTTGGGAACTTATCAAGAGATAATTAACAGCAACAATATCTGAGTAGTATTTAAAGGGTGAAGAAGGCTAAATAAAGCAAAATTAAAAATGAATGAATGAAGCAATTAAGCTTGCAGTCTTGAAAAAGTAGGTGTTATGGTAATAGCAAAGATGAAAAGTAATCATGAGGAGTGCAAAAAGCAGATCAAGAAATTCTTTTTGAAATTTCTTGGAAAATTCTTTTTGAAATTCATTCAAAAAGCACTGAAAGTGAGTGAGCAGGAGGTATATGAGGAATTAAGTAAACTTGATATTAATGAGGCAATAGAACTTGACAACATATCACCACATGTCTTGAAGAAGCGCTCCAGGAAGTTAATGGTACCTTTGATATGCCTGTTTAACATGACATTTACAACAGGGAAAGTCCCAAAGTAGTGGAAAGTGGATAAAATTGTTCCACTTCACGTGGGGGGGGGAGAATAAGGAGGCTACAAATTATATTCCTATCCACATTTCTGGAGTTGAGAGAAAATGTTCTGTGTAGAACAAGACGTGGTTAAGTTGTCAGAGAAGTTGGTGATGGCTGAGATTTAGAAGGTTGATAATAGCAGTATTCTTTATGATAGCCAGCATGGGTTTGTTAAAGAAAGATAATATTTTTAGCAATCTGCCAGCCTGGCTGGCCAAGTGGTAGCATATCTGCTCTCCAGTCAAAAGGCTGCAGGTTCGAATCCCATCGTGGGCATGGATGTTTGTGGTGGTCGGTGATAGATGGCATTGGTGATGGAGATAGAGAGCTGTAGAGCAGGTGCCCTCCCTCGATGAGTCCATGGACTTCCTGGAGGTGTCACATAATAATAATCTCTTATGTACTATAACAAGGTGACAATTTCACTGGATAAGAGAGAGAGATGGATATGCAGTGGCATAGTTGGAATTTTCCCAGACCCCTGATAGATACCACATGACAATGTGGTAATTGAATTGGATCATAGATGGGATTGAGTTAGAGACTAGTGAGCTAGAGAGGTGAGTGGTTGTCAAATAGAAATATCACTAGGTTGTGTGTGGGTTGGAGATAGTGGCATCTGAAAAGAGAAGGTCACTAGCAGTGCCACAAGGGTATTGGGACCATTTTATTGTTTAACTTGTATGTTAATCATTATTACGTGACAACTCCAGGGAGTCCAAGGATGCATCACAGGAGGGCTCTCTATTTTACTTAGCTAAATACAGCTTACCCTCTCCACTGTTACTTAATTCTCCGACTACGACTTTACTATCATTAATGACATCTACCGCCCATCATCACCAACAACAGTATTTTTTGTCTGTAAATTGCGTGTTCTAAAAGCCAACGTATTTGTATGCAGGATGGAAAACCCAAGTTTCTAAGAGAAAAACCCTGCTACCTAATCATACTTCAAATATTTCAATCGAATCTAACAGATCATCTTCAGATCCTCATGTAAAGACCACAGCATTTGCTATACTCCTCACAGTTCTCAACTTTGTATCATCTGCAAACAGATGATACAAAGTTCCCTGTTTGGTCTTTAAAAGTTGCTAGAAAAAGTTCCATGTTTGGTCTTTAGAGCAGTGTTTCTGAACCTGGAAAAAAAATAAATAAAAATTACAAAAAACATATATAAAATCAATAAACAGGGAAGGGAAAATTTCCTTTACCCACCCACAGTACGAACATACTATAGGTATATTAAATGCCTTTTATGGGTGGTAGCTACATTATTTAAAAAAAAAACAGCTGTATACTTCCAGTAAAGTTTGGAAGAACTGAGGATTATAGCAGCTATGGTCTTACATGAGGATCTGAAGATGATCTGTTAGATTCAGATTGAAATAATTATTAATAATGTTTTTATTAATTTCTTGTGTCTATTTCATTAATCACATTCCAGTTTAATGTTACAAAGTGTAATGTCCTGAAATTTCATAGGCATAGAGTATACAATTAATGGAGATATTTTGAAGGATGTGGAAAAGATGAGAGATCATGGAGTGATAGGGGACAGAAGTTGAAGAACTTGTATGATACCTCAACTTCAAGTCCTTGAAGAAAGTTGAAGAAATTGTGATAGTCTCACAATTTCTAAAATTGTGAGACTATCACAACAGATTATGGCAATGATGAAGACCTTGCCATGCAGAAATAAAAAGGTTATGGTTCCCTTTTATAAAGTCTTGATCAGGCTACATAAGGACTACTGTGCACAAATCTGGCACCTGGTTTTCAATAGGGATAAGGATATCCTGGAGAGGGGGTCCAGAGATGATTCACTAAGTTTTTGTTGGGTCTGTGGAATATGAAGAGGGAATGCAATTTGCAGAGCCTCATGAATAGGAGGAGAGAGAATAAGCTTGAGATGTATATGTTGGTGAGGGTTGTTACCAGATTAATGCAGAGATTTTTCCTAGAGTAGAGGAGACAAGGGAGAGACCATCCCTGGAAGCTGCATAAAGAGGGTTGAGAGCAAAGGAGCGAGAAGCAGGTTCTTTGTATGAAGAGTGGTTGGTTAGTAGATTGCATTGTCTGAGAGTGTGATGGGTATGTAAACTGTTAATGAGTTTAAGGCATGGTTCAGTGATCTTTTTGTGTGATAGTGTGAACCGCTTGTGATGACTTTTGGCTTCATGGTAGTCTGATGTTAATAATATAATATAATATGCATTCTGATGACAGAGCAAGTAGGCAAGTGACTGACAAATCAGTATATTGATTCACTTTCCATGGGCTAGGAAATTGCACGAAATTTTGCATGGAAGTAGTATCTGATATGGGAACATACCATTTAGTTATCTATCTTCTAATTCCTTTCCAGTAATAGGCCTGTTACGTCTCTTCCGATCTTTTCAAAGGCTGTCCTCTATTCCTTCTTCCTTGAGGTCGATATCTCTATCTCCCTGGGGAGCTTTCCTTCACTCCATCTCACTCTATAAAGATTGTAGTCTAAAACAGATATCACCTCAAGTTCCTTTAAAATAAATACAATTGTATAAAATTGTATCTATGTTGGCGTAATCATTTATGTGAATGCTAAATCTGGTTGTTTCCCTCCACTCTCTTATAATATATCTTTTTCTATTTGCTTGAGTTATGGTCCAGACTTCTGAACCATAAGTTAAGATAGGTCTTGCTATTGAATTGTGGATTCTTATTCTTGTTTTTCTTGCTTATTAAATTTGGATTGAATACCTGATTGATAGTTTTTGTTATTTGTATATAGTTGGTTATTTTATGTTGCATGTCTATCTCTTTTTCATAAGATAAGTGGTAGCCTAGATATTTGAATGTATTAACCTGTTGTATAATATCATCATTGATGCACATTTTGCTTCTAATTGGGTCTCGGTCTTTAAATGCCATGACTTTGGTTTTGGAAGCAGATATTTTCATATTATACGTTTTTGCTGTTTCATTTAATGAAAAGGCTGCTCACTGTAGTGAATCTTTGTTATCTTCAATTAGAACCTGATCATCAGCGAATTAAATTGTATTGATGTTGGTGTATCATTTATGTGAATGTCAAATCTGGTTGTTTCCCTCCACTCGCTTATAATATTATTAATATAGATATTAAACAGGAGTGAAGATAGACTATATCCTTGTCAGACACCTGCATTTATGTTCTGTGATTCATATTTTTGTGTGGCTATCTATATTGTAATTTGGTTATTGTTATATAAATATTGAAAATTGCTTTAATTAACTGGTTAGGAATGTTGTCATCTCTTAAAATTTTGAGTAGCTTGTTACGATTGACTTTATCAAAAGCCTTTTTATAATCGATGAATAATATATGGGTCTCTTAATTGAATTCCCCCCCCCCCTTTTTTTTTTCTTCTTTTCTATCAGGAGCTTGAGAGTGAAAAAGGCATCAGTGCAGGATCTGCCTTTACAGAAACTGTTTTGTTTCCCTCCAAAAATATTTCCATAATATTTGGTTAATTTGGTCTTAGTCTTTAGTTATCTATGTCAGAGTTATTCAAAAGAATAAGAATGCACTTTATAAACCTTACAAAAATCAACATGTATTAAGTTGAATTGCAATGTATACTACTAAATAAAAAAACTTTAAAGTTGTATATCTTCATTACTACCATATGGTCTTTTTTCCTCATTTTAGTTTGAGTGATGCTGTAGTAAAACATTTGCATCACTTTGAAAAAATGTTTTGTGTAAAACAAGACATGCTAAGACATATTCAGAAAAAGAACTACCATAACAGATATTAATTTCTGCTTGGTCTAAACATTTAAATGAAGCAGTGAAAAAAAAAAACAGTTTATCTTGCGAAGATGAAATTCCAACTTAGTCTGCTTAAGTTAAGTCTGCATGGTTCTCCATCATCATTTGTAGCTGTAGTATGAAGATGCTTTAAACAAGGAAGAGCTTGCTCATAAAACCATACAAACTGTACTTGCGGCACTTAGCAAACCAACCAACCTTAGTATGCATTTTGCTATAATTTTCAAGAGAAATTTCAAGATGAAGACAGCTGTATAGTTGTTTTTAGTGACAAAGGCAATTTCTGATCCAAAAAAAAAAAATATTACTATGTTCATGTATGTGGAACTGAACTTAATATCATTGAACATGAATTGGAGTTCCAAAAGTTATTTACTGTATTTATTTTTGTGCACAATTTCACAAGAATACCTTCACGATTTATTTTTCTTTGAAAAACCTACAATCACAAAACCATTTTCTTGAATATGGTAATCAGTTGGCTAGTGCCTCTACGTAATTTAAAAGTACCTTAATTTTATCACTCAAATGGTAGTATTGGTTTGGTGTAGTTGGTGGAGATGGAGAGTTGTAGAGTAGGACAGTGTCCTCCCTTGACGAGTCTTCAGACTCCTTGGAGGTGTCACGAAATGAAATAAAATAAATGGTTCTCCATCTAATTTTCTAAGCTTTTTTTGTTAGAATACTTTAATAACCTGCTATAATTGGAGATAGCACATTATGAATCAAAGAGATACTACATAGTTGCCTTGACTTCTGAGATCAGTGGATTTAACACCCTATGATTTCCTCCTGTGTGTTGTATACAAAGTGACACTGTGTGTGTGTGCGTGCGTGCGTGCGTGTGTGTGTGTGTGTGCGCGCGCGCCACCACTGTTACAAAGCATTGGAAGTAAAACATAGAATTGCTAGTTATTTTTGTGATGCTACAAGCAAAAATCTGACATGAAATAGAATAGTGTTCAGATTTTTCATGTGACTTAGAACCCACAAATGAAAATTTATGGGAGTGATTCCGTATGTAAAATTCCCAAGTTAAATTTAGAGTTTATTTAGTATTATTTATTTCAGTTTTAATAGACTGATGTTTATGAGAATTTAAATCTCTGTTATTTCTTTTTGAATAGTGATGTGTGTATGTGTATATATAGTCATCATCATTACCAAAGAACTGATAGATACCACATTTTTATGATATATATCAGTTCTTTGGTAATGTTTTTATTATTATTATTATTAACCCCACACATGTGAGATCTTGAAACCTATAATAAAAATGTTAGGCAAGTGATGAAGGAATCTATTGAAAAGTTTCTTGAAAAGCTGGAGATTATACTCATTGGGGAAGGTTGTTCAGAGAACAGAGGCAGATAGAATGAAAAAAGAAGATGAAAATTTGGTGCAATATGTTTGGATGTGTATGGATGTTGAATATTCCAGTGGCCACTTTTGTTCTTATAAGATTAGAGGAAGTGGAGGAATAGTAGTGGCAGTTTGGTAGAGCAACAATCGTGAAAATAATAATGTAGAAACAGAATACCACAAAAGTGACTACAGGGAGTTAGAGAGAGAAGTCAATCTATTAGGTGGTTTGCTTTCTTCTGTATACAATCAAGAATTCTTAGGGATGTTTTGGGTGCACCACTCCCATGTGAGAACAGTATTCTAAGGTACATGGATTTATAAAAGCATTAAGAATTGAGCAGGAGGGGAGGTAGCATTTGAATGGAAAAAGAATACATAATGTTTTTGAAGATGATTAGGCTATGGATAGGCTATGTTTATGACAGGATAAGCTAGATGTGAAATCCACTCAAAGAGAAAACTGATCTCAATCTCAATGGGTAATCAGAACGTTATGAAAAGCAAAAGATTTTATTTTCCCAATTTTAATATAATGGTTTCAAACATTAACCTCCCTACCAGCCAAGTGGATGAAATAGTGAGACCAAATTGCACTTCTTATCCATGTTATGCAATGGGTATTACAGAATCGTATCCAGATTTAGTCTATAGATGTCATGCCAGTTGGGATAACCATTGACTAAGAAACAATTTCTGTATCATTTCCTAACAGTGGTACATTATTATGGACCATGATCTATTGATTTGGGAAGCTGACAGCCAGTGATTGTTTGCCTCTCTAAATGACATATTCTTATTTCCAATTTCTGGGAATGAGCTGCTAGAAAAAGCATCATCCAAAGACTTTACAGAGCCATTGAAATATATACTATCACCATGAAACAGTCTCCTATTCTGGATGAATTAGGAAAAAAAAAAAAAGAAAGAAAGAAAAAAAAATCCAAGGCTAATCGGAGCCTAAGGCAGATGATATCACCAAAATGAAATGATGAAAACATTCCTACAATTGAATTGTCATGAATTCTGACAAAATATCGATGACATCAAGGTGATATCAATCATCGGTTTCTGCCTACAGGAAACATACCTGAAGTGGAATGATGTCCAGCATTACGAGATGTTGCCATCATTCATCCCCTGTCCTTATGAACATACCCATGCCATCCATGCCATCCATGCCATGCAGTATAGAAGCAGTTGCTATCTGACGCTCAGTCAGAATAATAATAATAGTATGCTGCATCTACCTTCCTTTTGCTGTGGCTTTTCCAAAGATGACTTTCATGATGTCATTGCAGTTACTATCCCCTCCTCCTTACTTTTGATGTGAGATTTAAATAGACATACTACTCTGGGGTAGTTATGTCTATTTAACAATTTGGTGTAGTACCCAAAAAACATCAGAGGAAGAGTGGAGTGTAAGCTCAACAACAAAATAATCTCTTCCTCTTGAGCATGGAAATCAACATCTTGCATAGCCTATTCGAACATTCACTACCATTGACTTAACTGCCTGCTCACTCTCCCACTGTTCAAGTGGGAAACTGACGTTAACTTATATGGGAGTGACCACCATTTCCCCTTGGTATCGACCCTTTTACATGGTTGCCTATGTAATACATGGCCATGTGGTTCACTGTGTGATGCATTGAACCTGTCAGTGAATCACACAAGTATTACACAAGCTGCAACAACTACAAATCCTATAACATCTAGTCAGTTTCCATGTTTCTCTAAAATTTGGTGGAATGATGATTGCACAGCAGCCAGGAAAACTCAGAAGAAAGAAGAATATCTTCTTCAGATATTCCACATCTTTCAGATGTGCTCAAGCAAGATACATCCATCTTCAGATCCAAAAGGAAATCCTGGATCCAGTACCCATCTTCCTTAATGAGCAACCAACAGTACGGAAGTCTGGGATAAAATCCAGACTTCTGTATTGTTGGTAAAAACTTCTGATAAAATCCAGAAAATGAAAGGCAGATATACCACCCTCCAGCTCTCCATCCCAGAACATAATGGATGCACAGTTGTTGACAGTAGTTGCATACAGCAATTACCAACACACCCAGAGAGATTTTTTCTAGAACATCAGTAGCATCCCTTCAAGTTACTTGTTGAAGAATGCAAAGCATTCTTCAACAAGTTTTCATCAAATTGTACTGAAGAATACAACAGACTATTCACTAAAGAAATGAAAGTGGCTTTGTTAAATGTCACCCAGCAGCTGTTGAACCAGACATCCACTATGGAATGGTCAGACATTTGTTGTTGTCAGCCATGGATCAACTGCTGCATAGAACAGAATTTTCTGTTAGAGCATATTTCCAGATTCCTAGCAAAAGACCACCGTTATTGCCTTTCCTAAGCCAGGGAAGGATCCAAAATCCCCAGATAACTATTATCCAATTGCTCTGACCACCTGTTTGTGCATGATTCTGGAAAAAATTGGTTAGCACTCATGTTTTATGGTTTCTGACGAGAAACAACCTTTTCCCCCCAGAACACAATCTAGTTTCCACATACAGTTTACCCTTAAACAACACAGGTTAGAACTGCATGGGCCACTTATATGCAGATTTTTTTTTCAATAAATATATTGGAACATTTCTGGAGATTTGCAACAATTTGAAAAAACTTGCAGGCAAACCATGCACCTTAGAAATATAGAAAAAATTAAGAAAAAGTTAGATATGTCATGAATGCATAAAATATGTGTAGATGTTATTCTATTTTATCATTTACTACCATAAAATATACACAAGTCTATTATAAAAAGTTAAAATTTATCAAAACATATGCACACAAACACTTACAGACCATACATGGTGCCATTCGCAGTTGAGAGAAATGTAAACAAACGTAAAGATGCAGTATTAATTCATAACAGTCATAAAATTAACTGTTATTAATTAATTAGCATAAAAAAATTTTTATAATGATTCATTCATTAGTGTATAGGCTAGACTACCATCAACCAATCATATCAATTACACTAGGCTACCATAAAGCAATCATATTGCCGCTTTCTTCGTTATATACCTGTAAATAAATATGAATTTCTTTTTCACATTATCTTTTCATTTTTGATGTCTAGTGTTAGTAATACATATAACATCTACAATGTTTTGTATCATGTAAGACAGTACTAATATAAGTAGGTACTGACAGACAAACAATTCATCTTGTAAATAGATGACTTAAACTTACGGTATCGATAAATACAATACAATACAGTACTGTAAATGCATTTTCTCTTCCTTGTGATTTTCTTAATAACATTTTCTTTTCTCTAGCTTACTTTACTGTAAGAATACAGTATGTAATACATATAGCATACAAAATATGTGTTAATCGACTGTTAGCTGTTGGGAAAGCTTCTGGTAAACAGTAGGCTATTAGTGAAGTTTTTGGGGAGTCAGAAGTTATATGCAGATTTTCGACTGCGCAGGGGGTCCGCACCCCTAACCTCTAGGTTGTTCAAGAGTCAACTGTATATCATTCTACAACAGATCATCTAGTCCAGATGGAAGCATCCATTAGAGACACCTTCCTAAAATATGAGCACTTAGTATAGATTTTCTGTGATATAGAAAACACATATCAAAGCACACTGCTTGGAGGTTTGGAATACTGAAAACCCTACACAATTTCACAATTTTGGTCTCAGAGAGAGTCTTCCTTTTTTTATCAATAACTTTCTGTCTAACTGAATCTTCTGAGTGAGAACCACTTTCTCCCGACTAGACACCCAAGAAGAGGGAGTCTCACAAGTTTCAGGTTTAAGTGTCACACTTTTTTCAATCAAGATTAACTTGATAACTAAACAACCTCCTCCAATCTTAAGTAATGCCCTCTGTGTGAATGACTTTACTATCTTCTGTCATTCGTGTAAATGAGGATCATAGAAAGACAACTGCAGCATGTCATCGATCATCTTACAAAATGGGTGCTTGCAAATGGATTTCAGATTTTCATGGCAGAAAACAGTTTGCTTGCATTTTTGTTGCAGACATAGTCTTTGTTGTTGGCTTCTGGTGCAACTAGAACAAACATTAATCCTAGTTGCACCAGAAGCCAACTTCTTGGGACTCTTATTTGACAACAAAATCAGTTTCCTCTCTGATATACATAAATTACAAGAGAAGTGTCATAGATTAATGAACATGCTTCAATCCTATCTTTCACCTCTTGGGATGCAGAAAGACTTTTTTTTGCTCTGTCTTTATTTCATGCATATTTTTAAGATTAGAACTTGATTATGGGTCCCAAGTCTGTGCTTCTGCCAAAAAAGTTCTCTATGATGGCTAGACCCTGTTCACCATCAAGCCATATGAATTGCAACTTGAGCATTTCAAATTTTACCCATCTCTAATCTATACATCGAAGTAAATGAACTACCTTTGTCACTTCAATGTCAACAACTGTCTGTATTATATGTTACAAAAATAAAATCCCTACCAGACCGTCCTATGTGGCCGACTGTTTGTTAATATTTGTCTTCTCCTGGGGTCTTGTACCTTCCATAGTGCCCTCAAATACCAGGCAAGGAAGTCTGTCTGGTTCCATTCACACAATGTGACCAAACCAATGGAGTTGATGCTCTTTTAACTCTATAAAGAATTGTTGTGTTAGGGATATTCAAATCTTGCAGCACTTGTGCATTTGTCTTATGTTCTGTCCAGTGAGTTATCTTGATTTTTCTGACTTCAAATTTCATTTCAGAAGCCAACAGTTTCTCTGCTTCTTTTTTGAAGGTCCAGATTTCTGTCCTGTTAGAGAGCTGTTAGTAGTATTATATTTTTGTATAATATTATTTTAGAGTTGTAGGAATTTTGTTGTTTTTCCAAATTTTATTCATTTTATTCATCATTGATCATACTATGAAGAGTGTTTTATTGTTGCTATGTCATTTGAAGTCAGATTTGCTCCTAGATCAGGGGTCGCCAAACTTCTTTGACCGTCGACCCCTTCAAGAGTTTTTTGACTTTTTATCCACCCCCTCTATTTTACTATTATGTAATTATAATAGACAAACAAAAAAAAAAGACACTTATGTGAGTTTTTAGATTGTTTATTTTATAGTTACAGTGTTTATTGTATGTATAATATAGTATATATTATTATATTGGCTTAACCTCAAAGGGACACGTTTTTGTTTTTGATGTCCTTTTTAACATTACATATTTCATGAAAGGGATAAATAATATATAAAATTTAATTTTGATAACAAAATAACAATAATACAATCTTCCTTATATATATGAAAATAAGACTTTTATTAACTTAGTATACAATTTATTAAAGTTCTCAATGTGAAGGGTGTGCTTCGTGACTCTTGACAAGATTAGCCATGTTGGGTTCAAAATCAGTAAGTTTCAGCCTTAAATCGCCCCGTAAATGGTAATAAACTTACCATGTACATGTAGTACATGGTTTCAGCCATGTACGAGCTTGGAAATGCAAGCAAAAAGGGGAGTACCACTTCAGAAAGTTTTGGATATTTTTCTACAACATTTATATTCGTCCAAAAGTAACTTAATGTCCTATTTTAAAAAAGCGTCTTAGCTTCAAGATCAACTGACAATTCAATAAGTTCATTTTGTAAGTTACATTCGATATTTTCGATATCTGCAGAAAATGGCATGATAACCCAATCTGGAATGTGAATGTTTTCAAAATCCGCAAAGCGCAATTTAAAATTATTGCTCAAAATTTGAAGATGTTTTGTGTATATTTCTAAGTCTTCATCTTTTACTTCCAATTGCCGTAGAATTGAAAAGTACTGAAAATCTTTTCGTAACAATGATGATATAAATAAGGCTAATTTAGCTTGGAAGCCTAAAAGAATCGTCTGAGCTTGAATAATCGAGCTTGACATCTTTACTTGTAGACGGGTCTGTACATCATTAAATTTTGAAAATAGCCGAATTAAATATTACCCGTACAATGATGTCTTATATTTTTCTATCGACCCCCTAACAATGTTATATCGACCCCTGGGGGTCAATATCAACCACTTTGGCGACCACTGTCCTAGATAATTAAAACCATTAACTTGTTCTATGGTTTCCTGACTAAGTGTTATCTGTATATCTTCTGGGTGTTTTCCAGTTTTCATCAACTTAGTTATACTTGAATTTATAATCATATAATTTCTGCAGGTTTCTTGTAATTTTTTTTTCAAGTTGGTATCGTTCCATAATTATTTTTCCTCTTGCTTGCCACATAGCAGAAAAAGTCCCTTGGATATTAGCTTTGACCTGACTGGCCAATCTCTTTTCATATTCTATTTTTTCTTTTTTAACCATGCTTGTCACTTTTCTGGCCTGCAATTTATATTCTTCATGCATCTGTTCACTATAAACTTCCTCCATAAGAACTTCTTTTCTAGCACTACTTGCTTGATTTCACTGTTCATCCATCTCACTCCTACTCTGTTTATTTGCTTAACTCTTGATATGCAGTTATGTATTGCTTGTGTTAAATACTGCATTATCATTTCTCGTAGTTAACATCTTTTCTGCACAGTTCATCAACGCAGTGTATTGATGCTAGTTGACCACAGAGCTTTTCATATTCACCCACCTTATAGTTCCACATATAGTCCTTCTTGGTAACAACTTTTTCCCTGTTTTGACTACCTTCCAAACCAGTACCTCATTCACAATCACATCCTGTGAGGATATTACCAAATCCAAACTGATAAACTTTGTGTTGCTTCCATCCTTAGATAGTATCCTGCAGAAACTCAACTTCACTCTCTTTGTTACCACACACTATCTCTTCTTTCCAATCCACATTCCTATAATTAAAATCTCCCATTAGGATCATCATCCTTTTACTTTCCCAACTAATTTGTCTAAACATTTCACAATCAGTGTTCTCCACATTCCCTGGCCTATAACAACATCCTATTCTATTGATCTCAACTTATTATTATTATTATTATCTTGGGCAACTCCAAGGCATCGACAGACTCATCGAGGGAGGCCCTAACATCATGTCAAGAGCAACTATTCGACATTCACACAGTATCTATCATACCTTGCCTTGAACTCATTCACGGTCATAGCACCCACAACAGACTCTGGCAGCTTATTCCACTCATTCACCACTCTCCAAGTAAAAAACCTAGTTCTAACACCCCTGCTAACCACACTCTTGCCCAGCTTCCATGTATGGCCCCTAGTCCTCCCACTACAAATATCTTCTGGATTAATCCTATAGAAACCCTTCAGTAATTTGAATGTCTCAATCATATCACCCCTTTTCTGCCTATCAACCAATTTTTGCAACCCACAAATCTTCAACCTGTTTTCATAAGGTTTATTCCACAGACCTGCTATAATCTTAGTCACTCGTCTCTGGATCCTCTCCACCTCCTCCCAATCAAGAAGAAACCCTGGCGCCCATATCTGGGCACAGTAGTCTAGATGGGTCTTATCAAGGCTAGATATAGAGGAACAATAACTTGTTTGTCTCTGCTTATTAAAGTATTTTTCAGCAACCAAGAGTGATTTGATGAGCTGATTTAGCCACTTTTGTGATGTGCCCCATAAACTTCAGCTCCCTGTCCACCAAAACTCCCAAATCTCTGGTCTCGTCAATCTCCTGGAGTACGGTTCCACCATTGTGTGATATACTGCTGCTAATCTTTTAACCTTACACTTTGCAACATTAAATTGACATCCATTCTCCTTAGCCCAGTCTTCCAAACTATCCAAATTATCTTGCAAAATTTTGACATCCTGTGCACTCACTGTTGCTCTACCCAACTTTGCATCATCAGCAAACAAATGAACACTTCCTCTCAGATCCTTTCCTATATCATTAATGAACAAATTGAAAAGTAGTGGTCCAAGAACAAAACCCTGTGGCACACCACTAGTCACAAGCTGTTTTTTGGACTCCACTCCTGAATAAACCACTCTCTTATCTCTCCATCTCACCAACCCTATATCCATCCCCATCTGCTCCAGTTTACTGATTAGAGTAACATGTGGCATCCTGTCAAAGGCCTTGGCAAGGTCCAGTAGAATCACTGTAAACCCATTACCCTTATCCAGTTCAGCTGTCATTGTGTTATAAAACGTGAGCAAGTTACTGAGGCATGATCTACCCTTCACAAAACCATGTTGTCCCCCATACAGTATCCCATTTTCATCTATCCAGTCCTATATTCTTCTCTTGACTAATTTCTCCAAGACCTTGACAACGATTCCTGATATGCTAATCGGTCGGTAATTTACAGCAGTAGTCTTAGAACCTCCTTTATGCAGTACTATTTTCCCCTCTTTCCACCCCCTCGGGACTAACCCAGACCTGAGACTCAAATTAAACAAAATAGTTAAGGGTACTGACAATTCTTTAGCCGCTTCACGTATGACACGAGCTGGTATACCATCCAATCCCACAGATGTATTGACATTGAGGTTTTGCAATAGACTACTCACCTCCACTTCATTCACCACAATTCCGTATAATCTATCGGTTCATTCATTTCTGCAATGTCACCACCTGGAAGATATATTCTTGCAAAGTGCTCGCTCAGTAATTCAACTATATCAGCTATATCAACAACTTCACACCAAATAGCTTCAAAATATTTACACATACCACTATTTTCCACTTCCACTTTTGAAGGATAAAATTCCTCCCTCTCATTAACAGTACTTCCCCTCCTCTCTTCACCTTCCTATCCTTTTGGAAAATTCTATCTCCTACCATTTCTCATCCTGACAGTATATCATCCTTGGTCAACCAAGTTTCTCTTATATCAATTATCTTTGGGCATACTGATTTGGTATGCTACAAATTCAGCTCTTTTATTTCTGCTACTCTGTATATTAGTATACAAGCATAACAATTCTCCACTCTCTTTGATACCCACCAACACTATCATTCTGACTATTCCCGTTTTGCCAATCCAAACTCTGACTTTCATTCATATCCTTATTCCCACTGCATCACTATGCCATGTCAGAAACACTTCCTCACCTCCACCTCTCTCTCTCTCTCTCTGTGTATATATATATATATATATATATATATCTTCTTTCTGTTCATTCACAACCTATTTCTCAACCTCTAATCCTTAGCGATACTAATTTCACATGACCCCTGTGTGCTCTTAGTAAACAACAGTCACTCCAGATGTCTAAATTGAAAATGTAATGTTATATTTTCAACTCATTAAAAAAAAAAATCCTATTTTCTTTTCGAAACATTGCATGTTACATTAAATGGATTGGTTTCTTTGTGTGATGATAATGACGATGTATATATACCAATTCCTAGCAGTATTTCATCTTTATAATTATATCATCCTACATTATCCACAAAACAGCAAAAGAAAATAAAGCTCACATTCCAGTCAGTAGTTTTCCTCCAATTCTGCAATATTGGAGTCTCGCATAATTTATGAACTACTGTGATAACTTGTATTTTCTACAACTAAAGTTGTTGTTGTTGTTTTTTAATTAAATTTTACTCCACAGTGAAATTGTGATGATTTCATATGCAGGTGGTGAATGCCCAAGTTCAGCTGCTGGGTAAAGATTGTTACCCATCATTCAACCATTAAAAATACAACCAAATATTACATAAAACACGCACACACATACACATTGATACTTTTATAAAATAATCATCATAAATTTTCTCCGATTTCTTTTATCATAAAAAATTCTGTAATATGACATATTGCAAATTCTGTATCAATTTCATATTAATTTCAAAGTCATTAGCATATCAACAGGCTTCTGCATGCAGATTTTGCATAAAGCTTCATGATGTCTTATCTTCAGTTTTTTATTCCAGAGATTAAATGATTACAAGTTCTTCCTTAGATGTAACCTCTGGAAACTAAGTATCTCATTCTAGGAGTTACTTTTAGAATTGAAGGATAATCTTTTGTAAAATAAATTTATTATATCAGTTAATTTGAAATGTGTTTTTTACGTTATTATTCGGTGCTACAGTAAAACTTTTACTTTTTTGCTCTGCAGTATGTGATATGCAGAAGTGGATTAGTGTTAATATAATGTTATTCACCAGAAATATTATTAAAAGAGAGCGAGCGAGAAGTACAAAATAAAGAAATATACATAACAAGCACATGTAATGATTTGTTGCAAAATCTGCTTACCGAAGCCTGATATTTAAACTGGCAGTAGCATGAAATGATTTGTCACATCCTATCTTAGGAATAAATATAATATAATTTGTCTGTTGTCCTGCACGAACACATTAATACCATCAGTTAATATGGAATTAGTGTCTAACACACAGTTAAGCTTGGGATCTTGCTTGTTAGCCTGTTACTAAATATGAGTAAAATAAACTTACAATAGAAAGTTAATTTTGCTTTTCTTTTTACTGCATATATAACTAACTAAAATTATTGATTATGGTGGAATTATTTTGTACTGCACTTAGATATTAGCCGTTTGCATTGCTTATTATTGTTTACATTAGAACACTACAGGTATTTGATGGCTAAATATGATTGTGCCCTATTATATTGATGATATTCTAAATACACTTCGAAGTAATAGTTCACACAACTTAATATTCCACCTAGTTATGTGCTTTAATGTCTTATTATTTCTCATTTAATTCTTTTGAAAATCAAACCAAAGCTGCATGCTGTGCTTATACTTAGTTTTCATCCTTAAACCTCCACAGTAACTGTGTGTAAGTGTTCCAAGGGATGAGACAACTTAATCTAAGGGTGGCTATACTTTGACCAGACAGATCAGGATTCAAATACAGTTCTATACTTGAACATTATTATACAATATTTAAATTTTTTCTGTAAGCAGAAGTAGATGCTTTTAACATAACAGTATGTGTTGAATCTAAAAGTGACATACATGTTGTTCTATCATCCACAGTTTTCTTAGAAACAGTTGTTTGTTCAGCAGAAGTCAGACAGTATCATTGAGTTACATTGAGTCAGTTTGAAGTTGGTATATCCCAGAATGCTGTGTTGATGGTCACACTTTCATGAAAGAGCAAGAGCATGCAGCTTTGGTTTGATTTGTTCTTCAGACAAGCTTTTACAGAAAGAACTACAATATATAACTTCTTCCTTTCTATCTAATGGTTATAAGAATCACTTCATTAAAAGAACTTTGAGTAGTTTTAATATATCTTCCTATCCCTTATGTACAAGGCATCAGTGAACGTATAGCAAAAGTTTTAAAACCACTGAATATTTTTGTTGCCTTTCGACCGTTTAGAAAAATCTCCACCTTTCTCACTTCTCATAAGGACAAGCTTCCACATCTTAATCATCCAGGTGTCTACCAGATTCCGTGCTCTTGTGGATTGTCTTATTTTGGACAAACGGGAAGATCTGCCTCTATTTGGCTAGAAGAATACCAATCTTATATTGAATACTTTAAACCTGAAAAGTCTGGACTTGGAGAACATGCCATCTTTACTAGACATAGAGTTCATTGGAGAAAGACAAGAGTTCTTCACAAAAGTCAGTTCCTCATGGAAAGCCTTTATAAAGAAACATGTGAAACTCTGCTTCATTCTCCTAACTTAAACAGATCCGACGGCTTACATCTATCCCCTTTATGGGAGATAGTATTTTACAAATCAGCTAATCTTTCCTAACTTTTATTGTATTGATTTTTATTTTTTTATTTTTTAGGAAATTTATTGACCTTTTTAGTTATCTTACACCAGCTACTTAGGTGGTGCTTTTTGGAATTGTCAGTTATTGTTTAATTTGAGCTTAATATGTACTGAAGATGCCTGTGATACACAGGCGAAAATTATACTATTAAATAATCTTTGTACATGAGTTTTTTCCGTTATTAATTTTGTATCAAATCAAGCTCTTGCAATAGTTATAATAGTTCTAACTCATTTATCTCTATCCTTTCATCTAGAGAACTGAGTATGCCTGGAAAGTATATCTTGTGAAATGAACATTGTCAACTCAGCTATTTCCAATGCATCTGACACTTTCTATGAACTGATGTTCTTCTATTGTTGTTCTCTCTTTTTTGACATCATACCAAATTTTTTTCTTTTCTTGTTGCTTTTATATCACATTTCACTCACTCACTCACACACACGCATACACACGCACACGTACGTGCTGTTACCTCTTTCTCACCATTATCGCCATCTTGCATGCCAACACTCCATTCATGGAACTCTTAGCATTTGTCACTTTGATATGACTGTATTCAATACCTCACAATCCTCATTCTGATTTATCACACATTTCTATCATATTCCAGCACCACAGTCTCCGTTTCCTGCAAGCTTCTCACATTTACCAATGCATATATTCTACACATGCCACATTGAGCAATTTTTTTTCATGTCAAATTCAAAAAAAGGACTCATGGCCTCTTTCTCACACACACACACTATCAATAAAATTGCTATTAAATAAGCACTCAACTATGCACATGATTAATTAAACACACACACACACACACACACACACACACACACACACTAATTCTTAATTTGAAAAATACTCATACTAGGCTGGACTATTAAAAATTATTTTTTCAGCAGCAACTACAATACATGCAGTATCATGAACAGAACTAACCCATTTTTGATCATTTTATGCATGACTATTATCATTATTATTATTATCCTCGGACCCCTCATGAAGTCAGCCTCATTGAGAGATGACAGAGGGACCTCTGTCATACACACAGCTCATCATCCCATGTGCTAAATACATTCACATTCTCTGCAGCCACCACCACTCTTCAGCAATGCATTCCAGTCATTCTCCACTCTCCATGCATAAAACCCATATCTCACTCATTTGCTCACACTCTCCTTATACTGCTTCCAGGGATGATCTCTTGTTCTCCCCCCTATTCCCCCACCATTCTATGAAAAATCTCTTCAATGATAATCTATTAATAACCCCTTACCAACTTATATGTCTATTATATCACTCATCCTCCTCCTATTCATTGTACTCTATGCATTGACCAAATCTATGCACAGTAGTCCACATGTGACCTAATCAAGGTCTTATACTCATCAGAATCTTCTTATCTCTACGAGTCACTGTCCTTCCATCATTGCCAGAATTGGTTGTGCTGTCCTTACATACTATAAATTTTCTATACTATAAAAATATAGAGTATAACTAAACTAATTATAAAAACTTCTGCCTTCTGGATATGTAAATATGACCTGCATAGTATAACACTGAACAAAAATTAAGAGGTAGGTAGCTGAAACAAATTGCACAAAGATAAGAGCTTTATAGTATCATGATACTATAAAGTTCTCATCTTTGTGCAATTTCATCTGCCTTATAGCTTATAAATAAGTTATGCAGAATTTTGATAAACTGTATTTAATACAACATGTTTAGTGTTTATAAGTTTGAGGTATGAAAGTGTAAAGTTGTGAATCAAAGTTAGGCATATGGTTTTTCAAACCTGGATAGAATAAGTGAATTTATTATTAGACAAACAGAGTATCCACATTTAAAAAAATCTAATTAACTTAAATTAGCTTAATCTGTTTAGTTCTAGTTTAAAAATTGTTGGTTTATATGGAATTTTGACTTGCTATGGAATCATGATAATTTAATCATTATGTGATATTTACAGAGATTCTAAAGAACTACAGAGTTGGATAGACACTATAAACTTTGTAGCTGCCAGTTTATCTGCACCACCTTTAGCTAGTGCAGTTGGATCACAAAAAAAATTCCAGAGGCCTCTTTTACCAGTTACACATACAAAGTTAAATTTTGTAAGTCAAACTAATTTTTATGCTAATAGCTATATCAGTTTTTACAACTTAGTTACATTCTTTAAAAAATGTGCACATAACATGTTTTGGTTTAGTTACATAGGGAAATCTTCTCCATATTCTTTCCTAATCATCAATTGTAAATGTACATAATTTCACCACTTGACATTTTTCCATTGTTCCATCTGCATGTGCAATGGAAAAACATAGTGTAGCATTTATACACTTAGTACTGAAAGTGTAATATCAATTTTTCAGATAGTACAAGTGATTTACGAATAAGAACACAGCTGAGCTCATGATGCTGTTCATTGCACACATCGGTGGTGTAAACAAACCACTTCCACCACATAGTTACTTTTGGCTTAAATGCTTTCTCTGTTTTATTTGAATCTTTTCTTTCTCATTATGATTCTGTGACATCATAGTAGCATCTATGATCATGTTTGAACTCCCGCATCATCCTCTGTTTCTCTGATCTTGTTTCTTGTATAGTATGTTATAGCTAAGTCTGTATAAGACTGATATGGTTTTCAGGATATAGTTTCTTCTTTAATAGTCTTTCTTATAAGCAGTAGCCATAAACTAGGCATTATAATTTTTCTCGTATCAATAAATGTTTATATTTTGTTTGTTTTTGTTGAACATTGTTATAAATAAATAATTCTTAACACTTAGTGCACAAGTTCCTTTATCCCTCACACACAAGAAGAATCATTCTTATTGAAGGATTTTTTTCTTCAAAATGTTCAGAACTATTTGACTATCTGATAGTGTTCAGCAAAAACAAAATGTATTCATCCATAGACACAAGGAAAAACAGCTTATTTGAGATATACTGCATAACTGGAGTACAAGGGTGCAGTTTTGTTCATCATCATCAAATTCCTGCCATGTACTCTCAATGGGTGTACAGGATATGATAGTACTACATGAAAAAAATTACATCATTACTAACTTCCTATCTACAATTTTCCTCCAAATCAGTCTGTTACTTGTCAAGACTCCAACATTATCAGATCATATATTTCTATCGTCTAAGGCACTTTGGACCGTATCAATCCACCTATACCTTGGTCTTCCTCTGGGTTGTTTTGCTGCCAACCTGGCAGAGAACACTTGTTTTGCTAATCTTTCCTCGCCCATTCTGTTTAAGTGACTATATCACCTGAGATTAGCTCTGCTAACGCATTCCTGGATGCCGACAATGTCAAGTTCTTTCTTAATATCCTCATTTTTTAATATGATATTGCCATTGATGCCATCTATTCTCACCTATAATCTTTCTCAGGACTCTCATATCTGCGGTCTCTAGTCTTTGGTCAGTGTTTTACTTCTGACCCAGCTCTCAGATCCAGTAAGTTAAAACTGGTTTGGACACTGGTCTGGACACAGCTAATTTAGTGTTCCAACTAATTTCTCTCTTATTCCATATGAATTTATTCAATTGACTTCCTACCATACCAGCTTTGTCGATTCTGTTGTCTATTTCCATATTTAATTTACCATCTTTGCTAAAAAATTGTCCTAAGTAACTGAAATGTTTTACTTGTTCCACAGGTTCTCCGTTCACAATGCAGTCAACATTTTCAACGATTCTGCCTATTTTCATCGTCTTTGTCTTGTTATTGCTGACCTTCATACCATATCTATTACAACAGCTATTCAATTTAGTCAGAGAATCTTGCAGACTTGTAGCGGATTTATTTGGAAGTATAACATCATCCGCATAAAGGAAAGAGCTGACATTAACATCTCCAATTTTGATATCATGTTTAATACCACTTTCCTTCATAATGTGATCCATATAGATAATGAATAACAGGGATAATGTACATCCTTGTCTCACACCAGATTTAACATTAAACCATCTTCCTGTACTTCCTTCAATTCTAACTGCTGATTTACAACTCAAATAAAGACTAAGTATTGCTTGATATAATGCCCCATTGACACCATATAACTGCAGCGTATTGAATAGCTTCTCTCTTGGCACCTTGTCATATGCCTTTTCCAGATCGACAAAACTTAAATACAGATCTTTGTTATATTCCCATGCTTTTTCGACTATTTGTCGTAAAGTGAAGATATGATCCTGACAGCCTCTATTTCGCCTGAATCCAGCTTGTTCTTCACCAAGCTTTTCTTCCACAATTCTTCTCAACTGTTTCTCAAGTATACTTGCATAGATCTTACCAGGAACACTCAGTAGGGAAACACCTCTGTAATTCTCACATTCAGTTTTATTTCCCTTTTTATATATGGGTACTATGAGAGCTCTACTCCAATCGTCAGGAATTTGTCCCTCTGTCTAGGCTTTCTGAACTATGCAGTGTAACCACTGTAAAACTCGTATACCACCATACTTCAGCATTTCTGGTCGAATATCATCTACCCTGCCTTTCCACATTTCAAGCCTTTGATGGCTTTTTCTACTTCAAGTATGGATATGTGTTCCTGACTGCATGCCTGGTCAGTGTTTTTTACCACTGTGCTGTCATCACTGCTTGTTTCATTTAGCAGTTTTTCAAAGTAATTACTCCATACTTCAAGGATATCTTTTTCTCCCGTTTTCATGTCACCTTTATCATCTCTAACTCCTTTTACAGCACACTTTCCACCATTCCTAACCTTCTTCAACAACCTTCAGAATATTTTGCCACCTTCTTGATATTTATTTTCTATATTCTTGCCAAAGTTCTCCCATGACTTTTGTTTAGCTAGTTTTACACAGTGTTTAGCTTTCATACATTTGTCTCTGTATTCTCTAAGAGCACAAGCTGACTTATTTGCCAGGAAATTTTGATATGCTTTCTTCTTTTCCTTCAGTGCCTCTAACTTCTTGTGTCTGTGGAGTTCTGATTTTTCTATCCTTGCAGACAACCTCACCACATGCCTCTCTAGCTGAATCAATCAGTGTTTTTTTCAGGGCTTGCCACTGAATCTCCAAGGTTTGGTTCCTGTTCTCAAACTCTTTCATTTTTATTCAATCATGTTTGTATATTTTAGTCTACAGTTCACATCTGAGAGCTGTGCAACTTTTATTCACTTTAAAACTTTCTTACATGTTCTTCTTTTCAATATGGAATTCAATTTTATTCTGCTCAAGACTAAATGGTAATCACTTCCAATTTCAAATCCTCTGTACACTCTGATATCCTACACTAAGGTGAAAATATCACTATCAACAATAACATTGTCAATGAGACTTTGCTTATTCCTTGCCTCTTCACTCCATGTGAATTTGTTCACATTTTTATGTTGCAATATTGTGTTAGTAATAACCAGTCCATGTCCTGAGCAGAAATCCAACAGGTGTTTGCCATTATTATTAGCTTTGCTCTTTTCTCCAAATTTTCCCAGTATATTTTTGTATGTCTGACAATCATTTCCTTCTCTGCTATTTAGATCTCCAACAAGGACCAACATTTCCTTTTTCATTATGTCAGTTGCTTTCTCTAAAGCCTCAAAAAATTCCTCCACTTCTACCTTAGTAGAACCTTCTGTGGGACCATAGGCACAAATAAGTTTCATTGTCCAGTTCCCCATTCTCATATTTGCCCACATTACTCTACTTGAGACCGACTGCCATTCAAGAAGATTAGCCTCATATTTTGTGTTGAATACTATGGCTACTCCTTCTTTTCCTTGATCGTTATTGCCTGAATATAACATTTTGTATTTATTGCTCAGAAAGATCTCACCAGTTTTGGTCATTTTTTTGTTTCAGTCACCCATATTATGTCAATCTGGTACTTATCTAATTCCTCAGCTAGCTCCATTTCTTTGCCATGCAGGCTTCTTACATTGATAGTACCGATCTTTAACTCTGGTGATGTTGAGTTGGGGTTTGTTTTCAGATTTGTTCTAGTAGCTGACTTTTCGCTGTTCGCCCTGGTTCCCTGCGAAAACAACGGGGGCCTTGTTTAACCGGGCGACGCCCCAGCCGGCATGAAATTTTGTCATGTTGTACCATCATTTTTTATTTTGGTTTAACCAATAAAAATACAATTTGGTTGGCTAAATCCCAAATTGCCAGCCCATCCTCATTCGTTCAGTATCCAAGTAGATACCCAACAGGGTGCACCACGACAAGGTGAGGATTGGACATTAGGTCAGAAGTTCTGGTCGGTTCTCCACATTCCTTTAAAGGCTATGTGGAGGTCTCCTCTTAGTTATACAGCTTTGACTGTTAAGCATCCCTGCAGTTTTGTTTGGCTTGATTAATTAATCCATATGACATAACTGCTCTAAAATTAAACCCATTGTTTTTAGAAGTAAATAATGTTATATTTACTTTTTATGAACACTGTTTTTCTGGAATTAAAATATTTGGTTACTAGTGGCAAACCATGTGATGCAATAAGATATAAAGATGTGGCAGGGATCAGAGTTAATAATTTTAGGGAGTTGTTTATCATAAGCTGTAATATTACTTAGTCAATTATGCAATTGCAGAACAGTTAGAACATCTGAAAACTGCTTTAATTGATATATTAAAGGATGGAAACCTGAATGGCAGAAAAAAAAAACATCGGTTAGATTGGATCCCATGAAATAAACATAACTGATGAGAATGGGAAAGTGTGGAAGAGCATTCAATATGTGCAGTGCTGTTTAGGTTTGTGTCAGTATATGCTGAACTCCATAGGCTCAGTTTCCATGGAAGTGCATATGTGCATGTGCCATACATCAGCTATTCAATGCTTGGGTTCAACCTACATAATGCAGGTCCACTATGACTGAACAATAGTTTATTTGGAAAGCTATTTTGTACAGTGGCAAATCATGTTACCTCTTTAAATAAGATAAATCTATTCAGGTGTGTGTGTGGTGTGCCTGAACATTATTTTCTGATGTATTGTCCCATCTGTTAAGTGTGATATTATTATGATATGGGTATGTGTTTCCTGATTTAGAGTAGTACACTTTTTTTGTTGTCATATAAGAAAAATAACCACCACATTCTTTGAACATTATGAACAATTCTGTGTAGCCTAGGTTTTGTTGCTTTGAGGAAATAAGAGTATAAAAATTAGACTGGCCTGGTTAGAGTCGAAATCAGAATCCTGTAGGCACTGTTAAGATAGAATCTCAATACCAAGAGTAGTACATCTGGCTACAGAAGCTGACTACTGTTTTGCTGGAGAAATGGACCAATATATTTGTCTTCATTCATCAGTATCTAGTGAAGAAAGTCTACTCAGGAGTGTGATATCTGTAATTTTGGACAACTAAGCCATCAGTATAATGTTTGTAATGTATTTTATTATATTGTAACATAGATTATGTGTATAGGCACTCTGATACACACCATCAGGGTGGTGTGTGTTGTTGTGGTGAAAACAGCCATTGTTATTTTCCTTTTCTAAAGTAAACTGGATTCTGGGATGTTGATTATTTAGATGTGTAACGAAAATGTTGAGAGTATTCAGGTCATGTGGCCAAATGGAGAACACATAATCTGTGTAACGTAGCCAAATAGTGGGTTTATGTGGGGCAGAGTTAAAGATTTTTCCTTCAAAGGTCTCCATGAAGAAGTTAGCCAGGGGTGGAGAAGGTGGAGAATCCATGGCTGTCCTCCTCTATTTATTTATAGAATTTTCCTTGCCAAACAAAATAACTAAAATTCACAGTGAACTGAAACGGGACTGAAATATTGGGAGGAAGTATGACTTGGATGAGGTCTAAGGTATTTTTGAGTGGGTGATTCGTGGATAGAGAGGAAACATCAAAACTGACACATTATGTCAGTGTATTGGAGTATGAGGAGTATTGCCAGTATATTGTAAAAGCACTTTGGCTAAACACATAGAAATGAGCCATAGGACTCTCACAATATACTGGCAACACTCCTTCACATATAAAAAAAAAAACTCAGCTCACTTTAAAGCCAGTATATAGAAAACTTCAGACTCAAACATACTGACATAATGTGTCAGTTTTGATGTCTCCTCCCTATTCACGTGACCCATCTCAAAAACGCCCTAGACCTCCAAACCATGTTTTCTCCAGATATCTCAAATCTGTTTCATTTCATCATGAATTCTGGTTATTTCGTTTGGCAAGGAAAATTCTACCAGCAGATAGAGGAGAACAGCCATGGGTTGTATTGTCTTGAACAATAGAAAAATTCTTCTACTCTGCCCCACATAAACCCACTGTTTGGCTATGCTATGTAGATAATGTGTTCTTCATTTGGTCACATGGCCTGGATACTTTCAATATTTTCTTAATACATCTAAACCATCAACATCCAATTCACCTTAGAAAAGAAAAGCAACAACACATGCTGATAGATACATCCACCAGCAGTCACATTTCCCTCCCCCCCTACCCCAAGAATATTGGATTATTAAAACCCTTTATAACAGGGCAAAATTAATCAGTTCTGGTAGTAGTGCCCTAACTACTGAACTTGACCACATTCTCAACACTTTCTTAGCCAATGGCTACAACCTCCACAAAATATTAAAACCTTGTAACTGCAACCCTTTTCTCCCCTCCTTCAGAGCAGAGGTTACACAAAATTTTTGACTATTCTATATATCCAGGGCACATCTGAAAATTTAACAAAAATCCTGAAGAGATACTGCCTTACAACCACTTAGGGATACATAAAAAATTGGCATCCCCTATCTGCTCCACCAAAGATCATCCCCATTCTCTAGACCCTACCATGTCCCTTGCAGTTGTAAATTGTCCTATTGTGGCCAAAAGCAAGACAGCCAATATCAGAATTTCTGAACACATGGACTACATTTCGGTACACAATAAATAACGGAAAAAACTCACGTAGAAAGATTATTTATTAGTATAATTTTCGCCTCTTTCACAGGCGAAAATTATACTAATAAATAATCTTTCTACGTGAGTTTTTTCCGTTATTTATTGTGTACCGATATGTCTACTCACGGTTTACCTCTTTTAAAACTTATGGACTACATTTGTTTCCACCATTACAGCCACTGTGGACTTGCTGACCATTCTTTTGATACTCACCCCAACAAATACGAGAGGCTATTCCCGGAATCTGCCTCAGTCCTTAAAAACGTTCTAAACCTCAAGAAATTTGGGGTGCATGAAACTGCCTGAAATTTGGGAAACAGTCCTCCTCAGATTTTCAGCCCAATGGCTAAGACCACGCAATTTAGCCCACTGTGGGATGCAATTTAGGACTCTAGGCAAGACTTTGGTTGCCTTTTTTTAGCCATATTTACCCAGTGTTAGTGCCTGTGTACACCTATCATTGCTTTGTGATCCCTGAGGATGGCAGTTTAACATTGTCGATATATAGGAAGTATTAATTAAAGTTATTATAATTAATATTTAGTATACATTAGAATTTCCTGAAAAATACAAGGATTGAAAATAAAGTAGTGGCAACATGTGCACAAATGTAAAATTGGAACATCCTCCGGTGAATACAGAGGATGTTCTAATACTTCTCATTACCGTCCAACATTTCTCTCTCTCTCTCCAATTGCAACATATGACATTGTGCATTGTCGTGCAACAAACACAGTGGAGAATCTGTGAAAAAATGTGGTCTCATTCTCCTTAAAGCTGGATGCAAATGGTGTTCCAGAAATTGTCGACAGTATTGTGCATTAACAGTTGCCCTTGGGGCACAGCATGATGAAAAATGACACCTTGAATGTCGTAAGTGAACTATCAGCATGACTTTAACTTTGCTGGGTTCCTGTCAAAGTTTTTTCGAATGGGGTGATCCTGAATGGTGCCATTTGTTGGATTGTCTCTTTAGTTCAGGCTCATAGGCCCTTGTCCAAGTTTTATCAATCGTATGATACGATTCAGGAATGCGTTCTCTTCATATTTGTATCATTCCAGATGGAGGCGAGCAACTGCATACCTGTGCTATTTTTGCATCTCATTTAAGTGATGTGGAACCCAATGTGCTAAAATGTTGCACATACCAAGCCTCTCTTTTAGGATGTACAAACACTTTGGTGGTTTATCCCAGTTTCCTGGGGTAACTGGCATATAGTCCATCGTCATTCAGTCACGAGGCGTCTTCAAAAGAAGCTCAACATGTTCATCAGAAATTGCAGGAGGTTGTCCTGCATGATGATTACCCATGTGACTCGACCCACAGGAAATGCACTGATCCATCTTGCGACAGTCCAGTAGAGTAGGGCACTGTCATCCATGGCTACAGTGCCCTGCTGTACTACTGAGGCCACAATAACAGTCACCCACATTTTGCCTTGTGCAACCTGGACTTTTATTCGTGGTTAATTGTTCTAATCTTTTGAACATACCTTAAAGTGTTGCACATTGAGAAGTTGACTTGAACCACTTCTCCACACAAGGAGACGCTCATTAGAATGGGCTTTGTCACCTTGTGCCCATGTACAGTACATACAATTTGTGCTTCTATCTGTGATGAGTAACATTTGAGTTACCAACCACTTCTCCTGACAGTGCTGCCACTACTTTATTTACAACCCTTGTAATAGTTATGAATAGTTAACACATAAGCCTTTCAACACATAAGCCTTTAAACCAGAATTGACTCTACCAGTACATGGTTTAACATAATGTTCTCTAATACTATGTTTAAAAGAAGTAAAAACTCCTGTCCACATTACAGTAGACCACTACTACATAAATTTCATGTTGCAAGTTTTTTCACTTGGTTATACTATAAATTAAAGGTGCCAATAAATTATATTCTTGGTTTCATCCTTTATTCCAATTGTAAGTAAACAAAGTTTGTGCATGAAGTCACTTCATGACTGGTCAACTTGTATATAGAGGCTGATGCCCTCACATTACTTGCCTTAGCATGCCATAATGCAATGCACATATCCTTACGGACATGTATAATGCTCTGCATTATGGGAAGGACCACTATCCAGACCAGTTTCAATCTTTATTGAGGTATGTTTATGTGTAGGAATACCTCTCCAAAAATTTGTGCGATCCCTCAGATTACCCAACAGTGAGTGACCTAAAAGATCATTCAGCCTTAGTGTCACTGAGTGGAAATACAACTGGTAGTTCCACTCAGTGACAGGCTTACCCTGCTACTAAGAACCCTCAGTGGTGGCTCTTCCCAAATGGCGGTCTCACCCCACCACTGAGCAGAGCTGCTCATATCTCAAGAAAAGCAACCACTTCAGCACAAAAGCACATCAGTGAGGTCTTATCAGTGGGAGCCAGACCCAGAAATGATACAAAGGTTGACGTAATACAGAAATCATATTTCCATATAAAAGTTGCCAAAAGGTTTCACACCTTATTATTGAAATACTCTGGATTAGTGGTAGATGTTGATTTTTTTTTTTATTTATTTTTTTTTTTTACTTATACTATAAATTAAAGGTGCCAAGAAGTTATATTCTTGGTTTCATCCTTTATTCAAGTGTAAGCAACCTTGGTATCACTTCTGGGTCTGGGTAGTGGCCCTTCTCATAATGCATAACATTATACAGTCCCTAAGGATATGTGCATTGTAGTATTGAATACTAAGGCAAGTGATTCGAAGTCATTAGTCTCTATATACAAGTAGCCCAGTCATGAAGTGACTTAACATGCAAACTTTATTTATTTACACTTGGGTAAAGGATGAAACAAAGAATATAATTCTTTAATTTATTTGCATAAATTTCAGATAAAGTTCACATGGTTGTGTTTGTGGGAATGCATTGTGTGTGAGAACAACCAGGGAAAGACAGAGAATAACTTACTGCCTTGGTTGTATTTAATTCCATTTTTTTGTAAGACTGCTTTACTTTCATCTCTCATCTGACATTTCATATATCATCTGTAATATATCACTAGTTTGACATTGATATAAGAAGTTATTGCAATGTACCCTCATTCTAACAAATCATTTTTAGAATGAGGTATTAGAAACAGACCTAGTAAAAGTGCATTGATAACTTATTTTAACAGTATTACAATACCAAATGGACTAAATTATAAAAATATGATTAACAGAGCAAATCAACATGTTACAATTTATACTCGACAATGAATAAGTGTAACAACTCAAATTCTAATGGACAGAAGATCTAATACTAATTTGGCTCTCTTTAATGTTGCAAAAAAGAAGTATTACAGTTGTGTAGGAGTTGATCTTAGAATAAGTCTCCAAAATTTTTGTCAAATTAATATAGCCATACTTGTTAAAGTTAGGAGAATGCTTCATAGCCACTGTTGATTCTAAAAATAATCTTTCTGACCTGTAATGACGTCTGTATAGCACATTGGTTTTCTTCCACCTAATTCTGTGTGAACAGGTGTCCAGAGCATGGCAGACCATGCTGTGGACACCTGAGCGTGGTCTGCCAGTCCAGACTTGCCATAATAATGGTAGCAAATGTATTTCTTGTTTTCCCCCAAGACGATTGATAACAGATCTCCTGTCTGTCCATAGTAAGCTAAGTCACAGTCATATGGAATTTCATACACTCAAGGAACTTCACATATACCTTCATACTTAATACATTCAGGGAACTTTTACTAGTCTATTAGACTATTAAAAGTGCTTTAGAAGCAATTCTGTTTTATAGGAAATGTATACAAGCAAAAATTATTCTCTGTTCCTTTGGTCTCTTTTATAGCAAGAGTTAAAATTTTATGCAGACATATCCCAGTTATATGACATGTTAGTTTTTTTTTTTTCACTCATTGATGCATATAATGGTTTAATAATGTTTTTAAGAAGTCCTATGTGTGCATGACTGGGTGTAAAAAACCATTTATTTACATTGGATACACAAATGAAAAATCTAGAATAATTTTTGCAAATGAAAAAGTATTCTGAATAGCATGGCTTAAGGGAACATGCAAACCAGTTTTAGTTATCAATCTCCACTATTAAAAGTTTTTCCATTTTGGCAATAAGATTGCCACATTTATGGATAACTGTAGTATTAACTAGTATAGTACTTTTCACTTTATTTACAACTTTATCTTTGTTTCTTAACAACTGCAACAGTAATGCATGAGGTAAGTTTATCATGCAGGCTCTCTCAGTGTTCTATATACAATCATTACTGAATTTAGCAATTTTAATCTTAGCATGTAATGTAATAAGTTTACACTGCTGCTTCTTTTTACTGGTGCAACTGCACCCTTACTTTGAATTTTATCAGCCATTATTAACACTAAAATAAAATAGCTATAAACTGTTTATAATTCAGAAACACTAAAACGCAAAGAGATGTAGCAAGCAACAACATTGTAAATATGAGTTCCCAAATACTATTCATCGGTTGTTTCATGGCAGCGTCAAAAACTGTGTGACATAGGTATTAGTTTTCAAGTGCATAGTGTTATTATTTTTATAAACACAATTAATTTGATATCAAAATCATATAACAACGGCATATTGGTAAGATCATTTCATGCAGTACTTGTCAGTGCAGTATGAGAGGTGTATTCATCCACACAAGTGCATATACTCTCAAACTAATCTAATACAACATTATTTTCTAGATTGTCTATTTTTTCATAAAAATATTATATCTAAATGTGATAAGTTATACTGATAAGAGTTCATACTGTCTATTTAAAAATAATTAAGTTATTTATAAAAAAAAAAAGATGTTTTTATTCTTTTAAAATATACCTTTTCTAATTATGAATCCAGAGAGAACAACTACAAGATCATGAGAATAATGTGCTCAGACTAGAGAAGGAGCTAGAGGAACATCAATCTCATGCTCCTGAGAGAGGTGCTAAATCTAGAATCTTACATGAATTTGAAGAAAAGGAAGCCTTTCTTCAATTTGAGGTAAGTTTTTTTTTTATTTAAAAATACAGTATTAAAATTTTGCACATATTATACCATACCATACTTCAAGTCATTTTTTTAAAGGTTCCAGAAGTGTTTTGCAGTGCATGTGTGTAGTAGTCCTTTGTGTGATTACATTGGGAAAAACTGTGTCTATACATTCACTCAATTTTGAATAGTAGACTGTAATTTTTGAAGCCTGGTAAGTTTTTAAATTAGATGATTTTAACTTGCAGTTATGCAATTTCTTCTGGAAATTGTGAACAGGATCTAGGATGTCTGGAATTTGACTAATGACAAATAAAAGAAGGAACCTTCCAAAGGAGAAAAAGTCTTGAATATTGCATAATTATGCAGTTTTTAAGGTTTTATCATTAGTATGAAATGTTGCTCATTACTTTAGTCTTAGCATATCCTCTCATGTTCTGTGAGGACCTGCACAAGATCGAGTTTGTATGGTTTGAACACCCATTTTTCATTACGTACTGCCATCCACTCACTTTTATTATAATCAGCTCTTGGCCCCTATTCCTGATTTCTGTCCCTTCTTTTCAAAACTCCATGTATTCTCCATAGTAGCCTACAAAATGAATTGTCATCCTTCTCCTGGCTTCCAATGCACCACACAACCATGTCACAAATTGTGTATAACCTGTTTCAGATTGATTTACATGACAGAGGTAGTTCTCTTGATGCTTTAAAAACTGATACACTACACTGATAAAACAAAGTTTGTTTTCAGACTTTGCTTTATTAAACCATAACATATACATATTATGTTTGCTTTCCGTGAAACATGCCATTGTTCTGCATAGGACAATGGCATGTTTCTGTATGCTAATAACACCATTGCATGCAACGATGTTATTAGCATAACACACAGTTAACACATGAACTCGCTCTCACTCATAGCACAAATTTGTATGCATGGGCTGGTAATAGAAAATTTTTATTACCTCCAATGCATACAGATTTGTTTTGTAATTCTAACTACATCCATTTTAGAGGCAAGAAAGCCACATGCACCAGTATGTTTGTAGTCATAATGCAAGATCAATTTTTATTAATGCAATATTCATAAGGTATGAAATGAATGAATGAAGAGATTCAGCATGCGATACAGAGGTAAAATTATTATGGAGTTAACATAAAGAGAAGTGATAATAATCAATTCCATGAGGATTACAAAGAACAAGGAAGGTGACTTGGTTGGTAAGGGTTGCAAAAGTGAAATATAAGCAGCAGTCAGCTAATGAAGCCAAAAAGACTCCTAAGAAGTTCTTCTGATATGTAGCCAGCAAAAAAAAAAAAAAAAAAAAAAAGATTATGGAAGGATGACAATGATTGGAGAAAATGGTATAAGAACAACTTCTGCAGAGTATATAGTTGAGATATTTAATGAGCAGTTCATAAAGGTCTTTCATTCTTGAGAATGTGACATCATGGAGAGTTTGAAAGCAGTTGATGATGAGGAGAGACTGACTGTAAGTGAGGCAAGAGATATATGGGGAATTGAGCAAACTTGATGTTAATAAGGCTGTGGGACTTGATAATAGGTCACCATGTGTTTTGAAGAAATGTTCCAGGGAGTTGGCCTTGACATATTTGTTTAATATGAGTCTTGCACTGGATCAAGTTCCAAAGGAACATTCCCTTTCATACAGGAGGTTGACAGAACTCAAGCATCAAATTTTAGGCCTATCTGTGTGTCTATTGTGGATAAAGTGTTGGAGATGCTGGGGAGAACCAGGATCCAGAGTCAAGTTGACAATAGTGGTATTATCTTTGATGGACAGCATGGATTTGGTAAAGGGAGGTCATATTTTAGTAATATGCTTACTTATTACAATAAGATGATGACTTCAAGAGACATGGATACACAGTAGTATACTTAGATTTTTCAAAGGCTTTTGATAGATTACCTCATGATAAGTTGATAGTCAAACTAGAGCAGTTGGGGTTGGATATTACTTGTTTTTCAAAAAGACGAAGAGATGTTGGAAAGGGTCCAGAGGTGATTGACTAAGATAGTTTCTGATTTCTGGAATGTTGAATATGAAGAAAGGTTGAGAAGATGCAATTTACAGAGTCTAGTGGATAGGAGGAAGAGGGGTGATATGATAGAGATGCACAAGTTGGTAAGGAGTTGTTAAAAGATCAATGTTGAAGAGGTTTTCATAAAATGGTGGGAGATCAAGGGAGAACAAGAGGTTATCCCTGGAAGCAGTATAAGGAGGGTGTGAACAAGAGAGTGAGCAGCAGTTTTTTTGCATTGAGTTGTGAATGACTGGAATGCCTTGCCTGAGAGTGTGGCTTCTGCAGAGAATCTGAATGTGTTTAAATGCAAGGTATGATGAGCTGTGTGTATGGCAAAGGGACCTCCTAGATGAGTCTTTGACTCTGGGGTCTTAGGATAATAATAATAATGATACTTGATCTTACATTACATCAGTGGTCTTTTTTTTTTTTTTTTTTTTTTTTTTTTTTTTTTTTTTGAAGTTTTAATATTTTCAAATCTGTTACATAAAACTTAAACAATTACCTTACCAAACTTTGTGTTTCTAATTACATTCATTTTACTTTTTTTAATTACTTTAATTTTTTCATTGGAATGACCCAGATATGTTTCTAGATTGGAGTCATCACTTGTTATGACTCCAATGTTAAGACAGAACTCAATAAATTCTCAACTTTAAGTACATATTGTTAAAAAAAAAAAAATGCTTTGCTTAAATTCTTTGGATCAGTTCTTAGATCAGTCAGTTAAATCAAACCAAATTGGAAAATTTCATGAAGTTCATTTCAAAACTTCTAACAAGTTTTCAAATGAAAACTGAACTGCATTCCTGGATTATTTCTCTAAGTGAATTAACATCTACTGCATGAAGCATTCCTTTCATTAGCAACCCTCCCCATTATTATTACTATGACTTTATTCACACAATGAAACACAACAAAACAAGAGATCATTCAAACAAAAATTTGATTGGTGATATCATGCAATTCAGGTTCTTCCCATGAATCTAAGAATAATCTATCAGGAGCATCATAGAATATGGGGCTGTTCCAAGTTTACAAGAATTAATCAATTGATGTTTAATTCTTGTAAATAGTTAGATAGCTTCTTTAAAATTGCACCCAGTGCATGATAACATTGGGATGACTTTAGTCTGTTTAAGCCATTAGCCAACTTTGATTGACAGATCTTGATGGCTAGTAATGTTTTTCAGTTTTTGTTGTTATCAGGTGGGTACACAATGTCAATAATCCAAACTTGTCAATTGTTCAATAATTGTGTTCCAAAGGCCAATCAGTTTGTATTCTGAAGTACCAGAGAAGTTTTGCTCTTTCGTTTTCCATTACTGTCTCAAATGTATGCTGCCAGCAGTTGTCAGAAGTAGGAGGGCCATATTTTTTTGCATTGCATGTCATGAATTATTTCAGCCACTTCATCATGGCAGTATTTATAATCAGTTTGGGTTATCTTGCTGCAGATGCTGACCAGATGTTTTACAGTTTCATCTTTATAATCACTTAATCTACGTTTATTGTTATTACGTTTATTGTCACATTTTCTCACTGGTGCAGGACACTAGAGTGTACAGAGGATTTGAGATTGGAAGTGACCACCATTTAGTCTTGAGCAGGATAAAATTAATTTCATATCGAAAAGAAGAACATGCAAGAAAGTTTTGAAGTAAATAAAAGTTGAGGAGCTCTCAGATGTGAACTGTAGACTAAAATGCACAAACATTATTCAAGAAAAAAATGAAAGATTTGAGAACAGGAACCAAACCTTGGAGATTCGGTGCCAAGTCCTGAAGGAAACATTGATTGATTCACCCAGAGAGGCATGTTGTGAGGTTGTCTGCAAGGATAGAAAAATCAGAACTCCATGGTGGACACAGGAAGTTAAAGAGGCAGTGAAGGAAAAGAAGAAAGCATATCAAAAGTTCCTGTCAAATAAGTCAGCTTGTGCTCTTAGAGAATACAGAGACAAATGTAAGAAAGCGAAACACTGTGTAAAACTAGCTCAACAAAAGTCATAGGAAGAGTTTGGTAAGAAAATAGAAAATAAATATCAGGAAGGTGGCAAAATATTCTGGAGGCTGTTGAAAAAGCAAAGAAATGGAGAAAAGAGTGCTGTAAAAGAAATTAGAGATGATAAAGGCGACATGAAAACTGGAGAAAAAGATATCCTTGATGTATGGAATGATTACTTCAAAAAATTGCTAAATGAAAAAACAAGCAATTTTACCACTGACAGCACAGTGATAAAAAATGCTCAGCAGACATGCAGTCATATATCCATACTTGAAGTAGAAAAATCCATCCAAAGTCTGAAATGTGGAAAGGCAGTGGGAGTAGATAATATTTGACCAGAAATGCTCAAGTATGGGGGTATAAAATTGTTGCAGTGGCTGCACTGCATAGTTCAGAAGACCTGGACAGAGGGACAAATTCCTGATGATTGGAGTAGAGTTCTCATAGTACCCATATATAAAAAGAGAAATAAAACTGAATGTGAGAATTAAAGAGGTATTTCCTTAATCAGTGTTCTGGTAAGATTTACACAAATATACTTGACAAACAATTGAGGATTGTGGAACGGAAGTTTGGTAAAGAACAAGCTGGATTCAAGCCAAATAGAGGCTGTCAGGATCAGATTTTCACTTTACGACAAATAGTTGAGAAATCGTGGGAATATAACGAAGATCTGTATTTAAGTTTTGTAGACCTGCAAAAGGCATATGACAAGGTGCCAAGAGAAAAGTTATTAAAACATTACAGTTGTATGGTGTGAATGAGGCATTATATCAAGCAATACTTAGTCTTTATTTGAGTTGTAAGTCAGCAGTTAGAATTGAATGAAGTACAGGAAGATGGTTTGATATTAAATCTGGTTTCAGACAAGGATGTACATTATCCTCTCTGTTTTCATTATCTATATGGATGACATTAAGAAGGAAAGCACTGTTAAACTTGATATCAAAATTGGAGATGTTAATGTCAGCTCTTTTCTTTATGCAGATGATGTTATACTTTTAAATAAATCCAGTATCTTTATTTGAGTTGTAAGTCAGCAGTTAGAATTGAATGAAGTACAGGAAGATGGTTTGATATTAAATCTGGTGTCAGACAAGGATGTACATTATCCTCTCTGTTTTCATTATCTATGTGGATGACATTAAGAAGGAAAGCACTGTTAAACTTGATATCAAAATTGGAGATGTTAATGTCAGCTCTTTTCTTTATGCAGATGATGTTATACTTTTAAATAAATCCAGTACAAGTCTGCCAAATTCTCTGACTAAATTGAATAACTGTAGTAATAGATTTGATATGAAAATCAGCAATAACAAGACAAAAACATTGAAATTAGGCAGAAACACTGAAAATATCAACTGCATCGTGAATGGAGAACCTATAGAACAAGTAAAACATTTGAGCTACTTGGGTACAATTTTTAGTGATGATGATGGTAAATTAAATATGGAAATAGATAACGGACTCAACAAAGATGGTAGGAAGTCAGGCAAATAAATTTATATGGAATAAGAGAGAAATTAGTCAAAACATTAAATTAGCTATATACAAGACAGTATTCAAACCAATTTTAATTTATGGATCTGAGAGCTGGGTTAGAAATAAAACACTTGACCAAAGACTAGAGTCCACAAATATGAGAGTCCTGAGAAAGATTAGGGACGTGAAAAGATTCATCAATGGCAATAGCATATTAAAAATGAGGATATTAGGAAAGAACTTGCCATTGTTAGCATTCAGGAATGTGTTAGCAGAGCTAATCTCAGGAGGTATGGTCACTTAAACAGAATGGAGAGGAAAGAATAGCAAAACAAGTGTTCTCTGCCAGGTTGGCAGGAAAAAGACCCAGAGGAAGACCAAGATATAGGTGGATTGATGCAGTAAAAAGTGCCTTAGAAGACAGAAATGTAAGATCTGATAATGTTGGAATCTTGACAGATAACAGATTGATTCAGAGGAAAATTGTTGATTGGAAGTTAGTTTTTGGAAGTAGTTTTACTACATGTAAAACTTATATCATTCCTATCATACTATCCTGTGTTTATTCCTGACATGTATCCTGAGGGTATATGTCAGGAATTTGATGATGGTGATGATTGTTATTACTGATATTCTCAATTTTTGCTTTGTTTTGCATTAGTTTGTAACATATGTTCTTAATCTGCTAGAATGAATCCTTCTGTTTCTTTTTTTGATATATCCATATTGTAGCCATTGCCACATCTTGGTCACACCATTTTTTCATCAGTGTCTCACAGAAATTGACCATGCAATAGTTTAGTTTTTCAGTGTACATATCATATATTTTGTTGTTCTACTTTGTAATTGGATTTATTTCCTATATATTTGCTTTACTTTCAGGTGGCCTTCTTGTGAAATGGGTTTAGAAAATTTTCTCAGTGCTATTGTCAATGTAACTTTTAAAACTAGTTTCTTCAACAGTTTGTCTCACTTGCAGCAGATACCATTCACCTATTCTTGGTAGATACAGCCAGTCAACATCACTTCATGAATGTAATGCATGATGCATAGTCATTAAGTTTTGAATTATGTGGTCCAATTCAACCAGGTCTTTTTTTTTGTCCGATCTACAATGCCAGCTGTTTATCAAATCACTGGTTAGCCCAAGAGTCTATTGTGCAAATTGCGTTCATTCCATTAAGTTTTGTCCTCAGAATATTCCTGACTCTTTTGGTGCGTTCACTCTTCTCAGTTGGAAGCAATGTAACTACCTTAGTTATGGACAGGTCTTCTGATTTTGTAACCAGATCAAACATGCTTGTACTCCAAGTCCTCTCTGTTATTCTGTTTCTGGTTAACTTTTGAGTGGAGAATATCACTGACTTCTAATGTTCCTGGATATTTATAGTGTTCATTAGCTTTTTTTAAATGGCTTTTATATATTTCTCCTGGTGAAATTAAAATTCCTAGGATAATTAATTTTTCCTTGTTTAACACTTTCATTGCCAAGCTGAAAATTGGAATTTCGTGTGGTGGCCAAATTTTTTTTTATTTTTTTATTTAGTTAGCGATGTCCACGCGATAACGCGTGATCGGTCGTTTGGTGAGAGCTCGCATCGCGTGATATCGTTCATTGCCAAGCTGAAAATTGGAATTTCATGTGGTGGCAAAATTTTTTTTTATTTTTTTATTTAGTTAGCGACGTCAACGCGATAACGCGTGATCGGCCGTTTGGTGAGAACTCGCATCGTGCGATATCGCGTGATTGGCAATGAACGTGTTAATGGATAAAAGTGCACATTTATCCTAACTAAATTCCATTTTGATGTTCTGACTGAAAATACAAGGTGTTCAGCAATAAGTGTATGTGCTGTGTTGATTTTCCTCATAATTTCAAGTCACCTATATACAGCATATGAGAAATTTTAATGTTATTTTTAAAAATTTCATATCCAAATTTTGTTTTCTTATAATTTCAAAATTATAGACATAGGTATCAATGAAACATTGAAGAGTAATGGTGACAGGGAATCACCTTGGAAAATTTCATGTTTAATACTGATGTCTTCAATATCATTCATTATTGACTATTAAAGTTGTTTTCCATGATTTCATAGCAGCAGTAAAAAATGAACATGTGTTTGCTAATTCCAAATATTTTTAGTGATTTTAGAATTCAGAGTGTGGGAGTGAGTTGAATGTTTTCTTGTAGTCTATCGATGCCATGTTTAAGTTCAGTTTTAATGTTTTTGCATTTCTTATGATCATTTGATCTTTTGTTCCTCTGATTTTTTAAAATTGCCCTTATTCGATTGGATAAATTTGATTATCTGATAAGTAGTGGTATATATCGAGTTTGCTATGATTGCAGTAAGCATCTTTTGTGTGGTTGGCAGGCATGTTATTGGATGTTAGTTACTTGGGTCTGCACCTTTATCCTTATCTTTCATGAAGATACACCAGTGGCCAAAATTGTGGAAACCTTTTGGAAAAAGTATTTTTGAGGTTTGATGGCTCATAACACCACTTTTTTTTTTGGTGTAATACCATAAAATTATATATCAATGGAAAGATAATTTAATCAAGAATGTAATGCAATAACTTTTATGAAGGATTTTTTAATAGAACAGCAGTTATAAAGAAGAAAAGTGAAACGTAGAAAAAATGAGATATACAAAAATTCTCACAATGTGAGTTAATACTTAGTTGGGTAATCTTTAGCGTTAATTACGGCCTTACAATTCCTTCCCATGGAGTGAACCAAGTTTTTTAGTTCTGCAGTTATAATGTGAAACCAAGATTGAATTATTGCTTCTATTAATTGGATTTTATTGGTGGGTTGCTTCTGACGAACAAGTTTCTTTAGTCGGCTCCATAGATTTTCGATTGGGTTAAAGTCTGGGCTATTCCCAGGCCATTCCAGCATTGGAATATGATTATCTTGAAACCACTTTTTGCACACAGCAGCAACATGACATGGAGCTGAATCCTGTTGAAATATAAATACTTCATTATCTTGGAAAAGATCACATGCAGAAGGCTTCAGTTTGGGCTCAAGTATTTCATTTATGTATTTTTGGGCATTTATATTCCCAGAGGGTGGAAGGCCAAGGACTCGCTGGATAGATTATATCCAAAACCTTGGATGGACACATTTGGGAATCCCACCAGAACACCTGAGCTTGGTGGCAGAGGATTGTGACCATTGGAAGTTCCTCTTGCAGCTGTTGCCCCCACAACCCAATTAGGAAAGGTGGGCCTTGAAGATGTATGTATGTATTATATTCTCATTAATCACGCAAATTCTGCCCACACCTTTTGATGTCATACAACCCCGGATCATAACACTAAGTGGGTGTTTCACTGTAGGTGTAATGCAATCAGGATTCAAATCTTCTCCGATTCTACTACTTACGTATTTTATGCCATCACTATCAAACAAGGAGATTTTGATCTCATCACTCCAAATAACACTGTTCCATTGTCCAGTTAATGTGGGTTTTAGCCCAGTTTAATCTTTTCAACCTTTGTTTGAGAGATAAAAATGGCTTTTTTCGTGGAATTCTAGCATTTAGATCAAATTCCTGCAGTCTGCGCCGAACAGTCCTTGCACTCAACTTCACGTTGTATTGCGCCATCTAGTGTTGTACCACCTTAACCCAGTCCTGAAGATACTTTCAGGCGCAAACTTTGTTTGCTCACACTTGGATAAAGGATTAAACTAAATTTATTATACTCTAACCAAGTGAAAAATAAACTTTCAACATCTTTCTCTAAATCCAGAGTAAATTATTAAAAAAGGTGGCACACCAATTGGCAATTCCTATAGATAGAGATGACCTGCTAATGCTTCTGCCTGATATCTCCACTTGGGCCTGGCTCCCACTGAAGAGACCTCAATAAAGGTTGAAACTAGTCTGGGTAATGGCCCTTCCCTTAATGCATAACATTAGACATATCTGCAAGGAGATACTGAGATAGGAGTGTTGGTAACTTGCTCCACCTTTGCAATGAGTTGCCCTGGTGTTGTACCACCTTAACCCAGTCCTGAAGATACTTTCAGGCGCAAACTTTGTTTGCTCACACTTGGATAAAGGATTAAACTAAATTTATTATTGTATACATCCAGATGATTTTCTTCTGTTACGTTGGCACAGTCTTTCAATTCTTCTATCATCACTTGCTGTTGTGCACCTTTTCCTGCCTTTACCAGTCTGGTTTTGTAGTAACTGAGTCTCGTTATACTTCTTCAAAAATTTAGAAATGCCACCTTTAGTTAAGTTTCCACCAATTTTTCTTCTAATTTCTTCATAACTGTAGCCTTGTTCACTTAATAGTACTATTTTACATCGCTTTCTGGGTGACCAGTGAACTCTTTGCGCCATTTCTTTAATTTTATTACATTTTACAAGCTCACTAAATGAAAGAACACAAAAAAACCAACCAACTTGATAGCAATCACATAACATACTGACAAATGTCCTCCCCTCAGCTCCAATACATGACATCAATAGCTGAATCCTACTATGACGTTATTGGGTCATTGCCCAAGCAAGATGACATCTGATTGGCTCTCTAAATACTCATTGTTAATTGGCTACATTCAAATGAAGGAAAGCTTCTTCATATCAACCAAAGCAAGTTGTCCTTCTTTTTTCTGGTTATTTGGCTATAACTTTTCATAGAATACAAATAATTGAACAAACTTTATTGCATTACATTCTTGCTAAATTATCTTTCCATTGATATATAATTTTATGGTATTACACCAAAAAAAAAAGTGGTGTTATGAGCCATCAAACCTCAAAAATACACGTTTTCCAAAAGGTTTCCACAATTTTGTCCACTGGTGTAAGGATATATGTGCCCAGATATCGTTCAGTCTTCAAATGAGCCTGACTGCAACAAATAATTAAATTGTTCTGCCATTTGACCATGTAGGCGAGTTAGATTCTTTAATCAAAATTTGTGTAATTTGTCTTCCAGGTATGCTCAGCTTTCTTTTTTTTTTTAAGCTTGAGTACTGACCATTTCTTTAGTAATAAGGAAATCTTGCAATCTAACAGATAAGCTTAGGTGTTGATGGTTATTCATGATTTATTTTTCACGGTATTAACAACACCACAAACACTTTTTTTCAACAAAGATGTTTTATTAACACTTATATTTCGCTGATTTTCAACTCAGCATCATCAGAGCACAACACACAAGTAAACGCGACAGTGAGTGAGTGAAACAATATAATTGTAAAAGACAAAAGATCTAAAGTCCTATTTTTGGCGCCCTCTAAAAAAAAAAAAAAAAAAAAAAAAAAAAAAAAAAAAAAAACAGGAGTTTTCCTTAGGATAACCGTCTCCCAAATTTTTGGCAAATTAATGCAACCATATTTGCATTCGTTTTTCTCCATCTAATCCTGTGTGAAGGAGTGTCCAAAGCGTGGTCTGCCAGTCCCGACTTGCCATAGTAATAGTAGCGAATGTATCTTTCATGTTCTTCCAGGCGGATGTTCACTGATCTTCCTGTTTGCCCATAATAGGCCAAGTCACAGTCACATGGAACTTCATACACTCCTGGGTGTGCTAAAGGGTGTAGTTTATCCTTAGGCGAGCGTAGAAATATAAGCATTAATAAAACATCTTTGTTGAAAAAAAGTGTTTGTGGTGTTGTTAATACCGTGAAAAATAAATCATGAAGGAAATCTTGCATTTGCTTCATTTCTGATTCTATTTCCTTAATCCATGAGATATCTTTATTATACCAATTATATATTTGGTTTAATCCTTTATTCAAGTGTAAGCAAACAAAATTTGCACCTGAAGTATTTTCAGGACTGGGGCAACTCGTGGCAAAGGTGGTATGACTTCTCATCACTTACGTTAGTATCCCATTATGCAAAGCACATCTCCTTGCAAACATGTATAATGCTATGAAATTGACATAGCCAAGTGAAAATTTGGATAAAAATGTATTTGGATAAAATACATTTTTATCCAAATGTATTTTATCCCTTACATTTGGATAAAGGATTTTATCCCTTACACTTGGATAAAGGATTAAACCAAATATATAATTGGTAGCATAGCCAAGTGAAAACATTTCCAACATCTTTATTATGTTTAATAGGACTGTCCTAAATTGACTTCCAACATTCAAGTTTTTTTTGGCAAATGATCGATTGTTTGCATTTGTAAGCCTCTGCAGAGATTGAAAGAAATGTTAGTTCAGTCAAAATTTAATATTTTGTATATTATTATTATTATTATTATTATTATTTGACACCTCCAGAGAGTCCAATGACTCATCGAGGGAGAGTGTGCCAACAGCATTGAACGATTGAATCCCTTCCAACTACTAACCACGCTCAAAATTGTTTAACTTTTTGCGTGAGCTATTAGTAGCAGAGGCTCTACCAATCGACCAACCTTTGCTGGCAATGTTGGTTGATTCGTACTTCATCTCTTTAAGTTTTCTGTGAATTTGCAATAATGTTTTTCTTTAGCTCTTCAATAATTTCAGCAATTGTTTTGTTGGTCAAATTATATGTATTTATAAGTTTGTTTTTGATGTTGTTATTTTTCAGCTGGCCTTCTTTAAGACTCTTAGTTGCTAAGATCAGTTCAAAATTTATTTCAACTGGATTTTCCATGGTACTTCATCTTTATAATCCTTGACTTATCCCCTATGTATTATAAACATCTTTCCTTTGCAAATTTTTATGCCATGGCACTACTTTTAACTACCTCTTCTTAATTGAAACTTCCACATTTCACTCCTTAGTCAAGACTGCATGATCACTCTTCTCAGTTGGAAGCAATGTAGTTATGGACAGGTGTTCTGATTCTGTAACCAGATCAAACATGCTTGTACCCCAAGTCCTCTCTGTTACATGCTGCTTCAAATAATTTTCTCTCAGAAAGTATATAAATTCCATTTCCTTCCTGCTACATGATCTTTCTTCTTCCTTCAGTCTGTGTCTCCAAAGTTGAAGCACTCCACAATAGCTCAGCCTGCACTCATATTAATCTGCTGATGCATGTCTTCCACATCATCCTTTGCAAACTCCCCCCCCCCCCCCCGCTGTCTATAGCAAAGATGGTCAAAGCAACTGATTTTATATTTTGTCCTATTGACCTCAATCTCACACCAAATTGCTTCAAAAGAACTGCCATCTGCCCTACTGACTCCTCATTTCTTCTTTGACACAACTGTTCTGAATCAAATCTCTCCATTTCTTTCTATCCTCCCAAATTCTTTCTTCATGAACACTGTACCAATTCAGGTTTCTTTTTTTCTAGACCTTCTCTTATCTGATCTATCCATCATGGTCTCCTCTTGATATCTCCCCATTCAAATTTTATTTCATGCATTCTTTCTAAATTCATTCATCCTCATTAGATGTCCAAACCACTACATGTGAGAGTTCAGAAGCATTTCTTCAACACTTTTTACTCCTCAACTATTCCTAATGTCTGCAATTCTTATTCTGTCTTTACTTGTTTTGCCATCATTGTTTTTAAAACTTTCATTTCCATTGCTTGTATTCTATTCATGTCTCTTTTTATTAGTCTCCATATCTCTGCTGCATAAGTCAAAATGAGCAAAAAGTAACTTTTGTTAATCAAACATTTGCACTTCAATGAGACTTACTGTCCCAAAGTCAACTACTTACACTATTAAAAAAATAGATTTTGCCCAGTGAAATTCTCCTCATGCTCTCCTGATCTAAACTGCCATTGTTAGAAACTATGCTTCCCAAATATTTGAAGTTTTCAGTACTCTTAAATCTTTCCCATTGCATCTAACACCATTAACATTTCCACTACTCCTACTCTTGTTGGCTGCAATTCATCTCTTATCAACAGCAATAACCACACCTCTCTTATCTCCTACCCACAGATCAATTAATCAATTTCCTAACATAAAATTCCCTCTTGTTGAGGTCTCATCAGTGGAAACCACACTGAGACAGATAGCAAGATTGAGTTAATGCAGAATTCATATCCAAGTAACAAAAAGGTTTATCAGCTTATTATTAAAATACTTCGGATCAAAGAAAGTTATAGAAAGTAAATTATACTTGTTAGGAAGTTATATCTTGTTTAATCCTTTTCCCAAGTATAAGTAAAGTTCGTGAAGTATCATTAACTAGGCTATTTGTATATAGTGGTTGTTGACTTCACATTGATTGCCTTAGCATCCCATTATGCAGAGCACACTTCCTTTCAGATGTGTATATTGCTATGCATTATAGCAAGGATTGGAAATAATGTGCAGCTCATGAGCTACAAATGACTCTAAACATGTGACTGCAGCTGTTGAACTTTTAGCCTACTGCATACTGCAAACATTTTCTGGTTTAGTTTGCCTGTACATCATGACCCATGCACAAATACTGTAAGATGTTGAAGGTCAATCATTGTGGTGATGGCAAGTATAAAATAGTTAAAACAGGAGAAGATTAATAATCTGTGTGTTTGATGTTTGGAATAATTTATTAGACACATATGTAAATTTAAAATATTTTTGTTTGGACTTCTCTCAGTTTTTGGTTTGATGTATTTCTGTGAATAAATATTTTCTAGCATGAACTATATTAAAAATAAATAAAATAAACCTTTTAAACAATGCAAGTCTGTCAACATGTTTAAAGATGAAAAAAATGCATATTTGCCTTGATGTTCAGAGACTCACTCAAAAAGTTCAGCAGCAAAAATCACATTAATTTGTACCTGATTGGATGTTTGTTACATTTTTTTCAGTATAAATAAAAACTGATAATTAAATACTTAAGGAATTGACAGCGTATACTAGAAATATAAATCAAATCAAATTTAATATATACTTTCCAATATTTCGGCAACGTCACGTTGCCATCTTCATGGGAACTTAAGATAAAGACACATGCATGCAAGTATACTACATAACAGCAAACGAGAAATGAAGCGAGGAATCTACAGTTTTCCTAAAGTCCTGATGGTGCCCCCTGGTGGGCTAAATTAGGTGTTCTTGGCCTTTGGACTGAAGTTCTTCTGATGAATGTTTCCCAAATTTGGGGCAGTCTCATGCATCCAAATTTGTTGTAGATTTGGCATGTTCCTAAGGACTGATTCCATGAATAGTCTTTCATATTTGAACTTGCTGTGGTGTATTGCTGTGGTTTTCTTACACCTTATTCTGTAGCGAGTATCCAGAGCATGGTCTGCAAGCCCAGAGTGGCTGTACTGGTGAAATCGGATGTAGTCCTTGTGTTCTGAGATTCTGATATTTGCTGTCCTGCCTGTTTGGCCAAAATAGGACAATTTACAGCTGCAAGGGACCTGGTATACACCAGGTAGGTCTAGGGGAAGTGGTTGGTCTTTAGTGGAGCAGATAAGGGATGCCAATTTTCTATATGGTCTGTAACAAGAGGTCAAATCATGTTTTTTTAGGATTTTGTTGATTTTTTCCGAGATGCCTCGGATGTAGGGAATGGTGATGGATTTAGAATAATCTTTTTTGTGAAAGGAGGGGAGAGGTAGGTTGTGGATAACTGGTTTTAGTATTTTTTTGATTTTTTTTGGGGGGGTAGCGATTGGCTGAGAAAGTGTTAAGGATGTGATTTAGTTCAGTGGTTAGGGCTTTGTCATTTGAACAGATTAGTTTAGCCCTATTGAATAGTGCCTTAATAACTCCACATTGTTGTGTGTGTGTGGGGGGGGGCGGTTGTTTGTGAATGTATCTGCCTGTATGGGTGGGTTTTCTATAAACTGAGAAAACCAAGGTTCCATCAGGTTGACAGGTGACAAGTGTGTCTAGGAAAGGGAGGCTATTGGCTCCATAGGCTCCTTAAGAAGGTCACTTCTTGGCCTGTGGAGATCTAACAGATTAAAACCATATAACTTTAGACCCCCCCCCCATATATATGGGCTCCCAAAAATGCATAAAGAAAATGTGCCATTACGTCCCATAGTGGATGGCATTGATATCCCCACTTACAAACTAGCTGAATATTTAGCCAAAGTTCTCTCACACTATACTGGCAACACACCATCACACATAAAAAAACTCAGCCCACTTCAAAGCCAGCATAGAAAACCTTACACTCCAACATAATGACGTAACGGTCAGTTTTGACGTCTCCTCCTTATTCAAAAATGTACCACTCAAAGAAACCTTAGAGCTAATCCAAGCTAAATTTCCTCCCGATATCTCAGCCTTATTTCAGTTCACAATGAACTCAGGCTATTTCGTTTGGCAGGAAAAATTCTACAAACAGATAGAGGGGACAGCCATGGGTTCACTACTTTCCCCACTCTTGGCCAACTTCTTTATAGAAACTTTTGAAGAAAAAGCCTTAAACTCTGCACCACAAAAAACCTACATTATGGCTTCGCTACGTTGATGATGTGTTCGCTATTTGGCCACATGGCCTGGATTCACTCCTCTCCTTCTTAACACACTCAAACAACCAACACCCTAGAATCAAGTTCACCCTGGAAAAAGAGGAAAACAATAGCCTCCCCTTCCTAGACACACTAGTCACCTGCCAACCTGATGGAATCTTGGTTTTCTCAGTTTATAGAAAACCCACCCATACAGGCAGATACATTCACCAACACCCCCCCCCCCCACACACACACACACAACAATGTGGAGTTATTAAGGCACTATTCAATAGGGCTAAACTAATCTGTTCAAATGACAAAGCCCTAACCACTGAACTAAATCACATCCTTAACACTTTCTCAGCCAATGGCTACCCCCCCCCACCTAAAAAAATCCAAAAAATACTAAAACCAGTCCACAACCCCCCCCCCCCCTTCACAAAAAAGATTACTCTAAATCCATCACCATTCCCTACATCCGAGGCACCTCAGAAAAAATCAACAAAATCCTAAAAAAACACGATTTGACCTTTTGTTACAGACCATATAGAAAATGGCATCCCTTATCTGCTCCACTAAAGACCTACCACTTCCCCTAGACCTACCTGGTGTATACTAGCTCCCTTGCAGCTGTAAATTGTCCTACTTTGGCCAAACAGGCAGGACAGCAAATATCAGAATCTCAGAACACAAGGACTACATCCGATTTCACCAGTACAGCCACTCTGGGCTTGCAGACCATGCGAGTATCCAGACCTTTCTTCCACCTTATTCTGTATCCAGAATAAGGTGGAAGAAAGCCACAGCAATACACCACAGCAAGTTCAAATATGAAAGACTATTCATGGAATCAGCCCTTAGGAACATGCCAAATCTCAACAAATTTGGATGCATGAGACTGCCCCAAATTTTGGAAACATTCATCAGAAGAACTTCAGCCCAAAAGCCAAGAACACCTAATTTAGCCCATCAGGGGGCACCATCAGGACTTTAGGAAAACAGTAGCTTCCTCTCTTCATTTTTCATTTGCTGTTATGTAGTATACTTGCGTGCACGTGTCTTTATCTTAAGTTCCCATGAAGATGGCAATGTGACGTTGCCGAAATATTGGAAAGTATATATTAAAGTTGATTTAATTTATATTTCTAGTATACGCTGTCAATTCCTTAAGTATTTAATTATCATGTTTAACCAGCATATAAGCCTTTCTACGAGAATATGAATAAATACTATTTCAAAATTTTTTTTAATAACATACCTTCCCACTCTATTCCATTTCTTAAAATAAAAAAGACTCACCCACCTCCCTCTCAGCTTGAGTTGAGGTGCAGCTCTTCGGATTTGTGTGTGTGTGTGTATATTAAATCAAAAATAGCTCTTCACTCAAAGGTTGCCAGCCACTGCATTATAGCAAGGGCCAAAGCTCCAGACTGGTTTTGACCTTTATTAAGGTCTTTATATACAAAGTGCCTAGTCATGAAAGTAGTTCATATGCAAATTTTGCTTCTACATGAGTAAAGGATTAAACAAGATTATAATTTCTTGGCAAGTTTTTTTACTTGGATACAAAATGTCCATGTATCCAAGTGAAAAAAAAATGTTCTACAACTATCTCTGATCCAGAGTTTTGTAATAATAATTGCTACTTAGAAGGTGGTCTGAAAAGTTCTCGGCCTAACAATGAAAAAACAAATTTATAATTTCAAAATTATTTTATTCTTCAACATAATCTCCCTTAAGACTGATACATTTATTCCATTGATCTCATCCCTGTAGTGGTTCTCAGTAAGATCTGCAAAATACCCATCTACAGCTGCAATTACCTCTTGATTCAAAGAAAAACACTGACCAGCGGGGAAGAGATAGAAGTCAGAGGGAGCCAAATCTGGGGAATAGGATGGATGTTCCAACAATTCATAGTGCAAATCCTTTAAGTTTTCTCAATTTTTTTTCTTTCTTTCTTTCTTTTTTTTATTTATTTTTTTTCTTCTGCAAATCGGGTCTTTTCTCATGAAGTTGTTCGTCTAGTCGGGTTAAAAGATCAGAATAATATTACCTGGTTATTGTTTTATCCTTTTCAAGATAATTAATAAACAAAATGCCCCAAACACTGATGCCATGACCTTTCCTGCTGATGGAACTGACTTTGTCTTCTTTGGTGCTGTACAACCAGCTTCTGTCCACTGTTTTCACTGCTGTTTGCATTCTGGTGTATAATGGTTAATCCAAGTCTCATCCATAGTAATAAATCGACACACAAAATCAGTTTTATTCTTGTTAAAATGCTCAGCACTGTTCAGAGATTTTCATGCGAGTGCGTTTTTGATCTGCTGTGAGCAAGCATGGCACCCATGCTTGCGCAAAGCTTTTTCAATTGCAATTCTACATGCAAAATAGATCCTACAGATTCTTTTGAAATGCCTATTGTCTCAGCAGTTTCACACACTTTGACTCGCTGGTTATCCAATACCATATCGTGTACTTGATCGATGATTTCTGGTGTTACACTTTTATGGAGATTCTTCACGTGGATCATCTTCAAGGTTTGTTCGGCCATGTTTAAACTCTGTAGCCCATTTCTTAATTGCTGAAAATGAAGGAGAAGAATGCTTATGAACTTCAAATGAATTTCTTTTGCTGTTAAACCTTCTTTTACAAAGAATTCCATAATCACACAATACTCAATTATAATTATCTCTAATATCTATTATAATATAATTATATCTAATGTATTCTAATATATAATGTTATTCTATATATATTCTAATATATAATGTTATTCTATATATATTCTAATATATAATGTTATTCTATTTATATTCTAATATATAATGATAAATAATATCTATCTATTATCTTTAATTATATATAATTTACCCATTTCAAGGGAAAGGATACAGACAATACTTTTGCTTCAGACAGCTGTATAAAACAAACTACTTGATAGAATGACTTGCAGTTTCACATAGATGCTTATGACAGATGTACTAACTTATTACTTATTATTATAATAACGGAATTAACTCACATAAAATATTTTTTATTAGTAGAATTTTCGATGTCTATCTTTCGATGTCTATAATTTTATTATGTAAAATTCTACTAATCTTTCGATTAGTAGAATTTTACTTGTACTGATGATGCCTGAGTATCACAGGCATCATCAGTACAAGTAAAAAGTCTAATTAAACAATAACTGATATATTCACAAAGCATCACCTACTTAGGTGCTTAGCTAAGGTTAAATTTCCTAAATTTATTTCCAAAAATAAAAATAAATAATAATTAAATTAAATAAATAAATAAAATTTTATATATATATATATGTGTGTGTATACAATTATAAAAGTTAGGAAAGATTTGATGATTAATAGAGTACTATCTCCCACAAGGGGGAAAGACGTAGACCATCGGATCTGTTTAGGTTAGGGGAGTGAAGTAACGTTTCGCATGTTTCTTTGTAAAGCCGTTCTATGAGGAACCAACTTTTGTGAATGACTTTTGTCTTTTTCCAATGAATAACGAACTCTGTGTCTAGTGGTGATGGCATGCTCTGCAAGTCCAGACTGTTCAGGTTCAAGGTACTGAATATACGACTTGTGTTCTTCTCACTGGATCAGAGCAGATCTTCCTGTTTGTCCAAAATATGATAACCCACAAAAGCAGGGAATCTGGTAGACACTTGGATTGCTGAGATGTGAGAGCTTGTCCTTTGGAGATGTGAGGAATGTAGAGATGGGTCGAAAGGCAACACAAATATTTAGTGGTTTTAACATTTTAGCTATGCGTTTGCTAATGCCTTGCACATAGGGGATAGGTATATGTGTTGTTTCATCTGTATTTGAAGAGGATGCTGAGCACGACTACTTAAAGCTCTTTTTATGAAGGAATTACAAAACCTAACCTTTGGTTCAGATATGTGGACAACATTTTTGCCATATGGAAGGGCACTTCTGAAGAATTACAACAGTTTCTCTCAAAAATAAATGCACTTCATCCAAGGATCCAGTTCACCCTAGAAGTAGAAGTAAATAAGCAGTTAGCCTTTCTAGACCTTTTAATTCTTCGCCAACCAGATGGTAACCTTTCACAGTCTATAGGAAGGAGACTCATACAGGCCAGTACATCCATGCTGAATCACATCACCATCCCACTCAAAAGGCAGGTACTATAAAAACACTGGTTCATAGAGCCCACTCCTTTTGTTCTTCAGAAGAACTATTACAAAAAGAATTGCAACATATTAATTCCTCCTTGTTATCCAATGATTATAAGAATTCCTTTGTAAAAAGAGCTTTAAGTAGTCATGCTTCAGCATCCTCCTCAAATACAGAAGAAACAACTCGTGTACCTATCTCCTATTTGCAAGATGTTAGTGAATGCATAGCTAAAGTGTTAAAACCACTAAACATTTGTACATTTTGGAAATTATGGAGACAACTGCTGTGTTGAAGTAAAACTTTAGTTTAATAAAAACCAAAATACACACTCGATGTTTCGACCTTCATATCAAGGTCATCATCTGGAGCATACACAATATATACTTAGAGACATATAATAAATTTAGTTTAATCCTTTATCCAAGTGTGAGCAAACAAAGTTTGCACCTGAAATTATACATTATATACATCGTTTATACATTATACATCGTTTGGCAGGAAAAATTCTACAAACAGATAGGGGAACAGCCATGGGTTCACCACTCTCCCCACCCTTGGCCAATTTCTTTATGGAGACCTTTGAAGAAAAAGCCTTAGCCTCTGCCCCACAGAAACCAACCATATGGCTTTGCTACATTGATGATGTGTTTGCTATTTGGCCACATGGCTCTGAAACACTCCTCTCCTTCTTTACACACTTAAACAACCAACACTCCAGAATCAAGTTCACCCTGGAAAAAGAGGAAAACAACAGCCTCCCTTTCCTAGACACACTAGTCACCCACCAGCCTGATGGAACCTTGGTTTTCTCAGTTTATAGAAAACCCACCCATACAGGCAGATACATTCACCAACAATTCCCCCCCCCCTCACAACAATATGGAGTGGTGAAAACACTATACAACAGGGCTAAACTAATCTGTTCTAACGACATGGCCCTAAACACTGAACTAAATCACATCCTCAACATCTTCTCAGCTAATGGCTATCCCCCCCAAAAAAATATTAAAACCTACAAACCACAGCCCCCCCCCCCCATCCAGAACAAAGATTACTCTAAATCCATCACCATTCTCTACATCCGAGGCACCTCGGAAAAAATTACCAAAATTTTAAAAAAACATGACCTCACCTCCTGTTACAGGCCTTACAGAAAATTAGCATCCCTTATCCGCTCCACCAAAGACCAACCACTTCCCCTAGACCTACCTGGTGTATACCAGGTCCCTTGCAGTTGTAAACTGTCGTACTTTGGCCAAACAGGCAGGACAGTGAATATCAGAATTTCTGAACACAAGGACTACATCCGGTTTCACAAGTACAGCCATTCTGGTCTTGCAGACCATGCTCTGGATACATGCCACAGAATACGGTGGAAGAAAGCTACAGTAATACACTGTAGCAAATACAAATTCGAAAGACTATTTATGGAATCAGCCTCAGCCCTAAGAAACTCTCCAAACCTCAACAAATTTGGTTGTATGCGACTGCCCCAAATTTGGGAGGCATACATCAGCAGACCTTCAGCCCAACAGCCAAGAACACCTACTTAGCCCACTAGAGGGCACTATCAGGACTTCTAGGAGAATGATAGCTTCATATCTTCATTCTCAGTTACTGTGTTGTAGTGCCTGCATGCACGTGCTGTTTTGTAAGTTCCTTTTGAAAATGGCAACATGACGTTGCCGAAATATCGGAAATATTTATTAAAGTATAATTTAATTTATATTCGGATCTACGTTGTTCAATTCCCTAAGTGATTTAGAAATGCATAACCAACGTATAAGGCCGTCTACGAGTTGTAACGGTTGGTCAGGAACTTTAGCAAACCATGTAGATTGTAGTGCAGCTTGTCTCTGTGTATATATTGTGTATGCTCCAGATGATGACCTTGATACGAAGGTCTAAACGCAGAGTGTGTATTTTGGTTTATATTAAACTAAAGTTTTACTCCAACACGGTAGTTGTCTCCATAATTTCCAAAATGTATTCTGATCACCGTGTAATCATGAAAGAAAGGGACTAAACATTTGTGTTGCCTTTCGACCCATCAGAAAAATCTCTACATTCCTCACATCTCCAAAAGACAAGCTCCCATATCTCAGCTATCCAGGTGTCTACCAGATTTCCTGCTCTTGTGGGTTATCATATTTCGGACAAACAGGAAGATCTGCTCTGATCCGGTTAGAAGAACACAAGTCATATATTCAGTACCTTGAACCTGAATGGTCTGGACTTGCAGAGCACACCATCAACACTAGACATAGAGTTCATTGGAAAAAGACAAAAGTCATTTACCAAAGTCGATTCCTCATGGAATGGCTTTACAAAGAAATGTGAAGCGTTACTTCACTTCCCTAACCTAAACAGATCCGATGATCTACGGCTTTCCCCCTTATGGGAGATAGTACTCTATAAATCAGCAAATCTTTCCTAACTTTTGTAATTGTATACACATGTATAGAAATTTTTATTAATTTAATTTAATTTAATTTTTTTGGAAATAAATTTAGGAAATTTAACCTTAGCTACTTGTGTGGCACTTTGTGAATATATCAGTTATTGTTTAATTAGTCTTTGTATTTGTACTGATAATGCCTGTGATACTCGAGAGAAAATTCTACTAATAAAGAATATTTTACGTGAGTTAATTGACCATTACACTTGTTTTAAAAATTTAGTGATCTCACTCACTAATATTAGCAATTATAATAGTAAGTAATATGTCTATTCATGGTATTTCCTTACTGAAACTTATATGTACTAACTTAGGAAAAAAAAATCTTGGCAATAGTGTTGCCATCTGTGATCAAGGCCGAGAACGACCACCCTCGTATATGTAGAATATATATGAATTCTGCATTAATTCAACCTTGCTGTGTTTCTTGGTGTGGCTTCCAGTGATGAGACCTAAACAAATTGGAACTGTATGCCAAAAAATTGATGAAGCCAGTGATTGTGGGTAGTAAAAGATAAGAGATTTAAGCTCTGCATTAATTTAACCTTGATATCTTTCTGGGTATGGCTCCTTCTAATGAGACCTTAATAAATGTCAAAACTGGTCTGGGTAGTGGCTCTTCCCATAATGTATAGCAGTATATGACATGTATACATCCACAAGTCAGTGTTCTTTGCATTATGGGATACTAAGGCAGTTGGTGTGAAGTCACCAGCTTTGGCCTGGTTGGCCAAGTGGTATTATCCACTCTCCAGTCAAAAGGCTGTGGGTTCGAATCCCACCATGGGCATGGATGTTTGTGATTGTCTGTGAAAATACTAGTGATGGTAGTTGGTGTAGATGATGTGGTTTGCTGTAGTTGGTGGATTGAGTGGTGGAGTGGGTGCTCTCCCTTGTTGAGTCTTTGTACTCCTTGGAGGTGTCACATAATAATAATAATAAAGAAGTTGGCTAGTCATGAAGATATTTCACATGGAAATTTTGTTTACTTACTCTTGTTTAAAGGATTAAACAAGAATATAATTTCTTGGTAAGTATAATTTACTTTGTATCCAAGTGAAAAGACTTTCTACCACAGCTGTTGGTTAGAGTTTGGGTACATTAGCAACTTGGCCAACCAGGCCTGCACTAATATCACAACCACTCTGAGTCATTTTGTAATAAAAACGAACTAATAAAATAAAAATTTGATATGAATCAAACTAGAAAGTGTCCATATGAATGGACATTTCTAGTTTACATTATAATAGTTCTGTTCTAGGCAGAATGCAATAAAATTCTTTGAGGAACAGAATTGGAGTTATGTATAATTTCAAAACTGTGTGTCTCTTTATATCCTTGTAGATGATCATATGAAACAGAAAGGGAAATGGCCAAACAAAGTTTTGAAAGGATTTCAAATTTCAATAAAATTCCTTCATTTGGAGTTTGGGAATAACTTGTGTACAGATGTACAAAACAAATCTAAGAGGTACTTAAGCATTTTGCACATGCATCTGTTTTTTTTTTTGGTGCATTTTGCGTGTTTTGTATGCTTGGGAGAAAAAAAAAAACGTAAATGAATAGTAATATCCAATACCCTTTTTTAATGGAAGTGATCATTACGCTTGTTTTAAAAATTTAGTGATCTCACTCACTAATGTTAGCAAGATCACTAATTTTAAAATGAACTATTCCATGGTTCATCAGTATTTTTTTTTTTAATGAACTTTTTAAAATTGTAGAAATGCAGAAAATCCTCTTCTCACCCTCTTACTCACCACCTCCTTTTGCAACTTCTAGGGATGGTCTCTCTTGTTCCTTCCCCTTGTTTTATATAAAAAATCTCTCCTGTGTCAATCCTGTAAATACCTTTCAACAGTTTAAATGTCTGTCATGTCACCCCTTCATCTTGTATCAACCGAACTCTGTAGTTTGTATGTTTTCAGTCTGTCCTCATAGCTAACATTGTATAGTGCTGATATATTTTTTTGTTATCTGCCTCTGTCCCCTCTCCAAGGTTAATTTATTATCTTCAGATCCTGATGATCTGGTATGAGCACTGTAATCCAGTTGTGGCTTTATACAATTTTTTCACCAGAGGTTAGGCCAGTAGTTTTAATAGTTGACCAGATCAATGTAACTTAGTTAGTACCGTGTAGATTGTAGTGCAGCTTGTTTCTTTGTATATACAGTCATCCCTTGACTTACATCGGAGTTCCGTTCCATCGGCAGGATGTAAGTCGATACATTAAATCAACGGAGTTATAGGGGTTAGGGACTTAACCGCAATAAGTGTACTCTCATTTTAATTTTTAAACCTTATAAAACTACTGTGCAATACTGCCACTATAAAACAGGAGAATAATCATCCAAATCTTCCTCCACAATCACATCTTCTTTACCTTCCCCATGTGATGAAGAACCAGGCTGTGGCTCTTCTGGTGTAACTTTGGACATTTTTATCAAAAAAAAAAAAAATCTACTTTGCTTATTCAACACATCATATACTTTCCTTTCTAATAATAAGTAGCTTTCAACATTGTGCTTCATGTCTTCAGCCATTTTAAGAACATCACTAACTGCAGAGAATATTTCTGGAAGACCCTTCACTGTGAATTGTTTTTCACTGCCTCTTCTTGTTTCTATTTTCCCTCTTCCTTTTCTGCAACACATTGTTCCTCCAGTTCGACTAATTCTTCATTGAAAAAATATCTCGATGACGACTACAGGCATCGTGTTTTTAAGGAAGCCACAATAGTACTAATAACCGGCGGAAACCTCAACAGAAATCAGGGTATAATTCTCAACAGTTCGTGGAAAAACTTGATCCTCTCTCTCAGTCAATCTGAACTGCAGCTGGCCAATAATCACATTGCAAGTCTACAACAAACGCGCATGCGTGATAATGAATAAGAACAATAAGCCATCTCTGTCACGCGAAACGTGTAACCATAGATACTAGTTTGGTTTACAACGTTTTTTATGTTCCTTTTAATTTGCATTTACTTTCATATCTCCGTAATACCTTGAAAAAGCCAGACAGTTTGCTGGCGAAACTGGTAGGTTTTAATAAATGTTTATTTGTAAAATACTGGTCTGTATTAATAAAAGTGTATTTCTATCTATAAAAACGACCAAAAATGTATACCTTTAATTCTTCATTGGTCAACTCTTCAGGGGCATTTCCTATGAGTTGAACTATATCGTCATCATTCACTTCAAGATTCAGATTGTTTGCTAGGTCCACTATTTCTTCACTCAAATGTCTTTTTCCATATGTCACTCATACATTGAGAGATCACTTCGTCCCAGACTACAGCAATATTTTTAATAGCATGATAACTATTGAATGCTTTCCAGAATTGCATGAGAGTCTTCATTTCCTTCAGTGGCAGAAATGGCTTGTGAAAAAGTTCTCCATAGATAATAAGATTTAAACACTTCAAGAACTTCCTGATCCATTGGTTGGATCAATGAATTAGTGTTTGGAGCGTAAACATGACCTTGATCTTGGGGTGAAGATCACCAATATGAGACAGATGACCTGGAGCATTATCTAGAATTAATAAAATTTTAAATTCTACATTTTATTTCATACAATAACTTTCCATTTCACTCGCATAACAGTTGATTAAGGCATTTGCAAACAATTTTTGAGTCATCCACGACTTATTATTGCTCTGATAATAAACTGGAAGAGTATGCTTCCTAATATTTTTGAAGGCTCGTGGATTCTCACTGTGCCATATCACAAATGGTTTCAGTTTATATCCAGCCACATTATCCCCTAACAGAATCATAATATAGTCTTTAAGAGCTTTGAAACCAGGAATAGATTTCAGCTTTTAGTGGATTAATGTCTGCTAGTGCATTTTTTTCCAAAACAAGGAGGTCTCATCCATATTAAATATTTGCTGTGGCAAATAATTTTCCTTCATAATAATTTTATCCAATTTCTCCACGAACTCCATGGCAACCTTCTCATCAGCACTTGCATATTAATCATACATTTTTACATTGTGCAGTGCAAAACGCTGCTTGAATCTCATTAACTAACTGGAAGAAGCGTTTAATTCATAGTTGTAATCGGGTCCTGCTTTCTCCTTCAACATGTTGAAGAGACTTAGTGACTTAGCAGTTATGGTCATAGTGCTAAGAGGTATGTGCTTTTGGTTCAGGTCCTCTATGCATGATGGAAGTAGCTTTTCCATATCACTGATAGGACCTTGTCGTCGCTTCGTCACTATCGTCGATTTAATGGAAGTAGATCTTTTCACGGTCTCTACGATTTTATCCTTATTTTTCAAAATGGTCTCACTGTAGAATGAGACCATCCGAAGTCACGTGCGATCACACTGACGGGCTTACCAGCTTCATGTTGCTTTATAACTTGCAACTTCGTTTCAAGATCAATTGCTCACCTCTTTTCTGTGATTCTTCAGTAGGGTTTTTGATTGGGCGTGTAGGACCATGTTGCACAAAATGCTGTGAAATATTTAATGATAAATACACAAATAACCTATTTCTCAAACACAAAATCAACAAAGGAACTGTTGAAGACACATGCCAACTGGCGAGGGAGGTTTCTGCTGAATGCACTGTTGCCATTGCACATGATGCATTGTTGCTAAATAGAAACCTTTTTACTTTATGCTCACTTGCGTCTTGTTCGAAAGTATAGTCGAAAATGTTATTTATTCCCTTATGGGATCACGGTCGTATCTTCGAATGGACGCAAGTCGAGGGATGACTGTATCTGTATACTCCAGTTGATGACCTTAATGTGAAAGTCAAAACATTGAGTTTTTATATTAAACTGAAGTTTTACTCTAACATGGTAGTTGTTTCCTTAATTTTTATGTAGAATATGTAGTACATCATTTAACATACTTATCGTAATAAATTCCTCTGTGGATTAGGAAAAGTTCTGCAAGTTGTCTACTAAATTTCTGGCCCATTGGAACACTAAAAATTTGTTCATAAATATTTTGATTAAAAGTACTGAGATTCTTATATTAATGTCTGAGGTATTGGGAACATCATCGTTAGTACGATATGATATAATTATTTCTTTTTTCTGCCTAAAAAGTCATTGCTAAAAAGGTCATAAATTTTACATATTTTAGTAATAGTTTTATTAGTTGAGAAACAAATTTGATGGGGATGGGTGACTGTTGTGATGTATTTGTAAGAGATTATAGTTTATATATTTTTTTTTTAAATATTGAATGACTAGAAACTGAGAGAAATGAAAACAAAGTTTAATAGCACAACTAGTTTCAGCTTGTATCAGCCTTCTTCAGGTGCACATTAAAAAAAGAAATAACCAGTAAAACATAGAGGAAATAATTGTAAACATCACGAAAAGTTAGTGTATATATATTCAACGTTGAAACGTTGAAGTCTGTGCATTCAAAACTGTTCTCTCGTTGGCTTCATTGTTGGGCGTATGCATGGGCATAGTATCAACCGAACTCTGTGGATTGATACATCTCGCAAATGCCAGTATCTGAACGTAGCACAATGATAGTCTGAAAGGTTGTAACTCAGATTGTTGTTGAGATGTAGGGGATTGAGAATGATTTCTTTTATTGATTCTATAATGATTCTATTATCTTTCTTTCTAATTCATTGTGGCAACAGAAAATGTTATTAGACTTGTCCCATAGGATTGTATGGCTAAGGTTTTCTTCATTATAATCGGCCAAGAACAGAACATGACTAGACAAAGCACTGGCTTGCATTCTCCTGTAACTGATGTCTCTCTTATGTTCTTCAGTGTGTAACTCGATCAATTTCTCTGTTTGGCCAAAGTATGGTATAACACAGTTGCACTAAATCTGGTAAACACCGGGATATTTAAGGTTGTGATGTCTAGGTTTCAGACAGCTCATTAAGGAGCAGATTTTCGGAAGAAGAGTAAATAAAGTTCTTATGCTGTATTTCCTAAGAACCTTGGCCGATTTGGGTGAGACGAAGCTTATGTATGGTATAGAAATATGACCATTTACCCTGTTGGTCTCTTCATTATTGCAAGTGGGTGGATTTAATAGGAATTTGTGAATTGTGTTTTGTGAATAACCATTTAGTTGAAAAGTAGACCAGAGAAAATCAAGTTCTTTATTAAGTTCTATCTCATCATCAAGAAGAGAGAGCGAGCACGATGTCCTAGTGTATCCTTAAATGTGCCCTTTCTTATCTCTATCACAACTATATATATATTATATAACTCTTATTTCTATCCTACACTTATTACTCCCAGGTTAAACCTTTCTTATCAATAACGCTACTGGCCATATCCCTGATAAGAGTGAAGCTGTTGTTTTGTGAGACAAAGAAATGCAAATGGCAGATGCCTATTTCTTTGTCTCAGCACTGGTTCTATCTCCCTCTTCAAAATTCAGAGAAAATTTATTTTGATTCGCTGCGCCACCCTGAAATCTAGGCTATACAAAACATGTAAGACCAAGGAGTTAGAAACCGGTCAGCGTTCTCTTCTCAGCTATAAATTTACAACTTGCATCATGACCTTATATTACACAGTTTCCCGTGCTTTTGTGGTTCGTTATATCTTATGAGCAAGTGCAGTAGGATGAAGTACAGGCAAGACAACATTCACATTAAAACAAAACATTTTAATTACAGTTAGAATTCACATATTACACTGAGAAGCACTTAGTTAATCATTCAACTAAATTTTATATACATCATTAACACTCGTACATACAGTTAATTATCCCCTTTCATGAATTTCTATCTTAGAAACATAAATACTAACATTTAATCACTTAGTCTCAATTTTTTACTCTAATCACTTAAATTTTACATATATCTCAGATTTAAGTAAGAACGTTCGTAATTCAATCTCTTTCAAGACACATATATGAGACACTATTATATTTCCTTCTAAATCTATCAGCAACAGTTCAAAGAAATGTCTCTTAACACACACATTAAAATCTTCTCATTCAATTCTTTAGTTAGTAGACATAAAGTTTTCACCTTACCAATTTACTAGATATTCTACTTTGGCCACTTCAATTCTTTCGTCAGACAACTACCTTATATGATCGCTTTTCTTCACACTTCCTCGGGATTTTCTATACGATTTCCCTCTATACTTCAACTGGAATTATTCTGTAGTTTTCCACTATCAGGATCTGCTGGGCTTTTATTTCCGACTGGTAAGTTCTCTTGGTCATTCGGTCGTAACTTCCACGAACAAAGGAAACCCACGTGGAGGCTCCATACCAGCCGGACTTCCGTGGCACAGGAATACAGCAGCAGGAAAACATCTAAAAGCCTTGCTCGTCGCGTTACATCCCCTTTTAAACTCCGCGCCGTTTCTCTCTTTCATCATTGATGTGTACGTCATGCTTTCACTATGTCACACGCCACTTAGCACCGCTCGCGGAATCCTTTCGTAACTCTCGTAGCGTTACGGTGGAAGGGGGGGGAAGCACCGTGCTACATAACAGATATACTAGTACATTCACCACGTGTCTCAGAAGTAGGCCGTTTCACATTTAGATTATTAATTCTTACCCAGCAAATGGTTAGTTATTTACATAATAATTTAGACTAAGCAACTATACAATAATAACATTGAAATTTCACATAACATAATAAGATATATAAGAACTAAATTACGATTTCTATACAGTGCTTCTTTATTTCTGATAAATCATTATTTTCCTCAAGAGAGTGATAACAATGTTAAGTCCTCTGACTTAACACAAGGCCATAATTTTGTTTATAGATGGTGTCCTGAAACTTAAAGTATCCTGAGTGGATGCAATGAGTAAGTAAGGCCATGATCATTTTAGATAATTTATCTTTGAGTAGTACAAGAACTTCGTCCATAGGAACATTGGTAAATAAGGAGAGTATATCAAAACTAGCCATGATTTCATCTTCCTTAATAATATCTTTTATACATGAAACAAAATCTGCGGAGTTTTTAATTAAAGACAGTGATTTACCGGAAAAACATTTGAGAGATTTAGCCAGATATTTTGAAAGGTTATATGTTGGAGAATCAATTCCTTCCACAATAGGTCAAAGTGGGGTATTTTCTTTACGAATTTTAGGAAGTCCATATAATTGTGGAATAAGCAGATCGAGAGAATGATGAGAAAGGCGTATGTTTCTAGGTAGTTCAGAGGTAGTTCTCAGTAGGTTGTTGGTCCGGTCGTGGAGTTCATGGGTGGGATCTCTTGCGAGGATCGAGTAAGTGTCACTCTGTAACAATTCCATCATCTTGTTATGATATGTATCAATGCTAAGAACAACTGTGCCATTGCCTTTATCCGCGGAAAGAATAATTATATTTTTGTTGTTTTGTAACGTATTAATAGCCTGTCGTTCCGATGAAGAGATATGGTTTGTAGGGGGCTTGGCATTATTGATGATGAAGCCTTTTAGTTAGAGGGACTCGTGGTCTGTAGTGTTTGTTGAGATCTCCTGATAAGATAAGTGTTATTGTAAGTTATCATTGACAAATTTCTAGAATATTACATTTGCTTTTCGTATCTTAGTTTGTCTGTTTGTGTGTTTTTGGTGTTTCAATTATTAATTTAATAAAATACGATAGAAGCGCGCACATGGTCCGGTAAGAAGGAAAATGGCAGCTAGTAATAATGGTTCACCATCTTTGTTCAATAACTGTAATATAAAGGAATTATTCAGTGTACTATCTGCGAAATGAAATGTATGCTTTGCGGAGAGCGGTTGGAGTATGGTTAGATGATGATAATGGAGTGAATGTGTGTAGAAAATGTAAGGAAAATGAGGAATTAAAGTGTATTTCAGGTCGCGAGTGTGATATTTTTGTCAAATTTCAGAATGTAGAAAATAGTGATATGGTAAGTAATTGCCAAGTTGTACCAGAGAGCTGTGAGGGTGTGAATGAAGGTATTAATACAGAGCAAATTAATGGTTTAACAGATAATAAAAAAGATGAGATAGATGCAATGAGTCAGATCGTGTTGTTGAGCAGAGCGATACATAGAGCAAAGTGGCAGCTGGAGCGTATGCACAAATATCTACCGAGCGTACTAGCCAATAAAAAAAAGTATATAGGAAAAATAAGAGTATGATTGTGAACGTAAACAAAATGAAGGAGCGAGTGCTGTATGATTCGTTAGTACGAGGTGTGATAGTATGGAATTTGACGAAATCGTACCAACCTGGTGCAACCATTAAGGATGTAAATGAGTCTATTAGGGAACAAAAGCAAAGGGTGAAAGAAATGATGGTGGTGGCAGGTACGAATGATTTGAAAGGAGATAAAATGGAAATGATAGAGGATCTGAATGAATTGTTTGAGGTAGCAAAAGAAAAGAGTGAGAGAGTTAGGATGATTAGTCTTTTGCCGTGGTATGATAATGAAGAGTTTAGAAGGAGGGCCATAATTGCAAATGACTTTATGCGTGGGTTATGCACAACGAGTGGTGTGGAATTTGTGGACGTGTGGAGTGAGTTCGATGCGCAAAAGGATCTATATCAGATGGATGGTTTGCATTTGAATGGATTCGGTGTAAGGAGACTTGAAAAAGTGTTGTTGAATGAAGTGGATGTGCAGAATCAGAGAAACTAGATTTATTAAGGTGGGGGTGAAGTAGATATGCAGACCTTAGGAAGGGAGTTGAGTGTATGAATATAATATGCCTGAGCGAATAAGGACAACAAATCAGAATGGGATAATTAGTATAAGGCATCAAGGTAGGGATGGGGCTAAAGGGGGGGGGGTCTGCAATTCATGTATACTAATGCTAGGAGTATTAGGAACAAGAAGGAAGAATTTTTGGCTTTGGTTGGTACTTCCAGACCACAGGTTATTGGCATTAGTGAAACATGGATGACTGAAGATGATATAGCTATTGGGATTGAATGTGAGGAGTATAGTGTGTTCAGGAATGACAGGGAGAATAAAATGGGAGGAGGAGTATTGTTGATGATAGCTGATGAGCTGCAGCCAAGGAGAATAGAAGTTGAATTGCAGGATAGAAAAAAGAGCACATTTGAGGCCATTTGGTATGAGATTGAGGCTAGCAGAACAAAATATACAATTGGGTGCTGCTATAGACCAGGTGATGGAAAAGATGGTGGTGACAGTATGCACAAGCAAATAGAAGAAATGAGTGGAAGGAGGGTAATTATTATGGGAGATTTCAACTATGGTAGCATTGATTGGGGGGAGGAGAGGACACACAGGAGGAAGGAATTCGGTTTTATGCGGTTATTAAGGGATAACTATCTGCGACAGCATGTAATGGAAAATACTAGGGGTCAGAGAGTGCTTGACCTAGTAATTGCATCTGAGGATTTGGCTGTAATGAATATGACCACATGGCCACCAATTGGTGAGAGTGATCATAGGGTCTTGACTTGGGAGGTGGCTAAAGGTGTGGAATTTATAATTAAGAAAGGGTACATGTGGAATTATCGGGCTGGTAAGTCTGACAAGCTTAGGAGTTTGATTGGTTCAGTACCATGGCATGTAAAACTGCAAGGACTGGATGTTGATAGTGCATGGGAGGTGGTTAAGATGTTTTTGCAGGAGGCAATGGCTGACTGTATACCTAGAGTCCGAATAATAAATCAAATAGGGATTAAATGGATGAATAACACCATTAAGCTTGAGCTGCAAAAAAAGAAACAACTGTGGAGGGAATTTAAGGAGAAAGGTGACCTGCAGGCACATGAACAGTATAAAGCCCAGGCCAGAAGGGTAACAAGTGTGGTAAGAAAAGCAAAAGCAGATTATGAAAGAACATTAGCCATGCAGGCTAAAGATAATCCTAAACAGTTTTTTCAATATGTTGCAAGTAAAAGAAAAAATGTATACGGCAGATTGATTTTAAAGAATGCCGATGGTAGGGAGGTAACCGAATCAGTTGATATAGTAGAATTACTGAGTGAGCACTTTGCAAGAGTATATCATCCATTGCAGAAATGGAAGAACAAATAGCTTATATGGGAATTGTGATGAATGAAGTGGAGGTGAATAGTTTATTACAAAACCTCAATGTCAACTCATCTGCGGGATTGGATGGTATACCAGCTCGTGTCGTATGAGAAGCGGCTAAAGAATTGTCAGTGCCTTTGACCATTTTGTTTAATTTGAGTCTTGGGTCTGGCTTAGTCCCAAGGGGGGGTGGGGTGGAAAGAGGGGAAAATAGTTCCACTGCATAAAGGAACTTCCAAGACTGCTGTTGAAAATTACCAGCCGATCAGCATATCAGGAATTATTGTCAAGGTCTTGGAGAAAATAGTCAAGAGGAAAATACAAGATTGGATAGATGAAAATGGGATACTTTATGGGGGACAGATGCATATGATGCAAAGTTAGGTAGAGCAATAGTGAATGCTCAGGATGTCAAAATTTTGCAGGATGATTTGGATAGTTTGGAGGACTGGGCTAAGGAGAATGGATGTCAATTTAATGTGGAAAAATGTAAGGTTTTGCATTTTGGGGTGAAAAGATTAGCATCAGTATATCACATTGGTGGAACTGTACTCCAAGAGATTAATGAGGCCAGGGATTTGGGAGTGTTGGTGGATAGGGAGTTGAAGTTTAGGGGGGACATTGCAAAAGTGGCAAAATCAGTTCATCAAATCACTTGGTTGCTGAAAAACACTTTAACGAGCAGAGACAAACAGGTTATTGTTCCTCTGTATTGAGCCTTGATAAGACCCCATCTAGACTACTGTGCCCAGATATAGGCGCCAGGGTTTCTTCTCGATAGGGAGGAGGTGGAGAGGATCCAGAGACGAGTGACCAAGATAATAGCAGGACTATGGAATGAACCTTATGAGAACAGGATGAAGATTTGTGGGCTGCAGAAATTGGCTGATAGGCAGAAAAGGGGTGATATGATTGAGACATTCAAATTACTGAAGGGTTTCTATAAGATTAATTCAGAAGATATTTTTGAGAATAGGACTGGTGGTGGGAGGATTAGGGGGCATCCATGGAAGCTTGGTAAGAGTGTGGTTAGCAGGATTGTTATAGAGCTAGGTTTTTTACTTGGAGAGTGGTAAATTAGTGGAATAAGCTGCCAGAATCTGTTGTGGGTGCCATGACTGTAAATGATTTCAAGGAGAAGTATGATAGATACTGTGTGAATGTTGAACAGTTGTTCTTGACATGATGTGGGCCTCCCTCGATGAGTCTAAGGACTCCTTGGAGCTGCCCGTAATAATAATAAAATGGATTCAATGCGGAGTAGATTTGCCTCTTGGGTAGGAAGAAAGGAGGTAGCTTTTTCGATCTTTATAAGTAATAATTCTTTAGGAATTCCATATATATATATATATATATATATATATATATATATATGGAATAGCCTGGTTTTATCTATCTTTATTTGCCCCAAAATGGTTGGAAGGTGGCTAATACAAGGGGATTTTTTTTTTCTTCTTCCATATTATCTTTTGGCTGACAGGATTTTTAACTTTTTTTCTTTATTCTTTTTGGGTTGGTATATTATATTATATATTTTTGCTATTTCATATTTCTATGTACATGTATTGGTTCTGTGCTTGATACATTTTCAGTCGAATATTATCTCAGCCTCATTATTGAGTACAATACTAAATAAAATAATTAATATATAAAAATTTTAAACAAAATGCAACAAATATGATGATCACAACTTCAAGAATATTCAGGTATGTTTTTAGTCAATATTCTTTTTAATAATAAAATTTAAATAGCATACTAAAACATTTAATTTAAAGCCCTCCGGTTGGCCCTCATGGTCAGTTCCTTGTCCATAATACTTCACTGTTTTCTCTTGCTATTGCCAACTTTTAATCACCTTATTACTCTTCTTAATTTGTACAAACACTTCTTTGAAGTGAAACAGATAACAGCTATGATTATACAATAATCTGCCATTAATCCGATCTTCAAAGCAGTGGTCCTTCAATTAACTGATCCTTCTGAATTAAGGGAAAGCAAGTGAGCTAAAATAGGAAACATACTGTCTCCCACATTTACTCCCAATGTAGACTGTTTGGAAATAGGTATACACTTCTGCCTTTGTTCAAGAACCCTCTTGTTCCAGAATCATACCTGTTGGCATATGCTGAAACAACATCCTTCCCATCCCAACTGCTACCACTCTCCTCTTTCCAATAAAGAGTGAAAGTTATCTTTGGAAAAAAAAAGAGAATAAGAGAGAGATTACACAGCCAGACAAGAGGTGCATCACAGAAAATGTTATCATTGATAATTCCAGTGCGTATATTTTAAAGGAAATTGTACAGAAAGTAAGCAGTCAAGTTTTTCCCAGTGATAGTTAAAACAGGTCCATATAATCATTGAATGTGTTCCATATTTCGGATCCTAGTTTAAGTAGAACTATTATGTTAGTTAACATCAATCAGATGGATGCCATTTACACTGTATGTCTCCACAGAAAGCATTATTAGACATCAATTTGCATATCAGGACATGTAGAAAATGTATACCTTGTTTAGTAAAGGGCTATTCTTTTACACATATATGTTGTATATATCAGTATGTAGGATTTATTTTCTTATTAAAGTTACTTGAATATTAGTATTATGGAATACTTTCAGATAATGAAAACTTTTGTTTTTAAAGAAATTTTCCAAAATTATTTGTTATTAAATAAATTTTTTAATTTTCTTCTTATAGCTGAAGAGATACCGAACATATGCTTACCTTCTTCGATCAAAAATTATGCAATTTCCAGAGCTTGAGCTACCATTAGTTGAGACTTCAATTGGAGAAGTTGATGAACCAACAGAAAAAAGTGACTCTAGTATAAGTCCTGCTCACACAACTTCTGTGCAATCAGAATCTATAGCCACAAAACGAGGAATATCCGATCGTTACAGTTATCGTGCTGCTATATATAAGACAACAAATGGTGAAGACTCAATTTAAAGAATAAAAATTATATTAGTGATATTACTGTACTCACTGTTTTACAGTTTTTCTCATTCAAGAGGCAATAATCCTTATTATAAAAAAGGATAACTGAAGTGCCATTTCCTACTATGAATACCTCTTGTGTGTGAAATCAACAAAGTACTCTTTGATAATTTAAAAAGTGAAGATTCCAAATGAGTGGAAACTTCTGAAACAGTTTTGGAGAATACCTGGCCCAGTGACAGTGGTTTTTCAAAGACACATAAACATTACCAGTGCATCTGTGGACAAGTAGTGTGAAAATTTTTGCAAATCACAAAATTCTTTGCTAAACAGCAGTGTATAATAAATTCACTTGCTGGTTTGCTCTTAACCTCCTGTCATCAGTGCTTCCTTGATGGCTTAAAAAAATGAACTATTATCCTGAGTGACAAAGTGCCAACATCATACCAGCCAAACTGTATTGAAGCAGTTGGTGAGTGTAATCAAGAACAGTTCCTCTGTTCAGTTGTGATGTGTTTTAAACATCCGTGTTTACTTCATTCTTTTTTTTTTTCTTTTCACAGGAGTGGAAAAAATGATTATGTACAATGTAGATGCTTTTAAACATCTGAAAATTTAAGAAAATCTTAAATGGAAGGAAGTAATATGCTACTATGAATATCAGTTTGCAGAAACACACATATACACACACACACATGCATAGACAATGATTTCCTATATTTGTCCATTTCCTAGGTTTTCATTACTTTATTCATTATTTCAGCACAATTAATGCAAATAAATAATATGCATAAGTTGATGAATCAGTACTTTAATACTAGAACATTCCAAACTTTGTGGTTGTTTTTAAAAATATTCAGAGGTGAGAGCACTGTGTTTGGTGTGTGTGTATTTTGTGTGTAATAAGTCTTTTATCTTCTTTCTTGAGTAGCAGGGCACAGCCATTCAAACATATTGTCTTTAATTAATTTATACATATGGAGATTGTTGGAAGTGTGTCAAAAATGACTGAAATCATATTTGTTTGTGCATATGCATGCCCACATGTAATATCTTTTAATGTTTTGTGGTAGAACACCTGTTTTTGATAGAGTGCAAATATTGTTTTCTTGACATGGTTTTTGTTAGAACATATTTTACAAAATCATTAAAATTTCTGCTTCTAAGAAGAAAATTTTATGAATTATACATATTCTGTTGTTATGTGTAGGATTTTAATTTTTATCAAACACGTTGTTATTATTTTCCTCCCCCTCTAAAAACAAAACAAAATCAAAATGTATATAGAATGGTTTGACTTCTGAACAGGAAGTATATCATGATGGGTATGTGTTTATTTAAGAACATTCATTCAGAATCAGGAAATATCCATGAAACTGAAGTAAAAAAAAATAAAGAATATTTATGATACTAGTTTTTGCTGATATTTGTAAAAAAAAAAAGAGTACTGTATTTTGAAATTTTAAGAGAAAAGAATTAAAATGGTACAAGAATAGTGTGGTACAGTATAAATCAAATATTGCTCAGGAATTTCCTGCTCATACTTAACATTGTTCATAAAATCCTCCGAAAAATGTATTTTACTCCAATAAAGCAGGTGAATATGTACTGAACTAAAATGTAGTTCAACTAGCTAAAGGCAGTTTTTTCCCATAGGTGTGTTGTAATGCAGTGTGCCTTCCTTTATTTTTCATAGAAAGTATACTATTAGAATGAAATTGATAAGTGTATATAGTTAGTGCTAAATGAAATGAAAATGTTTATAATGTCAAGGTGTACTAACAGTTTCACATGAAAATATAATTGTATCCTAAGTGTGAATGCGAATGAGTTAGATAATGAAAACATAAGATTAACTGTGGAATTAATGTTGTAGCTTGCTGAATAGCATATTATTCTTCTTATCTCATTTTAATCAACAGTATACTTCAAAGAAGAAGTACTTAAAGAAACATTTTTGAATTTACTAGAACGAATATTCATTTGAGAGCATACTTTCTTAAATACTACAGAATATCATTAAGTAGAATGAAAGTGTTAATGAGAATTATATTTTTGGTTATAAGAAAAGTCTTCTTCATATTTCTTAATTAATGCTAAAATAAATATATTTTACATGTTTATTAATATGTTCAGGGAAATTACATTTATCTTGTTCTACTTTTTTTTTTTCATTAGCAATATTCTGACAGTTTTGTAATCATATGTAGCAAAATTAACCATTTCACAAATATTAAAAAAACAACAACTTTTCTCTTCCATAATTCATTTCCCAGTTTTTTGTTTTTTTTTAAGAAAAATAATTATATAAATATTGGAACTCAAAAATTTTAAAAGCTTTCACAGTTAATAATAATAATAGTTTGATCACCTAAATTTGTTATATATACATTTTATCCTGTTTATCTTTTTTTTTTTTTTTTTTTTGTTGTTGTTGTTTCTGGCTATAATTTTCCACCATTTTTAAATGTTTGAAAAGTGAAAAAAATATTTTGGATTAACTGACAAATTTATATTGCTATTAAACAATATTCAAGCATTCACATGCCTTTAGATTACAATCTATCAGTTTCATAGTATTATTTTAGCTTTTTCTAAAAAAATATATATATATATATTGGTGTCACTTTTTTCTGGACATTACACAGAGTGTTGTTAGCAGTGCCATTAGTAATCAGTAGAATACTTTGCAGCCTTATAGAAGTGTCTTATTACCATATTCATAATACTTGCAACAAGTATCTTAACTATATCTTTCTATACATTCTCTCTCTCATCATGTGTGTATGTGCTCATGCATATGGTACATTTTTGGGATGGGTCCTACATCCACTGCCATAGTTTAGTATATTAAACTGTCATGATTGATGCTACTACTACTACTTTATGTTGGCTGCATGATGTAGTACATTTTGAATTATGCTTATATATTATTTTATATTGTCGCTATTAGCATCAGTACTGATTTGTTAAAAAATTGCATATTTAAATACTTGCTAAATTTGTGAGCTAATGCAGATTGAGAAAATTATCTATGAATTGCATTAATATTTCATTAATATATATATATATGTATATATATATTAATGTTCATCTTTTTTTTATTATTATATTTCAGTTTATTTAAGCACATTTCAATTACATATAAATTTGCATCCAACCAGATTTTTTTTTTACATATGCAGTCTTATCTCACTATTGGGAACTTATAAGGACTAGAGGGAAATTTGTTAAGAAATATTTTTTCAAATGACATAGGAGTTTTGGAGAGGGCTTATCAGTAGCTTGTTTTACTAATTCAGTGTAACAAGCTACTGAAAAAGACTTGCTATACTGAATGAGTATAGTGTAACATCTTTATTTGTTTATTTCTTTGAGTTTTATTTCTTTTTTTCATCCCAAGACTCCGGTTGTCTTTTAGTCAAATATCACTTCTATTCTCTCTCTCTCATGCACATGCAAGGGCACATAAGAATGAATGCTAAATTTCTTGGAATGCATTGAACAAACATCATAGTCTAACCAAAAATTAGTCTGAGAATATCCCACATTCTCCCATCTTATTTCTTCTTTGCCTGATTTTTTTTTTTTTTTTTCTCAAAAGGACTCACTTCCTATAACTACCAAAAAGTTCACATCTCCATAGCTGCAGTACTGTTCTAAAAGAAATTGACTATAACGAACTATTTCTATTGTTCTTACAGTTGTTGGAAGTCTTCCACTTCGTTATACTATAAATTAATGATGCCAAGAAATTATATTCTTGGATAAAGTCACTATCTGGACCGGTTTCGACCCAGTCTGGTAGTGACCCTTCCCATGATGCATAGCATTATACATGTCCGTAAGGATAGGTCCTTTCATTATGGGATACTAAGGTAAGTGATGTGAAGTCATTAACCTCTATATATGAGTTGTCCAATCCTGAAAATACTTCAGGGTGCAAACTTTGTTTCTTAACACTTGGATAAAGGATTAAACCAAGAATATAATTTCTTGGCATCTTTAATTTATTCTTCTTATAGGTTTGCTATAGTGCATATTGATTGTAAATTCATTTAAAATTTTAATTGTAAAAAAACAATGAACTGATATTGTAACAATTGTGAAGTTATAGTCAGTATTTTGATGGCTCTTCAGGTGCAAAATATACTTTTAGCAATTCATGCAGACAATAAGTATATGAGATAAAGTATTAAACAGTGATTAGGAAAACAAACTTAATGTACTAGTAACTAGTTTTATTTCCTTATCTAGGAGAGTGCTTTTTTAAGGCTGTCTTGACTTAAAATTAATCTTCTTGGATTTTGGAGAGTTTATTATAGTCATACTTGTTAAGTCCAATAGGCATTTTAAGCTGATGTTGGCTTAAAAAGAATCTCTAATTTATATCTACTTCAGTGCAGGATTTTCTTCCATTTGTCCACTGTGTTCCACAAGACCAGACTAACTGATATCAGCTCTCACTGTAGCAAACACAAACTGCCAAAAAATTCCATAATATTAGTGCTACTCTATAGAAAATTCACTATGGCAAATATTCCTTTGGTCTCTGCTGTAGGCAATAGTTGACTGTAATCATAACAGGCCTATCCTTTGTATATATCCAGACAAGCATTCTCTCAAGTTTGGTTAAAATATGACTTCTTGCATGTACACAGCACATTATGCAATCGAGGATGAGCTAAAGGATAAAAGGACATTTAGCACATTTGATAGGGTCATTCTTTAATTGATGTGATGTTAAATAAATTGGATTTCTTGAGGTTTTTATTTTATTTTTTTTATTTTTGCTATTGTATGTGGGATATCCCTCTACTAGGAAGAGAAATAGATTTATTATCAATCTTTTTGTTATGTGTATGGAGTGACAACTGTATTATCAGTAATGCAGGAGTTGAATTAATTTCACTTGGGGGTAGGTTGAGAGAGAGAGCAAAGTGCTTTAGCTCTGTTAGTTTTAATAATATTATATTGTATAGCAAAGTGATAGTATGACTGTTAGTGACATACCGTCTTTCTTCACTCTTTCTCTCTCTCTCTCTCTCTCTCTCTCTCTCTCTCTCTCTCTCTCTCTCTCTCTCTCTCTCTCTGGGTGTATTTCCTTTACTCGTGTGTGTCCACACACATTGAAGGATAAATTTTAGGAAGGTATGCAACCTATGTGTTCTGGGAAAGGCAAGGCTAAACTTAAGTGTCTTTTCAATAGAAAAGTGTATATGAGGATATTGCCTATTTATTAAGTGCACTAAAATGTTACTTTTTTTTGGCTGAAGACCAAATGGGGAAATATCAGCTATAGTACCCAGTCATGAGGGAAAGTATGTTATAAGGATCAAGTTTGTCATAATGGTGTTTGCTATGATGAGAGGCGACTAGTTTGCCTTTATTGGTTACTTCTGCTACACTAAACCCTGTCTTCTTACTCCACTTATCCGTTGCCAGATTTTTAATGGAACGTTTAAAAAAAGTGAAAAAATTTTAAAAAAAGGTCCTAAATGCAGATGCACTTAAACTCAGAGTATGGTTATGTCAATGTTGTTATAACACCTCAATTGAATCACAGGATTCATTATGGGTGGTCATTGCTATATATAACCAGTACTGATGGATTATACCTTACACTAATTAACTGTTTCTACTTGCTACATGCTTCAGCAGCGTATTCACACCTCTACCATGTTCCAAGTCAGGTGTGGCCTCTCATTCTCTCCCTCTGTTCCTCTTTCTCTGAATGATCTCTTCTGTATCATTTAAGTATAAACCCTTGACAACTAATATGTCTTTTCTACATGTCAGTGTTACTTGTTATTGCCTAATCCTATCTTATTAGCTAATCTTTCCATGATTAGCTTCCAGTGTATAAGCCTTACACTTAGCAACACCGAACTGGTAGAACTTCTCATCTACATACATGTATACACACATACACAGTGCCTCCTAGCCCATCTATCCACACAGCCTATTGCATCAACAAGATCTCAAGTCTTCTTTGACTCCCAAAATTTCCCCATTCATTACTAAAAAAAAAAAAAAAAAAAGCATGCAAGATTACTTTCATGTAAAATTGCTGTGTTAGACAGATGGGCCAGTCAGGAGAGATGTGCATGTCAGAGCACATCTCTCCTGACTAGCCCATCTGTCTACAGAGACAAGGACAGGGAGAAAAACACACACAAATCAGGACTAGCAGCAAGTACAACAGACACAAACATGAAGTACTGCAGCAGCATACAAAAATGGCCTAAATTTACTGAAATTTCTTCATCGGAGCATTCAAAGAGTCGTTGGAAATGTTAAAAAAACCTGTATCAGTGCAATAAAAAACAAAGTATGATCATACATTAGGATGAAGTTTGGTCATCTTTCATCAAAAACTTATCTACACAGATCTCAGAGGCTCTTCTCATCACATAGCTAGCCACCATAATACAACAGGAATTGAACGTGCTTACCATTGTTAGTCTTTTTTTAAAATTTTCTTTGTTGCTGTTTCCATTAATTTGCTTGTGGTTTTACTCTTCTTGCTGAAGCTTACTGCAATGTGAAACTAGTAGAGGTTTAAGCTCAATAAAATATTTTGTCAACAGACCATGTGGAAAATATATCAGATCTAGATACATTCTCTTGGCTTTTATGTCACCTTCTCTTTCTTTGAATAGTATAATTAATAATAACAATATCGCTTAAGCTACATTTCCGTAATTAAAATCACCACGAGGAACACCATCTTATTTGCTAAACCAATTTGCCATAACATTTTAATGTCAACAACTTTCATATTCCTTGACTTTATGGCCTTATCATAAAAACATTTTTAGCATATTTAAATAGCCATTGTTCTTGTATACATTTTGTTGTTAAAAATATACCAACACTCTGACATACTGAAAACTCGCACATTAAAGACAAGTATTGATACTTTCACTAATAAAGTGAGACAACATAACACGCATTACTTAATGCAATTAATCTGTAAACTGCATAGAATTTTAGAGAATTTAATAACATTTCTATAAATATATCATTTTCACGTTCAAGGGTGCCTAAATCAACACTCTCCTAGAAGGTGCTTACTAAAATACTAGGTTTGTTTTTATAGTTATTCCCCCCCCCCCCCCCACACACACACACACAACCTTTATCTCATGTACTCAAGTATATTTTGTGCCTATATGGAGGTATTAATTAAATCCTATATTTTGATTAATATACTTCACATGTTGCCTTTATTCCATTATGATTTAAGATGAATTCAAGTCAGCACCTCAGTTTAAAAATAAATTTAAATTATTCTTGGTAGTTAATTAACTATGGATTTTAGTATAAAAATTCATAGTTATAAATGGCACGTTACTTTATTTCGTTCCTTTATTATTTTAAAAGAAGTAATAAAGTAATATGTCATTTATTTTTAATATTTCTGAGATATGTCACATCAAGTTTTCATGTATTATAAAATTATGCTTTCAGATTTCATTATAAGAATTATGATCTATAACATGCAAGCATTGTGAGTCATATAATTTTCTGAGAATCAAACAGAAAGTAAGTGCAATTTATTATTTGTTAAGGATAAGCAAATGTGAAATCTGATAATTATTTTATATATTAGAAAAGCAAAGCTGTGCATTGCTAGATTTACCAATTAGCTGTCACAAAGAATTGCATTTATTAGTGATTTGTGAATCTGCACATTGGAATGCTTAAGATGGTCATATTAAAGATTAAAATTATGAAATAAACTTTAAATGATATTTGAAAACATCATACTTTTTATTTATTATTATTATTATGATTCAGGCCTCCATGCAGTCAAAAGACTCGTTGTGGGAGGTCCTTCCTACGATGGTTATCGTTAACAGCAGATAATGTGTAATTAAAAGCATTATATTAAATTATATTATATTAGAAAAAGCATTATATTAAGCAGTTGCAAAAAAGACTGGGAATAACCTTTTTTATTTCTATAAGAATAGATAATTTTAAGATTCAGATGTAGCTTCTTCACTGGATGAATTAGTAATCAAATGACCACATTTGAATCAGTTGAATTTAATTGCCACATCAAATGAATAATTGGATTTTACTGTTGCTTTCTCATTTTAAGGGAAAGAATACTAAAACCTGCTGTTGTAGCTAATTTATAGAAAACATTTAAGAAGACAAGTACATATGGAATTTATTGATTTTATTTATTTAATTGAATTATATTATAACATGTGCTATATTATGTTTCCAAAAGAATATAGTACTGAACAAAAATAAATTGGTCTTCGAAAAAGTAATCTAATTAAGAGAACTACTTCTGTCACAAAGGTTGTTTTGTTAACCTTATTCAATATTTTTTATTAGGAAGAGTTTCTGAGACAGGAAAGTTTGCAAAGTGAATGAGACTCAAAATTAAATTAAACTTGTCAATAAATTATATTTTTGTTTTATCCTTTAACTAATTATAAGCATACAAAGTTTGTGAAGTTCTCACATGCAAACTTTGTTTGCTTGCACTTGGTTAAAGGAATAAAACAAGAATATAATTTCATGGCAAGTTTAATTTAATTTAACCAAGTGAAAACTTTCTAGATCTGTCTCTGAATAAAATTTACTTTTCAAATTGATAAAATTAACTAACAGAAATTGAAATAACTGCTGTCTGAGAAGTTTCCAAAATGCAAAGAGAATGCCTGAGCATTCTCAGCCCCCTGCTCTTCCACTCCTAGAAACCTGAGTTTCTAGGAGCGGGGGGTCCCCCCTCTGTAATCCCTTTTCACATCATCTCTGCTATATTTATTTGTTTGAATTGTTATGGTCTATTTGATGAAATATCAGAAACCACAAGAATGTGATTAAATCACTTGTCACAGGTGCTGTATTAGTCTGGAATTACTATATCATGATGATGATCATAAGGGAATAGTTTTCTTCATGCCACCATATTCTTGTAATTTAGAATCACTTCGATATTATAGCTTGTTAGTTCTCCTTCCAAAAAATTCAAAATTAGTGCACTTAATTTCTTTAAGATATATCACTATGTCTTAGTAGAATATATTAATCTTGTATCTGTGTTATATTACAAAAATTAATTGGATGTTAAACTTCATTTATATCACATAACATCACTATTTCATATGTAAGGTTAATATTAAAAGTGATATGGTTATATCCAGCGTTTCTATGAAATGTGAAGTCGGAAAAAAAAAAATAAAAACTTTAATTCTATTATTAATTAATAACAGTATGGGGGAATAGTAAAATGAATAATATTTTTGGTGCTTCCTTGAGCTACAGTTTATATTAATTATACTGATGTTTGCTGAATATATATATATATATATATATATATATATATATATATTATACCTTAACCCTCAGAAGGGTGGATTGAAAATCAGTTTGTTAATTGCCTATTTGGTATAAAAAGCAACAGCTATTTTCAGAAATTCTGAGTGAGAGTATCTGTTTATACATAGTTTAAAGTTCCTGATAACAATGTATGTATAATACTCCAGATTTTTTTTTTTTAAATATTGGATAGAAGAAAAATACCCAGATTCTTATATAGTCACATACTTTTAATGAACATACTTTTTAATAAGAAGGAACAATTAAATGCATTAGAGTAACTTAAATGTGCTATAGCCAGGTATAATATTTCAATTAACTTTAGCTAATTCATACAATTGAATTATGGAAAGTTGCTCAATCACTCATTTAAGCCATATATTTAACTTTGGTTTTATGACGTGATATTACTGTAAAGATAAAGAAACTAGTAAGCAGTATTTATTTTATTTTTTAAGTTTGGTATATTGAAAGTATTTTGGAAATAGTTCGCTATTGGTTGCGTTTTTATTAAATTTTTTTTTAAGTCGATATTTATCACAATTATATCTTATTATTTATGCATATTGATATAGGAGTTGGTGCCAGCAGCACAGCTAATATATAAGAAATCAGTTACGTATTATTTTGCTAAAAGAATGAAGAAATATGAGATATTTTTTTAAAAAATTACTTATTATATGTAAATCATTGGCATTCAAATTCATTTAATGCTTTTTTTTATATATATATATATCTATATATATAAAAATGGTAGTACAAGGAATGTTTCAACTTATTTTTTGTGATCATTGCTCTTGATTTTGTTGCTAGCATGTTATTTGATCAAATGCTGTAGCTTGTCATTACCCTTTTTTTTCTCCTATAAAAAATTAATTAAATTAATTCAAAACACAACTTTGTTGTAGTCCAAATAATCTAATTTCTTTAATTTCAAATGTAAATCTAAATTTCTACACAACTGGAAGAGAAAGCTCACCTGAAAAAACATTAAAATGATTGGCATTAGATATGAATTGCTAATTTAACTTAAATTACACACAAATATGTCTAGTGCATTATTTTTTTAAAAATTTTTCATTGGCCATTTAAAAACAGCTTTGCTATAAAAATCATATTTTTAACTACAGGTGCAATTAAAAATTTGAATAATATTTCAACTGTTAATCTAAAATAATTATTTCCCTTCTCCAGCTGATTAGTTAATATCTTATACTTATGTCTGTGATATCCGTGCCCACTAGGAATAGATCTGGTTTATGATGCCAGAGCAGTACATCACCTTGAGAGGGGAGGAGGGGGGAAAGCAGATTATCTTTGGGTTATAATCTGTTTAACTGGTGCTGTTGTCTTCCATTGTATATATAACTTGGAAAATATATGTACATTTGAAATTAGAGTGTATCATACTGAAACAAATGATTTATATAGAAAAAGCATAAACATTGTCCCACTTTCTAGTACAGTTTAGAAAGAATTAAGTTTTATTTGAATATTATAAAGTCTTATGACCAATGACAACTAGGCTATTCTATAACCATTCAAAACAGCATGAGAAAATAAGCAATTTAATCAATAACTTAAAATAGTATTAAAGTCTGTAATTAATTTTTGTAATGCAAAAATGGTACAAGGAATGTTTCAACTTATTTTTTGTGATCATTGCTCTTGATTTTGTTGCTAGCATGTTATTTGATCAAATGCTGTAGCTTCTCATTACCCTTTTTTTCTCCTATAAAAAAATTAATTAAATTAATTCAAAACACAACTTTGTTGTAGTCCAAATAATCTAATTTCTTTAAGAGTTGGATCTGATCAACTTTTCTAGAAATTATGCCGAAAGATTGCATATCCTTGAATGGTATGAAATGGTTGCATTACATTTTTCATAGCATAAAACATTTTGTATGTTGTTGCAACTGAGTCAAATTAAAATTTATTTTTTCTTCGCAGAATTCAAGAAGTAAGATTCTGAAATCTGTTTTTATGGCAACTTCATCCGTGAAATGTTAAAAATCTTTGGTATCATTATCATAGTTAGATCACTATTAGATAAGTCAGTTGTCTCTAGAGACAAAGCATGGAATATGTCCCATCAGGTCTTCAGAAAACAAGGCCTCATAAATTTTCAAATCTGTAATAGCAGAAAAAGATTTACAGACATCCATGCTACATTAGTATCCAAACCAATGTTAGTGACAAAAACCAAGGCTTAATCCATGATGCTGTAACAGTTTCATGTATTTAAAAAAATTAACTTTATAATGTTACAGCCAGACAGACAACATTGTAAATATATTGGATGCACCTGCCTTTTACAACTGTTCGTTCATCCCATTGAGTTTACACCAGGTGAATATTTTGTTGAAGTTTACATATACTAGCCCTGTTTTGTTTTTTAATGAAAAATTGAAATCTCTAAAGTGTAAATTTTAACCTCCTAGAACTTTAAAGCAAGTTACCATTATACAACTTGATTTGTTTTATTTAAATTCCACTGGATCAATGCAGAATGCACATCAGATTAATTTGCATGTTATTTTTTATCTGAAAGTATTGTATTTGCTTCTGATAGATTAGCTGCATTGCAATACTGATTATTAGGATTTTTTGTTTTGTTTTGTTTCTCACACAGAGATTATGCAGTATAACTTAGTTATAATGCTCCTGAATATGCCATTAAAGATCTGACCATTTGGTATGAAAATCAGCAATAAAAAGACATAGGCAGAAACAGTGAAGACATCAACTGAATCCTGAATGGTTAACCTATCAATAAGTAAACATTTCAGCTATTTAGATACAATTTTTAGTGAAGATGGTAAATTAAATATGAAAATAAAAAACAGAATTAGTAAAGCTGATGTGGTAGGAAGTCTGCTGAATAAATTTATGTGGAATAAGAAAGAAATTAGTCAAAACACTAAATTAGCTGTGTACAAGACGGTGTTCAAACCAATAACTTATGGATCTGAGATCTGGGTTAGAAATAAAACACTTGATCAAAGTGTTTTTGGCAGAGAAAAAACTCAGAGGAACACCAAAATGTTAGATGGATTGACACAGTAAAAAGTGCCTTAAAAAACAAAAATATAACATCTGATACTATTGGAATCTTGACAGATAACAGATTAATTTGGAAGAAAATTTTGATTGGAAGTCATTAATGGTGTAAATTTTTTATGTAGTACTATCATATCCTGTACATCCCCTGTATTACGAATTTGATTATGAGGTCTGACCATATAAAATATTTAAAATTTTTTTGTTTTTTCTTTTTTGCGTGTTTTGCCCTTAGGTTAAAAAAAAAAGAAGAAAAAAAAGTATTATAATGCAGAAATTGAATGTTACAGCAAACTTTCATAATGCTGATTTCAAAAACCATGTAGACATGACTTTGTTTCTTTTAACAAACATTGTTTCTTAAGCAATTTCTCAAGGCAGCCCAGATACACTGGGCTGCCTTGCTCCTTTTTTGTGGTCCACACTTTCAGTTTCTGTGAACTTTTTTTTTATACCATATTCGTGTGGTTAGTCTTGATGGGGCAATCTATTGTACAAGTTCTTAACATTTGTTGTATCAGATTTTGTTTGAATAAACCACTCAACACACTGGGCTTTCTCCTGTGGATTCATTGTGACTGAGGGGAAGGAATGAAGATCCAGAAAAAAAAGAGAAAACATCAAATCTTGAGATTCCCTGTAAAATGGGACAATCCTAGTATTTCTATACCTACTGGTTAACTTTTTATATTGGATAAAAGTTGCATTGTACTGGGTAGTTTTTCTGGAGTACACCACCTCCTTGTGACTCTAATGATGCCATACTCCCTGCCACTTCATGAAAATGACATGCTCCTCTTATTTGTGCTGATTCTCAAGCTACTATCATGCCGCTATGCTTTTTCCAGATTTATAGAAGTTAAATACAGATTTTTTTTTTACACCCTTTATCTTCACAACCAGGCTATCTGTACATAAAGGTATGTTATGACATGCAAAGGACACAGACATTTAATGAAGTGAAGACAGATTGGGCAAGTATTAAACCAATATAAAATCAATATTTAATGCTTCCAATATTTTGTCTCAATAACAGATCTTCTGGGAGTGCAATATAAAATTGGAGCACACACAACACATCGTGAAATTCAGTAGGCGCAAGTCTAGAATCCTAACTAGGTAGGGTACCCTCTAAGAGAAGCCTAGGTGTAACATGGGATTTCTAAGAATTAATGTTTCTCATATTTTGATAATGGTATTTGGTGAGAAGAATATGAAACAAAAGATACAAGTGGATGGAACTGATATAGAAAATGTAGCACAATTCACATATTTGGGAAGTAAACTGACATAGGACTTGGACTGTAAAAAAAAAAAAAAAAAAGAAAGATCAGGATTGCAAAGGGAAGAACAAATCTGAAGGCCATGGATAACATCTGGAAAAGTAAATTGATCAGTCTGCAAAATAAAACTAAGAGTACTGGAAACATGCATCTTCAGCTGTGTACTGTACGGGTTTGAAACGTGGATAATAAATAAGGAATCAAGAAAAATAATTTTGGCATTTGAAAGAACTTGTTACAGGAAGATTCTACGAATAGGATGGATACAGAAAATCACCAATGAAGAGCTCTATCAGAAGATACAACCAAAACAGAATCTAATGCAGAAGATTATAAAATGGAAGATGCAATTATTTGGACACATCTGTAGAATGAGTGAGGACTGGAAGATAAAGACATTTATGTTTGGTATTTTGGATGGTTTAAACAGAAGAGGTAGACCATACAGAGAATGGATACACGATATAAAAGACTGGTGTGGAATGGGTGTACAAAAACTGCGACAACACTGTGCACTGGACAAAGAAAGGTGGAAGAAGATAGTGAAACAGGCATCAGACATCAACGGGCAGTGAGCCCATGGTTCGTGATGATGATATTTTGAGAAGTTTAGCACATCTATATTTATTTCAATTAGGTTGGTTTTTAAGGAAAAGCTGCAGAAATCTAAAAAAAGAAAGTTTCACTTCTAAACTTGATGGGCTTAGTTTTTTTTTTTTTTTTTCATTTGATTGTGTTGAGTATCCAAAGCATGGTGGCTGATCTTTTCTGTTCATAGGTGGTCAAATTACAGGACCAGGAACTGAGAAGAATTTAGTCCTTAGGGGAATTCACTGAGGGCAGCCATTCAAGTGAAACTTGAAGGTATTGCACAGATTTTGATTATTTTTTTCAGATGTACACCTGACATAGGCAATGGTGATGTGATAGTGTTACTATAATCTTTCTGAAGAGAAGACCAAGGATTACTGGAACGGATTAAGAATTTTGTTGATTATAAGAAACTGTAGCCATTAGATAAGAAGGTGTAGTATGTATGATTGAGTTCAGCTATAACAGAAGCTTGATTGGAATAAATGTTGTTGCCTCTATTTTTTAGAGTTTTAATAATACCACACTGTTGGGAGAGTGGATGAGGGAAAAGGGAAAGGTTGTGAAAATATCTTCCAGTGTGAGTAGGTTTCTATATATGCTAGAAGAAAGATGGCCATTAGGAAGGCATGTTGCTGAGGTATCCAAAAAGGCTAAGCTATTATTAGTTTCCTTCAGAGTAAAATAGATTCTTGAATGTTGACTATTGAGGTGGAGGAGGAGAGTCTCTAATGAATGCTTTTCAAATTTTGAAAAGCATTCATTATCAGAATAAAAAATTTGGAAATTGGGTGGTTGGATCCATAGTGGTGTCTTCTATTTGTTTGTAAATTTTGTTCTTACAAGAGAAGTAACTTGAATGGATGACAAGGCAGAAGTGATTTGTGATATCAGGAAGAAAACATTTTTTTTTTTTTAAGTGTTAAGATCATTCAAGGAAATATTGCTAAACAGAGAGGTAATATTAAAACTGACCAACATGTCAGAATTATTTACAGTTAAAATTTTAATAGAAACTTTAAAATAGGTAGAATTTTTAATATGAGAAGAGGTATGATTAGTGAGGAAAGGAACAAGATATTTAGTTAATTGTTTGAATAATCTATAAGCAGTGGGGGAATCAGCAGCATCTTCTAGTGCTCTATATCAGTAGATGCTACTACTGATATAGATGCATTTTAAAGTTTCTGTTGAAAATTTAACTGTAAATAATTCTAATATGTTCTCTGTTTACCAATATTCTGTTGAATGACAATTGCTTTAAAAATGTTTTTCTTCCTAATATCACAGATCTCTTCTCCATTATCATTCATTCTGGTTACTTCTCTTGGAAGGATAAAATTTACAGATTAGCGGGTAATGCTATAGTTAGGGCCCCCCCCTCCCCCCCCCCCATGTTCCACTTTTTTCATGGAAAATTTTGAAAAGCATGCTCTTGACTTAGTCCCTCTTAAGCTTTCTATCTAGTTACAATATGTAGATGATGTGTTCTCTCTGCTGTCTCATGGCCTAGACATATTACACCACTTGTTCCTCCTTCACCTCAATAATCAGCATTCAAGATTCCATTTTATGATGAAAAAGGAAACTAACACTAGTTAAGCCTTTATAGACACCTTAGTAACATAACCTTTCTTTTACAGCATACAGAAAACTCACATGGGCGGATATTCACAGATGTCCACCCTCTCAGGTATGGTATTATTAAAACTAAACCATAGAGGCAACAATCTTTGTTCTAATGGAGCTTCTTTTACTGTTGAACTCAACCATATATGTCACACCTTTCTATTTAATGGCCATGATTCCTACAGAATGAACAAAATATGCAAACGAAATTCTTTCCCCAATCCTTGGCCTTCCCTAGACATGCTATCACCATGTCTAGTGTATATTTGAAAAATTAGCCAGAATAAAAAAAAAAATCGGTACACTGCCTTCAACTCCTTACTTGAAACTGCCTGCCCTTATCCATTCCCTTAAGATTGAACTCAAAGTTTCTTGTTCTTGCAATTTGACCTCCTTTGGACAGACTGGAAGAACATAAATCATACTACTGCCAGGTAGGTCTAACAGCCCATGCATTGGATACTACACACGGAATCAAATTGCAAAAAACCATTGTGCTCCATCACAACAAATTTAGAAGTGAAAGATTTTTCTTTTTTTAATTATCTGCAGCTGCTATTTAAAAAAATAAAATAAACCAAACTAATAAATATGGATGCATTAAACTTCTGGAAACATTAATTCTTAAGGATTCTGTGTTACACCTGAGACTTCCAACTGGTATTCATAGAGGACACCCTACCTAGTTAGGATTCTAGACTTTTCTACTGAGTTTCACTTTGTGTGCGTGTTGCAGTTTTACATTGTACTCTCTGAAGATGTCTTTGTGTTTTAGACAAAATATTGGACCCATTAAACTTTGATTTTTAATTCCTCCTTACTGCTATTTTCACTCATTATGTGAGGTCTATGCAATAAGCCTAAACACATGATACAAAGGAAACCTGATGTAACTACTATTCCTCTCTCTCTATAAATAGATTAATTATGAAGATATTTCAAATGGAAAGTTTTTTTGCTCATTCTTAGGTAAAGTATATGATGGTAACAATACAATTGCTTAACTGTCTGAATTTTAGGGAAAGACAACGTGTACTAGAATATTAATTAAAACTATAATTAATAATTCCTATATTTCGGTAATGTTACATTACCATCTTCAGGGAACATAAAAATAATGATGTGTGCATGCAAGCACTAACACTAAACAAATATGGCTGAAGAAAGCAACTGAAGTCGGTCCTCTAGGGCCCACTAGGGGGTACCTTTAGAATCCTAAAGGTGCCCCTAGTGGGCTAAATTGGGTTGTCTTGGCTGTTGGGCTGATGTTCTTAGAATGCAAGCTTCCCATATTTGGAGCAGTCTCATGCATCCAAATTTGTTTAGGTTTGGGGAGTTTTTTTTTTTAGAGTTGAGGCTGATTCCAGGAATAATCTCTCATATTTATACTTGCTGCAGTGTAGTAAAGTGGCTTTCTTCCAGCGAAGAAAGTACCTGCGTGCACATATCATTTTTATGTTCCCTGAAGATGGTAATGTAACATTACCGAAATATAGGAAGTATTAATTAAAGTTTGTAATTAATATTCTAGTTGTCTTTCCCTAAAATTTCCCAAACAAATCAGCCCTGTGAGCATAGATCTATAAGTACAAATACTTGACCTTGGGAGATGCAGCAGAGTGATGTGCTGGCTGCATTAATTTGTCAGGATCCCTAATCAGGGGACTCTACCTGTCCTGAGGAATAGATGAGTTGAAGAAAAAGATTGCAGTGAACAATAAATAATATGCAGTGTTCTATGTAATCTCTGTTATTGCTGCATACTGCAGTAGAACACAGCATAAATTTACATTTTAAAGTTATGAATTTAAATATTAAATTCATTGCTTTAAATGGTTTTTATTTAAATTTATTATATTTAATATTACTATAAATTAATAAACTTTAAACTGGCTGATAGGACTCTTTAATGTGTGTTATCTAGACATAGTTTCGTATGAATATCAAATGCAACACTTAGTTATAATGCCAAACTTTCATTCCCCATGAGGAGCATTATACTGAAGTTATATTTTTAAGTGTAATTTTTGTCACTTTATTTTAGTATTTCATTTCCTACTTGTTTTTAATTCAGAGTGGTTACAACTAAGTGATGTTAACAGTATGCATCCTGTATAACAGATTAACATCCTGTTAATGAATGCAGCGTCCTGGAATTCATGTAACAGAAGTCTGTAGAATTTGTGCTTTATTCTGAAAGAAAACATTGAAATTCACATTTAAACTTTGTTCACAGTATAAAATAATTAGAATATTTAATTATTTTAATTCAGAGGTTTTCCATCTTCACAATACTACAAACTTTACTTTTAAGTACTACATAATTCCCATTTCCAAAGTTGTCATAGAGTAAATAATTAAAAAAAAACTAATAACGTAATGTCATACCATACTAATTTAACATGCTAAATAATTTTCAGACAGTTATTACCTCCACTCTTTATATGATTACGGCTCACAGTCAATTTGAAAACACCAGTTTTCTTATTTATTGCAGCAGTAAACATCTGTGTTGCAAAAAATAATGTATGCATTTCAACATAATTTATCAGAATATTTAAAAATATATAATTGGTTGGTATGATTTAGAACCACAGTATTAATTTAACTGGACTGCTTGCATTAAACTATCAGCTCCTTCCACCTCTGTCTGAGATTTTATTAGTAAATAAGTTATAAGTAAATTCGGTGTTTATTGTAATGGAAAATTTAAATACATGTCTACATGCTGCAGATTGAATGTTTGCTGTATAGACTTATCTAAGTGTTATTAGATCATGCCGATTTAATGGAAGTCAACACTGATAGGCATATAATAAATACATATGATTTAATTCAGTATTTTGTATGTGTTATGTATTCATGTATAGGCATTTGGCTGATACTATTATTTAAAACAAACCACTCTACACATTGTGATATTATATATAATTATAAGTGTTTAGGCAATATGACTAATGTCCTGTGGGGATGCCACTACTGAATGGAGAAGTGGCATTTTCCAGAAGAAATCCTTGTGTCAGACCAATTAGGACATCCCTCGTGTTTCCTCAACACTTAGAAGCCATAATTGTATATAATACCAAATCATAATGTGCTGTGTGTAAGATAGTAGTACTACCAGGATCCATGAAGATCATTATTATTATGTGACACCTCCAGGGAGTCCAAAGACTCATCGAGGGAGAGTGTGCCAATAGCATCGAACGATTTTTCCCTTCCAACTACTAACTGGGATCAAACTTGCTTAACTTTTTGCTGAGCCATTAGTAGCAGAGGTTCTACCACTCGACCAAGATGTCCACATAACTTGGACAAAAATAATGGATTTAATCAAACATAGTTTATTATATCCTATCAGTGATGTTTTCCATTTAATCAACTTAGTGGCTATTGAATATATGAACGCCATTAGATCTTCATCTTTGTTCGGATTATCAATTTAGGTAACCAGTATTTTTGAATTCTTCAATAATAATAAAAAAAAAATCTACATGTCTTAGAGATTTAATTTTATTGCATTTCATATTAAAATATTGTTTTATTGATATTAAATGTGTGACTTCTGTAGTTAAAAATGTAATGTATCATACATTTTTTCATGAAAAGAAGAATATAAAAAAATATAAAAATAAAGCATAATATCAAATTTTTTTACATTTTTTTTAAGGATAAATTTGAAAAATTATCTGTTTGACTGGAATCAGTATGAATTTCTTTCTGATTGAAAAACGGTTTAAAAGAAAACACTTCTGTTTGTAATGCCAAGTGCATTTTGTGTGTAATATATACTTTTAATTCCTGGTCAAGCTTACTTGTAGAAAGTTTATTTTTCACTTAGTTAGACTATAATAAATTTAGTTTAATCCTTTATCCAAGTGTGAGCAAACAAAGTTTGTGCCTGAAAGTAACTTCAGGACTGGGGTAAGGTAGTACAGCACCGGGCAACTCACTGCAAAGGTGGAGCAAGCTAACATCACTCCTATCTCAGTATCTCCCATAATGCAAAACACATCTCCTTGCAGATATGTATAATGTTATGCTTGCTGTACTACCTTACCCCAGTCCTGAAGATACTTTCTGGTGCAAACTTTGTTTGCTCACACTTGGATAAAGGATTAAACTAAATTTATTATAAAGCTTACTTGTAAATAATTCAATTCTGAAATATTATTTGAAAGTTGAACAAATGCTTTTATTGCAAATTATTATTATTATTTTTTAAACAAATCTTATAATTGGTATTTGTCTGTTTGCAGTGTATTTGCATTTCAGCAGGGATTGTATGTGTAATACTATTAGTGGGCTGCGACTTATGCTAATTATAACAGAAACATAAAACAAAGTTTAAAATGCAGCAAAAAAAATGATATCGATACATTGCTTGGCATGCATAAAATGCATCGGTTTTATGTATTAATAGAGCTACATATAACAAATATGTTATTGTGAGACTCTTAAAATTTGAGTTTCTATACATATCTAATGTAATTAGTTGGAGATTTAGTGGATTTCTGTAGTCAGAGGGGTTTCTTTAATCAAATGTGGTGGTTGCTTGCTTGTTAAAGGACTGTGATCAACATAAAGATGAAACATATCTAATATCTTTTTTATAGATTCTCCTGTTGTCTCTTTGTAACAAAGCTTGTATTTCCTAAGGTATATGCATATATTATGGAGTAAGTAATATTAAGGATTACCTATAATTTTAAAAATGGCTATATTGTACTGAAATGGCTGCTGCCCAGCTGCTCTTTATAAATTAAACATAAAAATTTGCCCTTTGCTACATGCTATCCTCTCCCACTTTTTTGAAAATGAGAGGTTGAAAGAAACAGAATCTAATACATTGAGATTTCAGACATTAAACATTGAGTGGTTTTTGTACATTTATGAAAATTTAAAATATTTAAAAAGATACTGTATATTGGAATTCAAGAAATTTTTGTGTATAATTAGTTTATGTAATGCATGTTTTTAAGTTTCTTTTCTGAATAAGTTTAAGAGAGAGCTTCTTAGTTTTAATATCGAGTTGAGCTGTATACTTTAAAGATTGGCTACATGTATGCTTTTTTTTTGGAATAAATGCTATCTTTCCATTCCTTCACAACAGTAAGAAGTCAAGGATCCTGCAATGTGGAACTTCAACGTCCATATATTTTAGATGATTCATCAAACTGGATACAGTATGTTTTGAAGGTTGTATTTACTCTAATATTGCTTTGCATGATAAATATTATGCACCTTATGGTTTTACTTAAAGCTTGTCTGGCAAAAATGAACATCATTTAGTTCCACATGTAATGCTGCAAAGCCCATTATGTAAGGACTTTCTGGAACACTGACCATAACCTGTGGGCAAAGTGCCCAATGTTTGTCTGTATTTATTTGTCGTACACATAACCTGTTTGTGTATCTCTTAGTTGTCTAAGTCATAGTTTATCCTTACCTTTATATCCAGAAATACAAGTTGGTTTGCCTTTGTCATACCTCCCATGGAGCAATTAGAATGGACCTTACTAATTATTTTAAAATTCTACATTCATAAAATTGTTTTTATTTTTTTATTATCTAGTAATATGTTGAGATTATTGTTTTTATTTCTTTTTGAATTCTTGAATCAAAACTTGTACATGAAAAAAAAAATTATATCTAGCAAAGCTTTCAAAAACAAACAGCAAAATTATATATATATATATATATATATATATATATATATATTCAAAGTAGTGACTTGCTTGATGGTGGCATTTTTTCTCTTCTCCCACTATAGGCAACCTGACATAATTTATATATTTCTGGTTTTTACATATGCCAGGTTTACATATTTGGTATTAAATTTAGAGTAAAATTAATTAAAAAAATCTGGTCATCCTGTCTGTTAGGAGGTTTCATTTAATCTTCTCCCTTTAAAATGTTTGTTGTGAAAAACTTCACTTATGTATAATTTTGATATGAGAATGGCCCTTTTTTCTTCTTTGATTTTCATGTTTCTTATCTTAGAGTAATAAGTCTTGTTGCTAGATGTGCATTTATGAAAATGCTGAAAGAAAGAAAAATTCAAGCAATCTGTTTATAAATATTTCCTACTGCACTTTCAGTTGCATGCATCACTGGCTGAACATTGCAGCTTGTCATTTTCTTATATTTTTAGTTTCTGTTTCTCTTAAAATATTTTCTGCAAGTTTATTTTGTATTAACATCTGCATGAGGAGGTTGAAATATGAATATAGTGCTGTTTTAAATTTCAGACTGTTTTGTAGTTCTACTTGCACATTGTATCCACATGAATCATAATCTGGTGGACAGATACTTATAAGGGTATTTGTTTAAATTGTAAATACTTTAGAAATGTAAGGAAATAAGCCATTTTATACAGAAATGGAAAATTTGTATATCTTATAACATACAGTCCTTTTATGTACTAGAATAGTGTATTTTAATGATTCAACTGTATATGTCTACATCAGAATAAATTACAAAAGGTATATGAAATTATAAATATTAATGGAAGTTTATTTCTACCTCACTCAAAGTAGCAGCTATAAGCAGCTATTATATATATTTGTTATTATACATTATTTATAGCTGTTATTATACAATATGAATAATAGCTGTTTATATTAAATTGAAAATGCCTTCAAATTGCTCCATGGTTGGCCTTAATTGTACTTGTCTTATTGTGCGGTTGCCCATCAACGCCACATGGTGGTGCTGTAATACACATCGGGAATCCTAAGCAGTGTCTTACAAGTAAGTCCCCTGTATAAAAAAGTACAATTTGATGAGCTACGTGTAGATAATCTGTGGAGATGTTTGCAACTAATCTGTAGAAAAAAGTTTTATAGGTGGAAAGGCTGCTAATTTTGTGAATTAATAAATAAATTAGACAGAGAACAATGTTGTTTACTGTATTTTTCTAATCACTTTTCAACAATCATCTTTATATTCCTAATTAAAATAAAATTTTTTGATAGAATATAGTCATTTTTAAAAAGCCAGATGAATTGTTTTGATGACAGAACAGTTAAAAAATTCAAAACTGTTAATTTCTGATTAAAAAAAAATAATAATGTGGACTTATTTTAATAGTTGCAAAGCAAAAAAGTTGTATTAAAAGATTTTTAGTTTTAGCAAAAGCTTGCATTGATAATTAGATATTATATACGAATTTGTAGAATTAGAAACATGTATAATCAGTATCATATGGAGGTATCAGAGGTTTTTCATCATGGTCACGTAGGTTTTCACTGTAAAAGCCAGAGAATACATACAATTGGCTGACTTAGTAGACTATTTAAACATGATTGACTGCCCGAAATATTAATTTAGTTTCGTGAGATCATGTCACTTGATTGTGACAAGCCTTTCAGGCTGATACGATAAGGGAAAGATAAGATGCGACATTTAAAAAAGGATAAATGTTTAAAATTGAAATAAATTTATCAGTAAGGCTTTGTCTATGCATTGCATAATACTGTACTTTATTTTAATGGTAGAGTTTCCCTGTTGTGTGTGTGTGTGTGTATGTATGTGTGTATATATATATATATATATATATATATATATATTAAAGGTCGAAAGCGGTCTGGGTAGTGGCCCCTTGCCTTTAATGCATAGCATCATACATCTCCGCAAGGAGATGTGCTTTGCATTAAGGGTAAATACTAAGAATAATGATCAGAGTTTATTCCACCTTTACCACGAGTTGCCTAAGACTTGCACTACGTACGGAGTTGTCTAGACTTGCACTACTTGCAGGCGCAAACTTGACTTACTTGACTGTTTGCTTACTTGGGAAATGGATTAAAACCAAGTTTATATTTATATACATATAAAATAGCTTGGTATGTTTAATGTATATTATACCCAAGGTAAAAAAACTTTCTACATATATATATATATATAAATATATACACATACACTAAAAAATGATAAAATTTTAAACAGACTATTCTCCCTCCGTTAAATTTTTTACATAATTTATCTCCTCATCATCAAGGAAATATACTATACAGAAATATGAAATACAGAAACATGACAGTAATCACTCAGAAACAGTGCCAATCCTGAGTGCAGAGGCTCCTCTCTAAAAAGTAAGCTGACCTTGACTATTCTTAACTGCACAGTGCAGTCCCTGTAAAAGTTGACTAAAAATCTTAATGATGTATGCATGGTCACTGTCTACATTAATATATTTAGCATAGCTTCAGTTTTTGTCAAGGGGCCAGGTTTTCTTTCTTCAAAATAGGCAATCTGGCCAGAAGAACGCCTACAATTAATCGAGACACACTTTTATTAATTTCATTTCAAATGCATGTTTCTTAAACATAAATGTATGTAATGTTAAAAAGTTAAAGTAAAAAAAAAAAATTATATAAGAAACGAAATGTAAATTTATGCATTTTGGGATAAACAGATTACAAGCTGTGTACCACGTTGATGGAATTGTACTTCAGGAAATAGATGAAGCTAGGGATTTAGGAGTGGTTGTAGATAGAGAGTTGAAGTGTTTAGAGATCATATTGCTAAGGTAGCTCATAAGATTGACTATTGAAGAACACATTAACAAGTAGAGATAAAGAAGTTGTTATTCCTCTTTATAAGGCCTTAATATGTCCACATCTGGATTACTGTGCACAGGCCTGGTCTGAGTTTCTTGGAGGATGAGGAAGTGGTGGAGAAGATTCAGAGGTGAGCAACCAAGATGGTGAGTGGTCTGTGGGATGTTCCCTTTGAGGGTGTATGGGCTGCAAAAGTTGGCTGATAGGTAAAAAAAGAAGGGATATGATAGAAACATGTAAGTTACTTAAAGGGTTCTATAGGATTGATGCAGGGGAACCGTTTCAGCACTTGGTTAGAGTGGAGAGAACAAGAAGTCATCCCTGGAAGTTGAGTAAAAGTGTGGTTAGTAAGTGCATGAGGACTAGATTTTTTGCTTGGAGAGTTGTGAATGAATGGAAAGGATTGCGATAGTTAGTTGTTAGAGCTTTGTCTGTTAATGGAGAGGCATGATAGTTTGGGTCTTCTGTGATAAATCTTCTGACTCCATGGAGGTGCCCTTACAATAATAATAATAAACAAAATGTTAATAAATCTTCTTTCACAGATCACATATTTTTGCTCTCTGTTCGACATAGTATAGCTGCACCTCTTACAATACAGTATTGTCACTTGTCTTTTGGTGAAGGTAAGTTTTCATTTAGAGAATAAGTTGACTTTTCAAGATGTTGCACTCGTTTTCTTGGTAGAGTATTTTAAATTTCTCTGATTATTGGTCATACTTTGGAATGTAAGATGGTATATGCTGAACTTTAAAAACTTGATTGGTGCAAAAAATAAAATAAATAAAATTAAAAAAACTTACCATGGTGATAATCACTTAAAAAATTGCCAATCCAGTATTAAACTAGATAACAAAGATCTCTGTGTAGCCTATAAGGAATACAAAGAATCATCCTGGGCTTGTGACTCAATGTCCAATCCTCACCTTTTAATGGCATACTCCTAGTAACAGGACATATTAAAGGCAAGAATTCCCTAGTCCTGTGTTCACTAGGATGCTGAACAAATGACAAACTGATAATACATGGGACTTAGCTGAATAAATTAAAATTCTGTATGACAAATGCAACATATGAGATATATATACACTGGTACAATAGAATCGATGGCATGCTGGTTAGGAAGTAATCTGATTAAGAAAATTCCCAGCTGTTTTTGTCAGGAAAATTGAAAAAAGAGCTTTTGACAACATACATAATGAATTGACAATAAACATCATTGGCATTAGAAGCATCAATGGAAAATAACTGGAGTCAGAGGATTTACAGAATTAGTATTTTCACATACTTGTTGCACATATAAAGAAGACAATACGTAGAAACTTCTAAACAAGAAGCTATTCTGTTTTATTTGTAATTAGGGAAAGGAAGGAATCTAAACAAGATTATGAGTGACATTTGATTTCAGGTAATTCATGGCAAATTTTAGAATGGGAAAGTGGAGAGTAAGGCATTTGTGCTATGATCTCACAGAATGTTCTAATAAGGAAGAATTCTTTTTTTATTAAGTCACTGGAGAGAGAGAGAGAGAGAACAGCTTTCGAAGCACACAGCCACTAGGCTAACCATGCAGACTGCTTCATCTTACATAATAGAATTCTCTGCAGTGCCTGGTCAGATGCATGCAATTCCAGGAGTATCATCATGTTGCCTTTAATTCAGTTGTCACTTCGTTGTAAAAAAAGTGATGAAAATACTGAAAAAGATCACCCTTCACAAGGCCATGTCATCCACCATCTAGAACAGCGTTTCCCAAACTTTCAGTAAACATGTACCCTTTTAAAAAATTTTAGACATACTGGCATATCCCCCTCTGAGACAAATGCAGTTTGGGAGAGGCTATCAACTTTAAAAATCAAGCCGTTTTAGCCTCACTAATTGGATACTGTGTGGGTACTTCAGTATCCACTAGTAGCCAGTCAGAAATAGTTGATCCAGACAATCTCTAATTATAAGCACCATCCGACGTGTCGCTATCACACGGTCCCTAACACAAGGTTATTGTTTGAAATACGGCGGATTCTACGATCGATTTTCTTGAGTTTATGGGACAAAAAAAAAAAAAAAAAAAAAAAAAAAAAAAAAAAAAAACGCTTGCCTGTGCCAGAGATCTTTTAACTCAGAAACCGTTTGAAGAAATTTGGGCTTAGAAAACATTCCTCTAGTCGGTGACTAGACTAGAACGCAAATCGTTCTTCAGGCGGCTTAGTACAAAGGATGCAAAAGCGCCACTTCTGCTGAGCTAAACAGGCCATGTTCGGGAGAGATTATAAGAATATTTCATTCACACAATAATTATAAAGGTATTTAGTTTTAACATTTGGATTATAATAAATTACAAACAGTGAATGGTTTTGTAATTATATGTTTGGTCTCTAGAGCAGGTGACCGTCGGTAAAGGTTGGTCGATTGGTAGAGCCTCTGCTACTAATGGCTCGCAAAAAGTTAAGCAAGTTTGAGCGCGGTTAGTAGTTGGAAGAAATCAATCGAGGGAGAGTGTTGGCACACTCTCCCTCGATGAGTCTTTGGACTCATTGGAGGTGTCACATAATAATAATAATGTATAAATAAAGAAAAATACAACATTAATTAATAAAAAAAAAAGTTTATCCCACCCACGATACGAAAGTACTATAGGCCTATAAAAATCTTTTGTGGACGAGAGCCACATAAAAAATAAAATAAATAAAAAATCAGTTATAAAAAAGTTTAATGAGACATGGTCTATGTTCTTATCCACCACCTTTCTGAATCTTTCCCCTTAATAGAATGAAACTCTCTGCTCTCTTTTCACTTAATTAGAACTGTGCTAGAGCTGAGACTTAGCAGCCTAGTCAGAGGTACTGCCAATTCTCTCTCACTTTCTCCTAATACATGGCCAATGTCCGATCCAATTCTGGAAGTGTTCACGGTTTTGTAGTATCCTAAGCGTCTGCACTTCATGTGATTCTAATCTCATATATTACATATGTTATCATAATATAACCAACTGGATGATATATCCTCACAAAGTCATTCAGTAATTCAACTGTTCCTTTTAATCATTCTCTCTTTTACTCAACGCTTAATTTGAGATTTCCTTTGGCCTACACGATTAGTTTCCTCTCAATCAGATTTGCTCTCGTCGTCATGCTGGTTACCCTTCTTTTTTTGTGTTTTTTAATACTCGGGCTTACTGATCATGGTTCCCCATCAGCAATAGAACTAATGATAGTACTCATCTACTTAATTCCCTTAGTTATCCTCTTGATCCCAGGTATGCTGTCTGATATTTTCCTTGAACTACTACTTCCCTCTAACATCCCCTGACAAATTCCCATACACTACCAACATCCTTTCTTCTGCAGTTTCTTTGCCATCGCGTGGCTCCGAATTTTTCACAATCACTACCTCGGTAATTTCACACATAAATCCATTCTTACTGAAAATTAAACATGTTTAGCCACATCCTAGATCAAGACGACAATATCACTTCCCAATCGCAGGCAGGTGATTGCAGATATGGAATAAATCCTCTGTGTTATTGTAAAATCTAGCACTATCGAAAGCTGTTCCCTTATGTAAAGGTATTTGTTTCAATTAATTTTCTCTTAGTAGTTGCACCAATTCCATTTCATTCATTGTGTGTCATGCCCCTGGCGTCTACCAGTAACCGACTATATATATATATACATTTTTAATATAAACTGACTATAAACCCGAGAATTATAACAAATTGAGATTTATTTAAAAACGCAGCATGTTTCGTCGAGATTAACTTCATCAGGCGTTAAGAACATAGAAAGATATTAAAAGACACTGAAACAAACATTGAGACACTCTAAAGCTATACAATTATAAAGTTATGATATTCGACTGTAAATTACAGTTATTATGAACTTGTGCTATAGTCCGTGTTAAAGTTCTATTGTTGTACACTTGTGCGTGTGTGGAACCACGCGAGCTCCAGTATCTGATAGTAGAGCTGAAAGAGTCAGGCAAATTATAGCTGAGATTATTGTTCATATGAAGAGGGTCCAAGGTGATTTCTTTTGACTCTACAATGCGGCGTTCTACCACATCATGGCAAATGTGTAAGTTTGAAGTTGTTGTCCAATTTGCTTCATGTTGGCGGCTTTCGTTGTTCGTATTTATTGGAAAACAGGACATGGCCTGATAGGGCAGTAGCTCTGGTTCTCTTGTAAGCAACGTCTCTCTGGTGTTCCTCGAGACGTAGGAGGATAGATTTCTCCGTTTGGCCATAGTAAGGTTTTCCGCACTCACATGTGACTTTGTATTCACCTGGGAATTGTAGAAGGTTGTGAGATTGTTTGTAGTTGCTGAAACTTGATCTTATTTTTGGAAGATTCGAGAAGCACGTTTGTATGTTGAATTTCTTTAAGATTCTACTCAGTTTTTTGGATAGTGTGCTGATATATGGCAAAGAGATATAACCTTTGGAGTCGTTCTGTGTCTCTACATTGACGGTGGGATAATTGTTTGTTGATACTTTTTAAAGAGTAGCCATTGCTTTTAACGGTCCATTTAAGATGTTGTAGTTCTTTTTTTAGTTCTTCATCTGACAGCATAGATCTTGCACGATTCGCCAGAATTGATATAATACCCAACTTTTGCGCTGGATGGTGATGTGAGGACGCATGCAAATATCTGTCCGTGTGTGTGTGTCTGTGTTGGCTTTCTAAATATAGAGACTTTTATTGATTCAGGCGTCTTGGTGAGTTTAACATCAAGGAAACAGAGGGAACTATTTTCTTCAATATCCATGGTCAATTTTATATCCTGATGGAGGTTGTTTAAATGGTTGAGAAACCTGGGAAGATTCTCAATACCATGCCCCCATATGAGGAATATATCGTCCACATATCTAAGCCAAATTCTTGGTTTTAAACTAAAAGAGGAGATTGCCTTTTGTTCAAAATCCTCGAAAAAAATGTTAGCTAATATAGGAGAGAGGAGGCTTCCCATAGCTAATCCTTTGATCTGTTTATATAGTTTACCTTCGAATTCAAAATAGCCAGAGTTTACACAGTGAGATAGTAGTGAGAACATTTTATTTGAAATTTTGTTCTTTAAAATATGGAGGACTTGTGTCGGAATGTTGGTAAAGAGTTGCTACCACGTCAAAGCTCACCAACATGTCAGAAGATTTGAGTTTAAAGCTGTCTACTATAGGTCTCAGTGGATAGTTTTCTTTATGTACCTTAGGGAGACCATAAAGCCTTGGAATCAGTGGGTGTAAAGAACGGATGGAAAGCCGTGTATTTCGTGGACTTTCTGTGGAATTCCTCATATGGGAGCATGGTATTGAGAATCTTCACAAGTTTCTCAACCATTTAAAAAAACCTCCATCAGGATATAAAATTGACCATGGAGATTGAAGAAAATAGTTCCTTCTGTTTTCTTGATGTTAAACTCACGAAGATGCCTGAATCAATAAAAGTCACTATATTTAGAAAGCCAACACACACAGACAGATATTTGCATGCGTCCTCACATCACCACCCATCGCAAAAGTTGGGTATTATGTCGACTCTGGCGATCGTGAAAGATCTGTACTGTCAGATGAAGAAGAACTAAAAAAAAGAACTACATCATCTTAAATGGACCTTTAAAAGCAATGGCTGCTCTTTAAAAAGTATCAACAAACAATTATCACACCGTCAACGTAGCAACGTAGAGACACAGAACGACTCCAAAGGTTATATCTCTTTGCCATATATCAGCACTCTATCCAAAAAACTGAATAGAATCTTAAAGAAATTCAACATACAAACGTGCTTCTCCGCCTGTGTAGCTCAGTGGATGTGGCGTTTGCACACCACCGCGCTAGGCCGCACGAAGGAAGTCTTGTTTCGAATCTAGTCGGCGACTAGAGGAAATTTTTCTAAGCCTTTTTTCGACCGGTTCCCGAGTTAGTCGATCTCTGGCACGGGCAAGCAGGTTTTTCCTCCCGGAAACTCGGGTTTTTCGTCCTGTAAACTCAAGAAAATCGACCGTAGAACCCACATTATTTCAGACATTAAAATATATTGTGTTAGGGTTAGAGACCACGAGATGGCGGCACATTTGAGCCGTCTCTCTTCACTGCGTACCGCTTAATTAGTGATAGCCTTGGGCCATCTGTCTCTGATTGGGTACCAGTGGAGATTGAACTGCCCACTCGGTCTCCAAAAGTTAGATAGGGCTAAATGGCCTCGCCTACTCCCGTATATACGGGAATAAAAAGGCGTTAGCTGATTTTTTTATTTTTTTTATTTTTTGAAACGTGCTTCTCGACTCTTCCAAAAATCAGATCAAGTTTCAACAACTACAAGCAATCTCACAACCTTCTACAATTCCCAGGTGTATAGAAAGTCACATGTGAGTGCGGAAAACCTTACTATGGCCAAACGGAGAAATCTATCCTCCTACGTCTCGAGGAACACCAGAGAGACGTTGCTTACAAGAGAACCAGAGCTACTGCCCTATCAGGCCATGTCCTGTTTTCCAATAAATACGAACAACGAAAGCCGCCAACATGAAGTAAATTGGACAACAACTTCAAACCTACACATTTGCCATGATGTGGTAGAACGCCGCATTGTAGAGTCAAAAGAAATCACCTTGGACCCTCTTCATATGAACAATAATCTCAGCTATAATTTGCCTGACTCTTTCAGCTCTACTATCAGATACTGGAGATCGCGTGGTTCCACACACGGACAAGTGTACAACAATAGAACTTTAACACGGACTATAGCACAAGTTCATAATAACTGTAATTTACAGTCGAATATCATAACTTTATAATTGTATAGCTTTAGAGTGTCTCAATGTTTGTTTCAGTGTCTTTTAATATCTTTCTATGTTCTTAACGCCTGATGAAGTCAATCTCGACGAAACATGTGCGTTTTTAAATAAATCTCAATTTGTTATAATTTTCGGGTTTATAGTCAGTTTATATTAAAAATGAACATATCCCTACCCCGAGTTAATAATAGTAGTCATATATATACTTAGGATAACCAAGCAATTTTATATGCTTGGTTATTTTAGCTTATATACCCAAGTATGCAAACAATTAAGTTTGCGCCTGAAACAAAGTTCAAGTCTAAAGATGGTACAACACCTGTGCAACTCATTGTAAAGGTGGGTAAAGCTCTGATCACTATTCTTAGTATTTTCCCATAATGTAAAGCACATCTCACTAGAAGATGTATACTGCAATGCATTATGGGTGGGGTCACTACCCAGACCGGTTTCAACCTTTTTTGAGGTCTCCTCAGTGAGTAGCTAGACCCTAAATACCAAGGTTTTAGTAATACAGAGCGTTATCAACTTTACATATATAAGTTGCAATAAGGTGTATTAAGCTCTGTATTACTAAAACCTTGGTATTTAGGGTCTAGCTACTCACTGAGGAGACCTCAAAAAAGGTTGAAACCGGTCTGGGTAGTGACCCCACCCATAATGCATTGCAGTATACATCTTCTAGTGAGATGTGCTTTACATTATGGGAAAATACTAAGAATAGTGATCAGAGCTTTACCCACCTTTACAATGAGTTACACAGGTGTTGTACCATCTTTAGACTTGAACTTTGTTTCAGGCGCAAACTTAATTGTTTGCATACTTGGGATTAGGAGCTAAAATAACCAAGCATATAAAATTGCTTGGTTATCCTAATATGCAATATACCCAAGTTAAAAATTTATTCCCATCAATATCTCCTCCAGAGATTTTTATTAAAGCTTAATACACCTTATTGCAACTTATATAGGTAAAGTTGATAACGCTCTGTATTACTAAAACCTTGGTATTTAGGGTCTAGCTACTCACTCAGGAGACCTCAAAAAAGGTTGAAACCGGTCTGGGTAGTGACCCCACCCATAATGCATTGCAGTATGCATCTTCTAGTGAGATGTGCTTTACATTATGGGAAAATACTAAGAATAGTGATCAGAGCTTTACCCACCTTTACAATGAGTTGCACAGGTGTTGTACCATCTTTAGACTTGAACTTTGTTTCAGGCGCAAACTTAATTGTTTGCATACTTGGGATTAGGAGCTAAAATAACCAAGCATATAAAATTGCTTGGTTATCCTAATATACAATATACCCAAGTTAAAAATTTATTCCCATATATATATATATATATATATATATATATAAATTTCAATGACTCTATACCGAGAAAGAAAAGTTTAATGTTAAGATACGACTAGTTTCGTTGAAATTCAACTTCTTCAGGTATCACAGGCAAAGAATTAAATAAAAAATAACAGAGACATGATAAAATACATTAAAAGATCTAGTATAAAACACACAAGTATATTTAAAAACAGGAATGCGTGCTTGAGTTCCAACTGAAGTTGACTACGTGCGTGAGCTGACACGAGGCGCCAGTGTTGGACAGTGGCAATGTGTGCATCAGAAATATTGTAGCTAAGGCTGTTATTAATATGAGATGAATCAAGCGATATTTCTCTAGATTCAATTATTCTTTCAAGTTCATCATAGCACACATGGATATCAGAAGTTTGTGGCCAGTCTACGAGGTGTTGGCGGCCTTCATTCGAGTTGATAGAGAAGAGAACGTGGCTAGAGAGAGCGCTGACCCTGGTTCCGTTGTAGGAAATGTCTCTTTGGTGTTCTTCCATGCGTAAAAGGATGGATTTAGCTGTCTGGCCATAGTATGGTTTTCCACAATCACACAAAATCTTGTAGACTCCTGGATACTGAGTAGGAAGATGTTTCATTTTAGGTCTACTTAGTATGGAGCGAAGTTTAAGAAATGTAGTGAAGCAAGTTCTAATGTTGAATTTCTGAAGCATTTTGGCTAGTTTGGGGGGGAGAGAGAGCTGATGTATGGTAACGAAATAAAAGCTCTTGGTGGAGAAGAATCTTCAAAAGCAGTTGAGCGGTGGACAGAGAGAAATTTATTAATCTTTTTAAGAGAGAATCCATTGTTAACATAAGATTTTTTAAGAAAATTGAGTTCGTATTCAATTTCTGTTTCATCTGTTAATAAAGATCTGGCTCGATGTGCCAGGGTTGAAATAATACCAAACTTTTGTGGAGAGTAGTGATGGGAAGAAGCATGAAGGTATCTGTCTGTGTGAGTGGGTTTTCTAAAAATGGAGATTTTGATTCAGCGCATCTTGTAAGTTTTAAGTCCTCAATATTAGTCCAATCTAATCCCGGTTATATGGACTCCCTAAGATCCATAAATTAAACTCTCCACTAAGACCTATCGTTGAAGGCATAAACTCCCCTACTACAACCTTTCAAAATACCTCGCATCCTTTTTAAAAAAAACCTTTGTGGTACTTCCTTTTCTCATGTAAAACGTTCAGCTGATTTTGTCTCCAAAATAAAAGACATCAAACTCAACACATCAGATTTAACGGCAAGTTTCGATATTGTTTCCCTCTTCACGAATGTACCTACTCAAGAAGTTCTAAACCTTCTCCAGACGAAACTATCCAAGAAATTTTTTTCCCTTACTTTCTCACTGTGTGAACTCAGGATACTTCAAATACGATAACAAGATTTATAAACAAAACTCAGGTTTTGCTGTGGGCAGTCCGCTCTCTCCGATTCTTGCTGACATATTTCTTAAGGATTTTGAAGAAAAAGCAATTAATTCCTCGACCCTTAAAACCTAAAGTATGGTATCGTTATATTGACGATGTATATCTCATCTGGGAACACGGTGTCAACAACCTCAACTTTTTTCTGGACCATCTCAACAAGTCTCATCACAAAATCAATTTCACCTGTGAACTGGAATCCGACGACTGTCTTCCCTTTCTGGACTTAAAACTTACGAGATGCGCTGAAAATATCAAAATCTCCATTTTTAGAAAACCCACTCACACAGACAGATACCTTCATGCTTATTCCCATCACTACCCTCCACAAAAGTTTGGTATTATTTCAACCCTGGCACATCGAGCCAGATCTTTATTAACAGATGAAACAGAAATTGAATACGAACTCAATTTTCTTAAAAAGTCTTATGTTAACAATGGATTCTCTCTTAAAAGATTAATAAATTTCTCTCTGTCCACCGCTCAACTGCTTTTGAAGATTCTTCTCCACCAAGAGCTTTTATTTCGTTACCATACATCAGCTCCCCCCCCCCCCCAAACTAGCCAAAATGCTTCAGAAATTCAACATTAGAACTTGCTTCACTACATTTCCTAAACTTCGCTCCATGCTAAGTAAACCTAAAATGAAACATCTTCCTACTCAGTATCCAGGAGTCTACAAAATTTTGTGTGATTGTGGCAAACCATACTATGGCCAGACAGCTAAATCCATCCTTTTACGCATGGAAGAACACCAAAGAGACGTTTCCTACAACAGAACCTGGGTCAGCGCTCTCTCTAGCCACGTTCTCTTCTCTATCAACTCGGATGAAGGCCGCCAACACCTTGTAGACTGGCCACAAACTTCTGATATCCATGTGTGCTATGATGAACTTGAAAGAAGAATAATTGAATCTAGAGAAATATCGCTTGATTCATCTCATATTAATAACAGCCTTAGCTACAATATTTCTGATGCACACATTGCCACTGCCCAACACTGGCGCACTCGTGTCAGCTCACGCACGTAGTCAACTTCAGTTGGAACTCAACCACGCATTCCTGTTTTTAAATGTACTTGTGTGTTTTATACTAGATCTGTTAATGTATTTTATCATGTCTCTGTTATTTTTTATTTAATTCTTTGCCTGTGATACCTGAAGAAGTTGAATTTCGTATCTTACATTAAACTTTTCTTTCTCGGTATAGAGTCATTTAAATTTATTTTATATACATTTTCTATCGAGTAAATTATGATCAATATATATATATATATATATATATATATATATATATATATATATATATATATATATATATCCGTTCTGTCTATCCGCCCTGAAAATACGTTATTAAAATGTTTTTAAAAAGCTTTATTAAACTCTGTGATGCATTCATTCACGAAAACAGATTCAGTTCTTATTTAGAGTGTAAAGAACAAAACGTGGTCTTCTCCCCCCCCCCCTTCTCCACACACTGACCACTGAATTAAAAACTTTTAAGAATTAATTTAAGGGATTTTTGAATAGAAACTTTCATTGAACATTAGTCCAATCTGAACGAATTAAAAAAAAAAGAGAAAGAATAAGTGTATTCATCTGTAGACACGTGCTTTGTGAAGCGTTTATTCACTTTTTACAGTTCATGCTAACGAGTTCGTTATTTGGATTGATGTTTAGCGTGTGTACACTAGCCTTTCATGGAAATTAAGGATTCAAAGATCAGTGCGTAACGCTTTGGCAAAACCACTACAACAGTGCACATCCTGGACTTGAGAGAATTCACCCACACACGACATGGAATGTCGTGTGTGGGTGAATTCTCTCATATGGTGAAATTCTCTCAATGGGAAAAAAAAGAAGACCATCTTATATGGTCTTCTTTTTTTCCCCATTCTTTCCCTCTTTTCTCACACAGTCACCATACCTTCTTTTAATGATGTCAGCCACACTAATCTGGAATACTCAGCACTGTGTTATAGTGCTTTCAGCTCATTATCAATTAATAGAGTTATTCAACTTCCAATTAGATATCAGAAGCTGCTATATTAGCTATGAAAAGTTTATGCAGGAGCCTCCGCGCTCTGGTCACTAACAACAATGCCCGTTCGTTAGAAAGATCTGGATTTTTTTGATTTTCGTCTCCAAGGATTACGATCTCATTGTGGCAGATCAACCACTGATTGAGTTCTTCTCTTTACAATTCATTCACTCCACAGGACATTGAGACCACAGATTTGTTTTATTTTGTGGAAAAATCGACACGAGAACCTTCCTGAGAAAAGTCAGATCTTTGTGAATTACCTTTGCCTGAATTATCTTATGAATTATCTGAATTATATGAATTTCATATTATATGTTATATGAATTATGAAGTTATATATATTATATGAATTTCTGAATTATCTTATGCTCCGCATAGGAAAATATCTTAAAAATGTGTCTTATGTCATAACGAGCGCTAAATCCATTAATTTAATTTTTTATTAAAATTTTAATATATTTCAACTGCTCTATGTAGTGCTTCACTATATTTTCTTTCTTATGAAAATAAATATATATTAATGGTTAATAACAAAGACTTGCTTATTAATTTTAAGTCCTAATAAATTGCCATATTGCATTTATTGACTTTGAAAAAGCATTTGACAAAGTTAAAACATATTATTTGACATATTAAAAGAAAGACAAATACCAAATAATATCCTAAAAGCTATCACAAGTATATATGAAAATAATCAAATACAAATAAGATTAAATCACGAGTATCATATACGAGAGAGATAAACCAAGGGTCCGACAGGGATGTCCCCTCTCAGCAACTCTTTTTAATATCTACTTAAATGAAATAATAATAAAATGGAATAAAAATTTACATCAAGGAATTAAACTTTCTCCTACAGTAAACTTAAACACTGTCCTCTTTGCCGAGACCAAATAATAATTACAAATTCTGAAGATAAACTACAGAAAGCTATTTTAGATCTAAATGAGATAGCCAAAGATTATGGTATGATAATATCAACAGAAAAATGAAAAACTATGGCCTTTAAAGGACAAGATCCAGCAAGAACTAAAATAGTAATAGATAACAAGATCTTAGAACAGGTGAATTCATTTAACTACCTAGGATGTACGATCACATATGAAAATGAAAAAGATATAAACGTAAAAATTGCAAAATAAAAATTGCAAAATATTTAAAAATAACAGGTGTAATTAACTCTTATATTTAAACCAAACCTAGTTCAAAAACAAACCAGACTAAAAGTATACAATACATTAGCCCTACCAGTCTTGATGTATGGAAGCGAAATCTGGACAATAAAACAAAAAGACAAACAAAGATTAACAACAGCAAAAATGAAGCTTATGAGAAAAACTGCAAAGTATACCCTATTTGATCACAAAAGAAATGAAGAAATTATGAAAGAATTAAACCAAGAACCAGTAATAGAAAACTTTAAAAATACAAACATAAATGGATGGTACACGTTTAAAGAATGAAAACAGAAAGATTACCAAAACAAGCCTTAAAATACAAGCCATTAGGAAAAAGAAAACCAGGACGTCCTCTTAAACGATTCAACGATGACTTCTAAGGCCGGAACAGGCCATGCTAGGCCTAAATCCTTGATATGGATGATGATGATGATGATGAATAAATTGCCAGTTATTCTCACTGAGTAGAGTGACTTTTTTCCTAGGCTTTTTTTTTTTAATAGCCAATTTCAGAGTTAGTCGCAAGTAAGTTTTTTCTTCAGATGAAACTTGGGTTTATAATCTTGCACCTCAGCAAAATCGACCATAGAACAATCACTGGGTAAGTTTAGAAACTGCTTAATATTTAGAACTTCAAGGGAACGCTCTCAAACCTCTGAGATCATGGAGACCTGCTGCCTACAGAATATTTCCATAGAAACTAAAAGACTCCCATTTGCTTTGGAGAATAAAAAGGCATTTGAGGATTTATTTTATTTTTTATTTTGTAATTTCGGCAGTGATATTTAGCTATAATTAAGTCTGCTATTTTTAAAATAATTTATAAATATTTATAATTTATTAACTGATCTGTTTGCTTTACTTGTGAGATTAGCGCCAACAACCGGAATTTTCCATTAATAAATAAAATAGCGTTTAGTTTTATATCGTCTGCTTGTGTTTTGTGGAAGTCTTGATGTTGTGCTGTGTGTTTTTTTTTTTTCTTTCTCGTAGCTTGACTGCATTGTTTTTAACATTTCTCAGTGTCTGTATACAGTGTAATAGCGATAGCATTACTAATGTCATTTTAAGTGAAAGTAATTTAGGAGCTTTCTCAGCAATTTTCAAAACTAAATATGCTGACAAACTGTAATAGTAGAACGTTATTGCAATAGCACAACTATGTGTTTTTGACACGATAAAAAAGAATAAGAATTTCAATAGCCAACCCAGGTAAGATTACTTACTTTGTTGTATATTCATACATTTAAGTGAGAAAGCAGCTCTAAGTTTTATTACTTAGCGTCATATCACGGAATCAGTAAATTTCAACTTACTATTAATTGCGTATAATAAAAATGGTGAGCGGACTTTCATAAATGTATCATTATTACGCGGCTATTATTGGGCCAAGAATATAGCGTTTATGTTAGCAGTCTCGAATCTTTTTTTACGAGCGTAAAAAAGATTCGACTCTTGTTTATTTTTTCTAAGAAAGGCTCGTATTTGTAGATGTAAATTATAAAGAAATGTGGAAAGTACGTATAAAGATATGAACACCCTATGTGACGTAAACCGTCACAAAACAGCATTACCCTTCTTAACATTGACTACAACATCATTTGCATACTATAAGATACATGCTGAGTTACGTGTCTAAAGTTTGTATGCCAACATGTCATTGTTTTCTACTTAAAATACTTTGTCACTTCTATTATAATGTTTCTCGGACTTTTGGGCTTATAGTAATGAGCACGGCTTCCTCCAAAATCGGCAGTAAAATCACGTAATTCTTGCTGTTTTTTGATCAGTTAAAAACCAGAACATGTAAATAAAGAAGAAATTAAAGTAAATAAAGAAAAGACATGTAATTTCCGTACTTGAAAAATCGCACTCTTTTAGGTGTTCACTGACCATGAAATCCTATTGAATGAGCGCGCGATATAAATTTTCTGTTGGTCTTCATGAAAAACCTGGAGCATGCAGTTAGTTCTGTATTTTTGAACACACATTTTGTAATTGCATATTACTTCTCAATTCCTACCCATATACCCCTTGAAAAAAGAAATACGGAACTAATTGCATGTTTATTAGTTACATACTTTTAAATGCATATCCTTATTCCATTGTTAAAAAATACAGAACAAATTGAACGTTTTCTAGTTACATTTATTTCTAAATGCCCTTCTAAAAATACTGAAATAATTGCTTTCTCATTGCATTTACTTCTTCACATTTTTCATGAAGCCAATTTCAACCTCCGCGCTGTGTGATTCCTACAGCCGTGGCTTAACTATTTACATTAGTTTCGGTTGATTTTTTATTTGATTTTATTTTTATTTTTTGCAGAATTAGAAAAAACATTTCGAAACTGCGCAATACCCCTGTCTTGTCTGAATGGAATATGATGAAATTTGGAATTTACGATTTCCAAAATTTGTTTACTCGTCCCAATTTTCGTTTCAATCGGACTACTTCCTCCTGCAAATGTTCTAATTGAAACGAAAATTGGAATGGGTCTACAGATTTTTTGTAACATGCTCATGGACGGACAGAATGTAACAAATGTGTAAAAATTTCTCTATATTCAGTTTTTGTTCTAGTGAATGATATCACTATAAAACGGGCCTGCACAACTTGTCTTTGAGGGCCAAACCCAACTTGGACCACCTGACCAAGAGCCAGATCACTTCGGACCTTGAATCTTAGACTAGTCCACTGCAGCTAAACTTAAGTAAATTTGTTAGTAGGTCTACAGTAAATACTAGTTAATATGCATATTTAAATTTTTTAGAGAATTACAATTAAAATTATAATCAAATATATTTACAAACAGACATAGCAGCAAAATTTCTCAATAAAAACCACTTAAACATAAATACAAAGTTTACTAATAATTTCACTGAGAATATCACACTTATTCTCAGTGAAATATCAGTGAAATCACAGTGTGACACATTGCATTTCTTTGTCGCTACTATGGTGTCATGTTTGAAGTGGCCGTTCTTAAAATATGGCCTTTAAATTGATATCATTTAAAGATGAACGCTGTTTGGTTTTGTTCAAGTTCATGACCGAAAATGTTTGTTCACAAGTATATGTGCTCCCAAACATGCAAAATACCTGGTAGGCAGTATCCAAAAAACTTTTAAATTTATCCTGATCCAGAATGATAGCAGTTGTGTAATGTATTGCTCCATGCCTCAGCTACAACCAACCACTACATTGCCAAAGGCAGTCAAGGCACGACCAACTTTGTGTAATATGATTCGTTCTCGTTCGTAGACATCAAGTCCTTATCACGGAGATGTAACTTTGAATTTCCCCGTAGCGACACTAGCGCTAACAAAACCTCGAAGCGATTGTAATAATTTGTTATTAAATAAGACAGTGGGAATAACTCCAAATGCAATTTATTGTCGAATTGAAAGAAACAAGATTCTGACATTAATCGCATGAAGGTAAACATGCAGTGCTTAGTAAAAATTTAATTCAAATCATCTAATTTCATATTCCCCCGTATGATTAATTAATTTCAATCAGGCAGATGGGCTAAAATAAATAGCATGCGACCTGCGGGTCGTATGATGTGCAGCGTCGGCCCGAACAAATTTTTGAGTGTGGACAAGATTTCTTTTTCCTCCCTTCGGTCGAAATTGTATATGTATATATAAAAATTATATATATATATATATAATTAATAAATAAATAATAATAATAAATAAATAAAATATTTTTGTGTTTATTATATAACGAGTACATAATTTTAACACAATTTATAAATATTACATAAATCACATTAAATATGACAAAACAAATATGAAAAAAATCTAAATTAAGAATTAACAATTTTAATTATTTAAAAAAAGAAACCTTTCTAGCCTTAAGTGGCTAAGCCATCTAATCTCTCCTGGGATATTGTGGACCTCAAATAATTTTTAATGTTTTAGTTTAGAAAAACTGCGATATGCACTAGCAACTGTAGTCGGGATTGTTAAAAGAATTCGTAGTGATGTGTACACGTTAGGAAAAAGATTTATGCAGTTATTTGCAGAAATATAATTTAATACTTCTTTGGGAGAATAATTATTTGATATCCTCCGAGATAATATTTTTAATTCATCTAATAAATCTATTGCAGAAATATCTTTATGATCACCATCAGACAGAACAATTTCTAAGTCGAAACAAGCTTTTTTTTTTTTTTTTACTATCATTATCAAATTTTAAGTTATTAATGTTAAAGAAGAAACCCCAAAACAGATTCATATTTATTTAGCTGTTCAAATTCTCAGTAATTGATGTTAGTGCTGAATCAAGAATTACATTAAAAAATTAATTTGAAAATGTCTTTCAAAATTAGTAATTGATTCGTCAGGACATACATAATCAAATTGAGTTTTTACATGTCGAGTTCGTGCGCTGTCGTTAGTTGGGAAATTAGCATTTAACCCAATATTTAGAGCAAAGTTATGGGCTTACTTAATTATATTAGTGCTTAACTTTCAAAAAATTATTTTCGCTTCTGTATGACGTCAAGAATTTTTTCGTGACATCTAATGATTTCACGGCTTCCATAACATTGCAAGAGATATTTTAAAATTGTTTGCTAGATGCATTGACTTCACTTAGAATGTCATACCAAACAAATGTGCCAAATATAAACTTGAAAGAATTATTATTATTATTATTTTTTTTTTTTTTGCTAGCGAACTAACTTCCAATTTTGTTTTAATGCCTTGTTGCCTAATTAAGCTGAAATCTTCTGTGATGAAAATTAAAGCTTCATGTATTTCTTTTACTTCATTTCGTATTGCTTTTACAGCTTCAACGCGACTTTTCCCATCACGTCGTGCATAAAGGTTTTAAAGTAAAATCTTGGATGTGGTTTAGAAGAAATATGACTTGATGAAATATGAAAGTTTCATCAAGTCATCGATGAAACTTTCCATCGATGACTTGATGAAGAAAAGAAATAATAGATTGACTGAATAATGTCAAAAAATAAAACCGTATCTACATTGCAGCTTGCTGCATCGCTCAATGCCAAGTTCAAGGAATGCGTGCAACACAGAACAAAAAATGTCTAGGATTTTTGTTCCTTAAAAGTGCTTGTACCCCTGCATTCTTCTCCTTCATATTTGACCCGTTGTCATATCCCTGACCACGGATATTTTGAATATTTAAGTTTTTTTCTTCTAATAATTTTAAAATTACTTTAGCCATACCACTTGCTGTTGCATTATTAATTTTAATAAAACCTAGAAATCTTTCCTCTATTTGCATAATATCTTGGGTTTCTTCATTTTTTTTTATAGAAACATATCTTACAATTAAGGACATTTGCTCCTGCCGCAAAATATCAGTGGTGCAATCAACAATTATTGCATTCATTATTTTACAAGCATTCATTTATACAATATATACAATAATTATATACAAGCATTCATTATTTTAGATACAATTTTTTTTTAAATTTCATTACTCAATATATTAATGTTTTGTATGCATTTCCCTAAATAATGAACGTCAATTTCATTGTTTTTTATGTGTTCTACACGTTTTTGTAATACGCTGTCAAATTCGGCAAATAATTCAATAAGTTTTAAATTTTTTTCCATTATTATTTGTATATAGAGTATCTGAACTTCCTCTGAACGCTATGTTTTCTTTTGCAAGAAATTTAATAACCGATATATTGCATTTTAAAGCATGCATCCAGTGTTCTTGTTCTTTTTTGAGTCATTTAAACTGATGTTGATCAATTGTAGTTTCATTTTTAAACGCTTTTTCCAAATCAATCCATTTTTCAAAATTATTACAATATTCTTGAGATTTTTCGTGACGCTGAAGAACTTGGGACATATGTTTCCAATCCTTATTTCCTTCCGAAATTATTCATAGTTTGAATATTAGAAAATAATTTGCAGCAGAAACGAGATAAATTTTTTTGAACTTGAGTAAATTAACCAAGATCTTTTAATGGTTTCTCCGTTACTCAAATCCTATTATAATGCGATACATTAAAACTTCTATTATGTTCATCGCGTAGAAAAAAAAAGTCTCTTTTGATTCAGCAGGATTACCTCGTTTTACTGATATATCAATTATTGAATTGGACAAGTTTGGCCATAAAGTTGGATCGTCAAAAAGCTCGTAATTTAGTGTTGAGGTATTTGTATTTGAAGTCGAAGCTATTGGATGTTTCTCAAGCGCCTGATTATCATCTAAATACAAATTCGAATTTTTTTCTAATTTCCAAAAATTTCCGATTAATTTTGTTTCTTAAATAAAAATATTCTATTTATAAGAGAATCAAATTTTCTCAATGAAATTGGATCTAAATGCTTCTGTCCTAGGGATTAGCAAAATAAAAATAATCATTTGGAGCTTATATAATTAGAATAAATTATAGTTATCTTTATAAATATGTATATATAAATTTAATATTTTTTAAATATATGATATATCCAATTTAATTTTTTTTTTTAATTTTTTCTACCTCCAGTAGAACTGTAGCATAAACTCTACGTTTTCCGCCCTTTTACTTTTCCTCCTGCGGCATTCGCCCATTCCGCCCCTGCCTCTCGGTTACCGGCAAATTCATCGAAAAACAGTTAATCGAAAGACAATTCACCGAATGCAATTCATCGAACAGCAATTCATCGAAAAAGCAATTCGCCGAATAAACAATTCGCCGAACGGCAATTTAACGAATGGCAATTCGTCGAAAAGGCAATTCATCGAATGACCAATTCCTCGAATGACAATTCATCGAACGACAATTCGTCGAAAATGCAATTCATCGAAAAAACAATTCACCGAAAAATTTTCGATGAATTATGAAAGAATTCATCGAAAAGTCATTTTTCTTGCAAACTATTGTTTAGAAAATGTTCAGTAACAATGTGGAACGTTACTCATGATACAGACATCATATGGAAGCGGTCATTGAAACGTAATAATTATTTTCTTGCATTTTAGAGCATTTAATGTAAGTGTACATCCTGCTTCATTGTACAGTTAGCGATTTATCTGTAGGGAAGACAGGAGTACCGCATGCACTTATCTCCCGAATAACCTCGAAAACATGTAATTGCAGTTAATAAGGGGAGGGATAGGCTAAGAAATTCGTTCTACCAAATTTTGCACTTGACATCCTTGATAAACGTAGGATGCTGAAGTCCTTTTCAGCAATTTCATTAAATGAGCTGTAGAATTTTTCTCTTCTCGGTTTCTGCAGTTTTGATGAAAATAAGTTTAGGATGGAGAACTTTTTTTTATACATTCACGCCAAGTTTTTTTGTGGTCTTCCATTTTCCAGAGATGAGATGTTTCTTAAAGTTGAGTTTTCTGATTTGGAATTTTCGAGTTGGTTCGAAAAAATGGCTCAACAATGCGATCATGCATGATCGCATTGTTGAGCCATTTTTTCCATGAGGAGACGATTACGAGAGTGGCATACCTAAATATGCTAGAGAAATTTGTGTTTCCCCAGATTGAGAATGTGTAGGGCCTCATTTTCCAACATGATGGAGCAACTCCACATTATGGTGACTGCGCGTATCCCACTGCTTGTGGCCACCGCGCAGTCCCGATTTGATTCCGATGGATTTCTTCTTTTGCGTATATTTATATTTGTGTATAAATAATTAAGTAAAAGAGTTATTTTCCCAAATGATTACTTTTTCCGATTTTTACATATGGCTATGTTCGTGTCCGAACAATTCATCGCGAGGAAAAATCAGAAAAATTCATCTCGCGAACTATTGATTGCAGAAAAAATTCGCTGAAAATGTTATTCGCTAGAAAATTGAAATGATATTGCATTGATACCGATATGAAAAGTAAATGCAGTGAAGATAAATTTCGTAAAGGCGTAAACTTTTACTAACGCATAAACTGAACAAACTTATTTGTCATCGCAATACATAAATGTCTTTTTACCGTATTCAGTGTTAAACAAAGCCACCTGTTTTTCTGGCTTCTGCATTATAGCATCTGTTGAAGTGAAAGTTTCTTTAATGGTACATGGACATTTTCATCGGACAAAACAGAAGTAGTAAAAATTTATCAATTCCTGAGTAAAAATGAATACTTCTCTGTGTTATAAGAAGTTGATTTACAACAAAATATTAGCATTTTTTTATTTTTGAGATCTTCTATTATTGATAAGACATAAGCGCTGCTGACAGTAAAAAAATAAATAAATAAAATAAAAAAAACCTAATGTATTGAGATTAACAAATTGTTCAATGCTAGCAATGTTGAGTTCTTTCCTCATATCATTGTTTTTAATATGATATTGCCATTGATGCCCTCTATTCACGCTTCTAATCTTTCTCTCTAATATCTGCGGTCTCTAGACTGATAGTGTTTTTTTTTTCTAAACCAGCTTTCAGATCCATAATTTTTTAAAACTGGTTCGAACACTGTCTTGTATACAGCTAGTTTTAGTGTTTTGAATAATTTCTCTAATTCCATGAAACTTTGTTCTTTTTCCTTCCTACCATACCAGTTTTGCTAATTCTGTTGTCTATTTCCATATTTAAAATTTTAAATTTGCCAACTTTACTAAAAATTGTGCCTGAATAGCTGAAATATTATGCTTCTTCTGTAAGTTCTCCATTCAGGATGCAGTTCACATTTCGTCTTTTTATTGTTGATTGTTATACCAAATTTAATACAGCATTTATTCAGTTTATTTAGGCAAGCAGACTTATACTGGATTTATATGAGAGTATATATATATATATATATATATATTTTTTTTTTTTTCTTGTAGGATGCATATTACGATAATATCCAGTGCGTAACCATTGTAGATATGTTGAAAATATAATATGAAGGATATCATATACAGAATGATTCAAAATGTATGCTTATTTTGAAGAATTTCTAATGCTTACGCCCCTCTCCCCTCCTTATTCTCTCCTGCAATTCGATTACATAACCACTCTAAATTTCTACAGGTTTGAAAAGTTTCCAGATAGTATTCAAAATCTCTTACTTCATTTTACCATTTTGACAAAAGAAATAAGAGAATAATATTGTTGTACCGTGCAGATTCTAATTCTGTACTCTTTCTTTGCCATCTAAAATCAACTGTTCTACTGTCTGCTGAAATTATTTGAAATTTTAGAAACACTATGCTATTTTTTCAACGTGTAAAACTGCTTATATGCATACCACAAAAGAAAGTTCAGTAGAAAGTTCAGATTTTTGTTTCTTTTTCTTAAAATAATCTAAATATTTTTACTTCTACTTCAGATGCTGGTTGCTATTTCTGAAGTAAAATACGTCTTAGAAATATTTGATAGTAATCCTCTTAGCTGGAGGAAAAGGGTAAAGGCTTAGATTACTCTGGGTGCTACTGAGAAAGAAAAGAGAGGACACTTAGCCAGAAGGGACACTAAAGTGCCTCAAGCTGTAGTGCGAATTACATCAAGAATGTCGTGTTTTGTTTTCAATTGTTGATTAGTAGACATCCTAACATAGAAATAAATATAGACATTTCTTTCACAGGCTGATACAGTATTTATCTAAAATAAGTTCTTAATTTATAATGATCAGTTTCATTTTTATTATCGAAAAATTATAAATTATTTCTTTCAATTATCTTGAAAAAGAAGATTTGAATTGTTTTTGAAAGAAAAGGAACATATGCATAATCTTATTTTTTGGTGGGGCGGGGGGTTATAGACTTATTCAATCTGCAGATATTTCAGAGAATTTATTTTATAAATCGTTCGCAAAACAACTGTTACAAACGTAAATCACTTGGGGAAACATGTCCAATCATTTTAATGTAAATACAACAATGCCATGTATCTAAACTGGAAGAAAAAAATATTTATACAAGAGTAATAACGTCTAATAAATCTGCTGATGCTAGAACTCTTTCATAAATAATTTTTTTCTGACATATCTCTATTAGTTATAATGTAATCAATCTACAGATTTTTGCCCTCTTGTATTCTACCATCTTATGGGCAGTAATTTCTTCTTTGTACTACAAAAAAAAAAAAAAAATCAGTCAACAAGAAAAATATGTAATATTTTCTTTTTCATTGGGTGAATTTACAATGTCCTTTCTTTGTGTTTTGGAAGGAAAGTGTAAATGATTATTTTCTTACTATTTTTGCCATTATAACATCTGATACAATTAGTATATCTGAACTAGCAGAAAATACATACATATCAATTTAAATCATAACCTTTAATTTCATTTTGTAATGACCAATTATACAGGGAAACCAAAAAGATCACAATATAAAGAAAAAAATTAGTGATATGATTAAAGAATTTCATTTTATTCTCTATAAAGCAGAGTCGCTCAAGCACGTCCTTCAGGAAATCTTCAAAACATGATTTTGAACAAAAATATAACATAATCTTGAACCTCCGCAGCCTGTTTTTTTCAAAAATAATTCAAATATATCAAATAACTATCGTGAATTATTTTTTTTCGAGAACAAAGAAAATGTTTTGTGGAGTAAGCGATTAGAAAAAAATTAGCAAAAAAATAAAAATAAATAAAAATGAAATTAGTGTTCCAAGGTAAGGCAATATTTAAATGAAGAAACTATGCAAGAACCTTTATTTTGTCCAGGCATTAAAATTGCTTTGTACAAGAAAAAGAGAAAATAAAAATAATTTCTATATTTTTAGTTTATCCAATATAACTAGGATTCAGTTACCCAGCATAGAACGAGGAACTGCATTCCTTGTTATAGACAACTGAGATGCAGCTATGAGCGTGAGATAATCCCATTAACTGTTCTCTTCAGCGGGAGGGTTTATCACACCTTCTAATGGATATGCTGGCCGAATTGCACTTCTTATAACTTCAACAGATAGCATTCATCGTATCCAGATTTATCTGGACGCCTATAGACGTCCTGACCGTTGAGGGGGGGGGGGGGTTAAACGAGGAGGAACTGGTACAATTAAAAGATGACGTCGAATCAAATGGCGGGGAAAGTTCTGCCAAAGATTATGATTGTGATGAGTCCGTTAAAGAATTCAGTTTAAAGAAATTAGCAATAGGATTAGACTTGGCAAGAAAGTTATTTTATGGATAATGATCTCTCAATGGAGCTTTCCAGAAAATTTACGAGACAATTGGATATTTGTTTAGTTCCGTATTATGAACTTAATAAAAAATTGTAGCATAGTGGTAAGCAAGGTCTTATTACTGACTTCTTGAATTCATAACTAAACCAGCCGAAGTATACAATAAGAACTATTGCATATATAAATAAAGAACATCTATGAAGTATACATACAATTTATAATTTTTATAATTTTTTACTATGTATTTGTTGCATAGTTTATGTTTTCTTAACTTACATGAATTACCTGAATATGTCATTGTTTATAATCTTAAAAAAAAAGAAAAAAACGATTTGGGAACCTAAACCTACTTTTTCTATGTGATTTGAGTCTCGCATAACGCGATTTATACAACGCGGTATTTTTGTGGAACCTAACATCCGCGTTATACGAGAGTTACCTGTACTTCAATTTGTATCTTACCTTCCAAGTCAGCAGACTTCATTCCTGCCCAATGTGGAACTTTAAACTATTTAAGAATATGCAAAAAAAAAAAAAAAAAAAATTGACCTCTACTGTAAGCCGAAATTGTTCTATTTTTTTTTTTTTCATTTTTATGCAATTTACATAACTGTTTACTATTAATTTACAAGTATACATACACATATCATTTGTAGAGAATTAGCCAAGAACTAAAATTAGACAAGATATTTGCATGCGCATCTTAAATATTTTTTATATTATTTAAATATTTTAGTTATCATCTTTATGCTAAGATCAATATTGTAGATAAAAATTCCTATTACCAACAAATTTATCATTTTTGTCAACAAATTTATTTACCAAGTATTGAAACTAATCGATTTTCAGTAATAATAATAATCGTATGATGATACACGGCCGTGAGTCCCCTTTATGAGGAGGTACGGTACCATCTCATTCCCCCCAAAATTTTATCCGGGCTCCGGAACAGATGAGGAATCAGACCTATGGCTGGGTCAGTATTCCTGACTGTAATCCGTGTATGTTCACTGGACCGGTTTGCCTGCTTGCGGGATGAAAACTACCAGATAAACTGGTGGAAAAAACCCTGCTGTCCACGCCCAAGATCCCTCAATGGAGCTTTCCAGAAAATTTACTAGACAATTGGATATTTCCTTAAGCTCCTCACGTCATTGACGAGAATCGAACCTAGGACACTCCTTCCCCAGGAGTACGGTTGCGAAGCGCATAGCCACTAGGCTAACCGCGCGGATTGATTTTCAGTGATATGATATTACACTGTAAATGAATCATATAGTTTATATGTATGTTATCTGATTTTGCTGAACTTTTTTTTTCCAAATAACTTTTCCATTTTCATTCAGTTTAAGTGACTTATTTACACTTAGGCTGGTAGTGATGCATTTTCTCTTGCTTTTATAATATGTATAATGTAATAAACTTGCCCTACTTTTATATTCCCGTTATTTTCCATATGTAATTGCAATTACCAGCAACTTTCGTATACTGATAATAAATTAATCATATGAGAATTAGTAAGGAAATACAATTATTCAGTGACATATATTATATATATTATTATACGTATTATATTATACATTATGTTACATTTCAATTTTTGCAATAATGTGCATTTATTTTGGAATACTATTCAAAACATAACACCGCAAGTTTCTTAAGCAGTATTACTCTACATTGTAAACTGAAGACAGTCGTTTTTGTTGTTTTCTATACTTCTTTTTATTATCTATTTTTCTGAAATCTAGTCTTCTAGTTCCCGATAATCTTTGTTAGTGCATCCTTATTTATTTATTCATTTTAATTTACTCATTTTAAACAATGCATTTGTATACCAATTCTCTTTCCTGTTTTGGATTATTACATGTGGTCATTAGAGGATTATTATCATTAGGGGAGATACTAAGGGAAAGTGATCAGAGCTTACTTCACCTTTACGACGAGCTGCCTCAAACCTGAAATTACCTAAGGCGCAAACTTCACTAATCTGTCTGTATGCTTACTTGCGAAAAAGGATTAAAACCCAGTTTAGAAAATTGCTTGGTATCTTTAACATAGTATATACCCAAGTTAAAAAACTTTTCACATATATATTATTATATTATATTACATATAATTATACTATATTATATATATTATATTATAAGCTGTTGATTATCCGCCATGACAACTGGAAAGTGTAGTTCACAAGTTGAAAGTGTAGTTTTAATAATTTTACAAATTATTAAAAATCAAATCAAGCTATAAGATACAAACGGGCGTGAAATCCGTCGCATTAAATTAAACATTCAAGATTTCTGTTTGTGTTAATTATTTTGAGTTTTTGTCTGCAGCTTCGTGATGCGACTTTTTTTGGTTTCTTGTTTTGTTTGTGGTTGATCGCTCTCAAACTGCTATCTTAGGGTATATTCCTAAACAACTAAATGTTTTCGAGGATGCCATATGTGTAGTTTCTTCATTTGAATTTTATGGGTTTCACACTAATGTCTTTCCATATGCAAACATCTGTGGCATAAATATGCTTCGGCCGAATGGACTAAGCCTTCGATGACTGTGTAATGTCTAAGTGAATATTAAATATGTTCTTCTGGCCTGCTTGCTTTTAATATAATAAATAAATAAATAAATAAATATATGGGCCACACTATGGAATCTGTGATGCTTGTAGCTTTCTAGTGAAAGCTCTAAGTGTATTCTACAAAAATTCTGAATTCTGAAGGAACTTCGACAATGGAAATAACTTCAACCTTAATACCCCATTAGGAGATGGAAATGAAATTAAATGTTAAATATATTAAATATCTGTGATAACTTCAGCGTTCTCCTTACGATTTCTTTTAACTGCACAGAATAGGATATGTAGTTGTATCTCATTAAAATCTCAATCTGAGCTAATTTCATAATTTTTGATTACATTTCTTTCTTAATTGCGAAAAGGCGGTATGCCCTAGGTTTCCCATTGCTATTGACACTATGGAAAACTGTGATGCTTGGAGCTATCTAGTAAAAGTTCTAAGTGCGTTCTACAAAAATTCTTTAAATTCTTCGTTTACGATGCAACTTTATATTCAATGGTGAAACTGTTGATTTCAGCCATTGATTTCAAAAATGTGATAATATAAGAACTTTTAAAAGATAAACCAGAAAGAAACACAAATAACAGTTTATGAATAATATATTATCTATTATCTACCTTTTCCGCAACATGAATAATTATTCACTTTTAAGTGAATAATTATTCATATATAAACAATTATTCATAAATAAACAATTAAGCTGACCGTCAATTATAATTGACGGTCAGCTTAACAGCACAATGCAACTTATATCTGAGACTTCTCAACAAAACTAACAGCTCCGGGGGCCGCGCCCACAGTTTGGGAAGCGCTGGACTAAAATACTCCACATCTGTCTCAAATAATCAAAACGACCCATAACGGTCTTTCCAAAGGTCGAAGTTCTCGAGGTAGCCAGTCAGCTAAAATACCTAGGATAACAAGAGATTGAAAATTGAGATTGAGGGATTAGGCCAATGAGCCCTGAAAACAATATATACAGGAGCTATACTACCATTGATAATTGACGGTCAGCTTAACAGCACCATGCGACTTATATCTGGAACCATTAAAACAACTCCTATTTATTGGCTTACAATGCTAAGCAACATAATACCACCAAATCTAAGAAGTGATGCTTGTTCACGAGAACATGACAAAGTACTCAGAAATACTGTATTGCCTATACATAATGACATATCAAAACTATAGCTTAACAGATTGAAATCAAGAAAGCTCACTCTTCGTGAAGATAAACATCTGAGAATGATTAATTAAAATACTAAAAATTAATGGAAACGAGTGTGGAGCATAAATACTAATGCTCAACTCAAAATTTAGTTTGATAGTTGCTGCCTCAACATCCCAGCAGGGGCGCGCCAGTAGTGTCTGGCGCCTGTGTGCAAAACTTTAGTTGGCGCTCCTATCCTCCCCTCCAATAAAAAAATCACTTAAAAAAAACGTTTTTTTTTAAAGTATTTCCTCCTCTTTGGCGCCTTTACTATCCTGGCGCCTGTGTGCGTCGCACACATTGCACATATGGCCGGCGTGCCCCTGTATCCCGGGTTTGGAATTGGAAAGACATGGATAACAGTGAACAGGATTCGTACGCAATAGAAGATGTGCAAGCTTTCTGTACAAGTGGAGGAAAATTCCCTCACCGGAGTGTGACTATGGACACCCGAACCAATCAATCCATCATATTTGCATTGAGTGCAGTCTTCGCGCATATACAGGTCAAAGGAGCGACTTCCTAGAGGCGACACCGCCTTCTATAGACTGGATCAGAGAACATGATCTTAACTTATAAGTGCGCTGTCCGTCAAACGTGTAACTGCCTGTTTTATTGTAATTATTTATCATTTACACTTTTTTTTTATTTTACTTTTTACATATCTGTACCCATTTTTGTAAATGTACTTTTATAACTTTATGTAGATTGTCATACGATAAACAATAAATAACCTCCCGGTAGGGTTACTGTTGGGAAGAAAACGAAAACACCACACACACTTAATAATCTACAGTTTATTCGACATCTGAAACAACTATCGTTCAAAGATTTGAACCATAGGTCAGATGTCCACAGAAACTGCACTTTCTCGCGATAGTTGAGGGCTCCTGTGCAGTCATTCGAAATTATCAATTTATTGTTTTTTCCCTTAACACTAGATATCACTCTTTCTAGACATGTAGAATGATGCTAAGCTGCAAACATAACTTTAACTAGGCAAAATAGCTGAAAATATCACAACATTTTCTGCAAAAATGGTATGGCGCCGTAAATGAATTCATTTTTTATATTTAGAAAGACATCCCAACTAATGTAATTCTGATTTTTATGTGTGGTCTCTTTGAGTTTACTTAGATAGGGCGATATCGATGTTTATTCTTCTTTCCGTCAATTTACTATTTCATAGCGAACACTCTCTCTCGTTTCGTTTTGGTTGCCTAAGAAATATCGATGTTTATTTTAATTTTTTAAATTTAGTAAAAAAAAAAAAAGATTACAAGCATTTATACGTCCAGTCTATTTTTGACATCCGTGCATCATGGTACGTGAAGAAATTTCATAGTGAATGCTTTGCTTTCTCTATGTAAAAAAATGTGGCTAATATTCCTTTCTTAATTAAGTTCATGTATTTCAGTAATGTAAACTTGCGTACTACAGAACTATATATATATAACGTTTTTTAACTTGGGTATATTATGTATTCAAGATACCAAATAATTTTATATAAACTTAGTTTTAATCCTATTTCCCAAGTAAGCAAACGGACAAGAAAGTCAAGTTTGCGCCTGCAAGTAGTGCAAGTCCAAGACAACTCTTGGTAGTGCCAATCGAGGCAACTCTTGGTAAAGGCGGATAAAGTTCTGATCACTTTTCTTAGTGTGTATAATACTAATAACTAATTAACTAATATATATATATTATGCCTCGACTGGCACTACCAAGAGTTGCCTTGGACTTGCACTACTTACAGGCGCAAACTTGACTTTCTTGTCTGTTTGCTTACTTGGGAAATAGGATTAAAACAAAGTTAATATAAAATTACTTGGTATCTTGAATATATATATATATATATATATATATCTTCTTTCTTAGCATAAACGTTCATTTCCTGATAACATGATCAGGAAATGAAACTGTCTACCAGCAATTTATTCTTACAATTCATTTATTTGTAAATATATAGGCTGTGTATTTTTTAATGCCTGGAAAAGAAACTTTTGTTTTTCCTGGAATCATTCATTCATTATTTGGTGCCACAAGTAAACATGTGGAGAGCAATTAACTTTTCTTAACAATTAACTAGAATCTACACAACTCTTAGTGACTGATCTTCAGGGCCGTTCCGTGGGTTTGCGCCGCCTGAGTGCAAAATTTTTGTGTCCCCCCCCCCCTTTAAAAATTAAAAGATCCCGAAGTACAATAACACGTTTCGAATCATTTTATTATACTGCACATTAAGAGCAAATCTCTCTCTCTCTCTCTCTCTGTAAAAAATATAGTTTATGATCCTTTTTCATTAACGTATGAATTTTTATTAGCTAATGCTGCTATTTAGAATTTATGATCAGAGATGTTGAAGCCTAGATTAATATCATGGCTTTTAAGACGTCATTAAAATAGTTTTTTTTAAGGGGAAGGGGCGGAAAAATATGCTACTGCACGTGGCGACAAAATTTCTAGGGTTGGCCCTGGGGCCAGTCCTGGTGAATATGGTGTTTGAGGTAGATATTGAAATCCCAAGTCGTATATTGTCTGTTGGATTTCATAAGCAGGTGCATTATCCTGCAAAAGTAACACGCCTCTGCTTAGTTTCTCGAACCGATTTTCCTTCAGTACCTCCTTCAATTCCTTCAGAGCTGCTGTAACAGTTTCACCTTTCTTGAGGTAAGGTAAGGATTACACCATCCATATCCTAAAAGACAATGGCAAGAACTTTCCCTGCTGACTGTTTGGTTCGAAACTTCTTTGGCCATGGAGAACCTTTGTGTCTCCACTCCATTGACTGTTGTTTGTTCTCTGGGTCATAGTGACGAAGCCATGTTTCATCAACGGTTAGAATATGAGCTAAAAAATTTCACGAAGATGAAATCCCTTTATGAAATGTTCTTTTAACATCTCAACTATACCCGCCTCAGTGGATATCATTCACTGCAACCAGTATGCCCCGCCAAAAATTCGCTTTCCGAACGAAGTAGGATAAATAATAGTTATAAATAGTAGGATAATAAAAAGATATATATACCTCTCAAATAATATAAAATACCTCTCAAAATAATCCAAAACAAAAAAAAAAAAAAAAAAAAATTGCACACACATCTTTGCCCCCACACGCCTTATAATTCATTTTTCGGTGAACTGTATATTCGATGAATTGTGATTTTTCGATGAATTGTTGTTTTTCGATCAATTGCGTTTCGATGAATTGTCTTTTCGATTAACTGCTCATCGGTGAATTGCTTTTTTGGGGAATTGTCTTTCGATGAATTGCTTTTTTGGGGAATTGTCTTTCGATGAATTGCTTTTTCGATTAATTGTTGTTCGATAAACTGATTTTCGATGAATTGTTTATTCGGTGAATTGCTTTTTCGATGAATTGTTGTTCGATGAATTGGCTTCGATGAATTGTCTTTCGGTAAACTGTTTTTCGATGAACTCTCCGGATACCCTGCCTCTCGCAGGACTTGATGATGTGCAGGCCTGCTATTAAAGAATACTACAAAATTTATTTCGTTCGCCCTTCAGAACGCAAGCTATTACTGGACTCTAGATGGATGGGTTTTAATGATATACAGCATTTAGAACCTTTACATAAAGTTGTCGATTCATCTGAATTTTTGTTTCGCTCGGATCATTTGCAAGTGCATTAAGGACCGAAACGTGTCAAAAGGATATATTGCAGTACTTCTGTTCTGCTAAACTGGATTATGTGAATTATTAATATTCATATTAATAATTCACATAATGTTAAATATTAATAATTCTGCGCTTGCAAATGATCCAAATGATCAAAAATATAACACTCAGGATCTGTATTAAAATTATCGAGTCTTTTTAATTTTTGTTTCATTTGGTACCATTTGTAGTAGTAAAATTAGGCAAGCAAATTATGTCTACACTACATAAACCCAAAACGAGATGACATTTCATAAACTCGCAGAACGTTTCACGCACTCGTCAGATTTTTAAGAAAGTATCATAATTCTATTGAGCTATTTGAACAATATAAATTTGTCGGACATAATAATTCTCGCGAAAGCATATCGATAGTCATTCGACGCTGAACAATTTTAAAATGTATTATATCTTTGAAAAAAATATTATATTACAGCATGTCTGTGTATTTGGTCAGGTTGTTGTACAGTAATTTTAGTCTTGGGTTCAAGAAGTATAGCTGAGGGAAGAGATTTTTTCACAACTATAATTCTGTTTTATTGGCAAAACAATTCTGAATGATAATAATAATTCTGTAGTCTGATGGAATTTAATGATATTTGGTATTTAGGATCACTACTCAAATTTTTCATTTAATTTTATTTAAATTAAGGGGCTATTTAATCCCACATTATTTCAAAGCCGAATAAGAAAACTCTAAGATAGAAATCAAAGCGTTTCATGCCGAATATAGCAAACTATAAAAGTTCGGCGAGTCCAAGCGTGAGCAAACACCTGGGTGGTACAATACCGGGAAACTCGTTATAGAGGAGGTTAAAGCTAGTATTGCTATTCTTAGTATTTGCCCTAATGTAAATCTCATTCCCTAGGACAGCGGTGTTCAACCCGTCGATCGTGATCGACAGGTCGATCGCGGAGCGATTTTTGGTCGAGCTCTTCTTTATTCCTCCTTACTTACAAATTTAGTTAAAACTGAAAACATAATATTTTATTTATCATTATTTTGTATTATTTTTTAATTCTCTTTAAGTGTATTGCTATTGTTTATTTATTTTTCCTTAAAATTGTCAAATCAGTAATTTTCTTATAAGTCCGGGTAAATGAATTAATTTGGATCAGTGGAAGTCAAACAGCGACCCGAGAGAATACGATTATAAGCAAAGCACATCGTATGCATTTCGTTTATAATCGTGTTTACTCGTAACCAGGTCTGGCGGAAGCGGGCATGCAGAGCATGCGGTGCATGCGGGCGCCGCTACGAAGGGGGCGCCGGGGCATGGGTCATAAGTTCATTTTTAAGAAACAAAATTTTTATCATAAACACAAAAAATTCTTAGAATGATCAATATTAAAATAAATAAGACCGGATACACCGAATAAAAATTTTTAAAAAATTGTATATTGCCAGCTGTTTACAATTTTGCAGCGAGAGTAGGCTAAATGCTTGCCTCCAGAATCAAAAGTGAAACGGTGAACGGTTTTTATGCGCAGAAACCAATTTTTGTACAAAACATTTGTTGCTACGTAACTAGTCATATGATACCGTAAAAACTCGATTGTAGCTTAAATATTCCAAAGCACATTATATTCGATTGTTTACTTAGGTTAAGTCCCATGTGAATATTGTAAAAATAAACTTTGTTTGTCTCTGTATAGTTAGTTTTAGATGTTATTGTAAATAACACTTTGGAAGTTAACTATATATACTGCTTTAATAAGAATATGTTAGAGTGTTAAAAACAAAGGCGAAGCTGCATGTAATAGATCTACATGGCGGCATTAGAAAGATTGTTATTAAAATTTGTTTGTATGAGAAAGGCTTGCAGGCTCTAAGTGTAAACATCTGCTAAGTCAGTCAGAAAGGTTCAAACAACTTTCCGATGGCCGGCAACTTACAATTAAAAGAAAGCGGAGGAGAACAAAAGGCGTGCCGAACTTGAAACTTAAGATGAAAGAATCATACTGATTCTTTGGGGGTTGCCAAACTTCATGCAAGGTCTCAGAGGAGGTATAATAAAAAGGGACTGAAGCAAACAGAAGGGGCTGCACGGATCCAGAGATTGCTGCAGAAGTGGAGGGGCCCTGTTCCAGAGACATCCACAGAGAGACCGGAGAGGCTGCCCGGTTCTAGACGCTGTCAAAGAGGAGGCAGCTCGGTTCCAGGCATTGCTAAAGCTGCCCGGTCCCAGACGTTGCCATAGAGAGACAGAGCTGCTCGGATCCAGACATCGTCAGAGAGCATCCCAGATCCAGACGTTGGTTGAGAGAGGAGTTTTCCGCTTCCAGAAAGGAGCTTCTCGGTTCGAGACGTCGCTAGAGAGAAACGACTTCTAGGCCACAGACAGGGCTTTCAAATTGCCGAAAGAAGTCCCAAACGCCGTAGAAGAGAAACGTTTCCAGTCCAGAGTGATCCTGATTGACAGTTCACAACAGTTTCATTTCTCGGCATTTTCAGTTTCTTAGAGGCGGCAATTCAAGCTACTTGAGACGGCAGTCGTCCAGGCATTTTCGGCGAGCCCAAGTAGAGGAGAAAAGGCGAGGCAAATTTCCCGAAGTACCTTCGCTCGTAAGTTTTTCTTTTTGCCGTGGGAGAATAACATTTTTCCGGAACTGTACGAGTCCCGCTACATTCCCAATTGATATAGCCGAAGCCAAAATTCCAGATGAAGATCTGAGATGAAAGAATTGCCACAGAACGTTTAGTGAAAGACTTTTGACTAATTGTGAGATACAGAGCCTTTGTAAGTTCAAAACTTTTATATAATTCCTCCTATAGTTCTATTAGAAAGACTTTTAAGATATATGGTTAATGTTTAATAAGGTTAAGAAGTGTCCTTAAGAGAATCAATTGGCATGTTAGAAGTTGATATCAAATTTGTAAAGATAACTTAACAGAGAAATTTAGGTAACCTCTTTGCGAGTAAGCTTGGAGTTTAATGAGTAAAATTTGTAAACTGAGAGTAGATAACATTTTGTGTTAAAGAAAGTATTTTAAAGTTGAAGAAAAAAGGTTCTAAATTTTGCTAAAGAGTTTTTATAGAAGGATAGAGAAAGCACTCTCCCTAATGTTTAAATTCGTGTACATTTCATAATAATGTAAATAAATGTTATTTGACTTTCTTGTAAACATAGCACGTAATAATATAAACAAGAGAGATTCTGAGAGAGAGAACGCGCGCACAGCTATATTAGAATAACGGACAATAAAGTATAAAGTAAAGAAAAAAGACATCCCAAGTAATTAATAGAAATTACAAGTATACAAAGTTAAAATAATAATAAAATTTTACAATGTCGCAGTAATGACAGGATAGCAACAGTAGATTTATAACAGTACGCATCTCAATAGGCTACTGACAGTAACGCAGTGCGGACTATTGTTTCGTCTCTGTGTCGTGTTGTGTAATAATTTCTTGTGGGTTTAATAGAAATGGAATCAAAAATTAAAAAAGTTATCTGGTGCACAAAATCGTAAGCGTCATGCTGTTAAAGAAGCAGATATTAAGAAACAAACTGGGGCTCTTAATAAATTTGTTAAAATATTAAAATATTCTGATGCAGATTGTAACCAACTCGATACATCGGAAATCAGAGTTGACGAACCGTGCACATCATCCAGTTTGAATGAAAGTACTATTACAACTGTTGAACAAGATAACAAGACGCAGGATTTAAGTGAAAAACAGTTAGGAGAAGATTTCGTTGTAGTTGACCACGAAACTAACACATTGTTAGTCTCTGTAAATTTAGAAGATCCAGGTGAATGGGGAAATATTGATGAAAAATTACGAGTTGTTTTAATTGAAATGGGGCCTGTTCAAAAGAAAAATATAATATATCCCAGAGATACATATGGCCGTAAATTTGGCGACACGTATTATAATAGAAACATGGAAAACGGGGAGCTCGTGCCAAGAACATGACTCATTTATTCCGAAACTTTAAATTCTGTTTTTTGCTTTTGTTGCAAACTTTTCGTACCTACTGAATCAAGTAGTCTTGCAGAAGGTTATAACGATTAGAGAAATGTCAGTACAACTTTGCATAGACATGAGACTAGTTTAGCTCACATGAAAAATTTTTTAAAATGGAAGGAACTTCATAAAAATTTAAAAAACATAACTACTATTGATTGCCAGACTCAAAGCATGTATGAAATGGAAAAGAAACATTGGACGAGTGTTTTAGAACGCTTGATTGAAATTATAGTAATTTTGGTAGCCAAAATTTAGCTTTTCGCGGATCATCTGATAAATTATATGAAAGGAATAACGGCAATTTTTTAAAAATTAGTCGAATTGTTTGCGAAGTTTGATCCCCTTATGGAAAATCATGTTGATAGGGCCCTACAAGGAAACAATAGAGTACACTATTTGAGTAAAGACAGTCAAAATGAAATATTGGAAACTTTAAGTAATGCAATCAGGGATACAATTTTATTATCAATTCGAAAATCTAAATATTATTCCATAATTTTAGACTGCACACCTGATGCAAGTAAAACAGAACAAATTACCATTCTTATTCGCTTTGTTTCCTGTGACAATGGAATTGTGAAGATCAGGGAAAACTTTTTAGGTTTTGCAGATATATCAGATTCCGCAGGACGTGGTTTATTTGCAACAATAGTGGAATAACTGGAAAAATGGAATATTCCCATTGAAGACATGTGAGATCAAGGGTATGACAATGGGGCAAATATGAAAGGGAAAAAATATGGGCTCCAAAATTTGCTTTTGAACAAACATCCTCGAGCTTTTTACGTGCCATGTGCTGTTCATACTGTAAATTTAATCATTAACGATGCAGCCAAAGTGAATGCAGATACAATTAGTTTCTTTGCAATTATTCTCTTACAAACGTCGGGCAATCCTTTTAAAGTTCGTAAAAAATTTAACATTGAAACAGCCATCAGAAACGCAATGGAAAAGTAAAATTAATGTGATCCGCCCTCTATGATATCAATTAGGAGAAATTTACGATGCACTTTTTGAAATTTTAAATAATGAAAATTTTAATAAAGAAACTCTGCATGAAGCACAAACATTATGTGCTGAAATGAAGGACTACAAATTTATTTGTTCTCTTATAATTTGGCATGATTTACTTAATTGAATAAAGCCTGTGAGTAAAATGCTTCAAGACAAAAATATGAACATTACGCTTGCTTTAGAATCTATCGAAAACTTAAAAATATTCTTACAAGAGTATCGATCAGATACAAATTTTAAAGAAGTAATAAAAACGGCAAAAGAACTGAGTGAAGAGGTGGATGGAGAACAAAAATTTAAAATTGGTACGAAAGTTCGATGACGAAAGAAGATGTGACAATTTGACTACGAGCATCATGACGAAACGCCACAATCGCCAGAAGATAAATTTAGAGTGAATGTGTTTTATATACTTCTAGACGTTGCAATGTGTTCGTTAATAGAACGTTCTGAACATGTAAAAACATATTATGATAATTTCAATTTATTGTATAGATTACTACAAATTAATAACGAACATTTACAAAAAAATTGTGACGATTTAGAGATTCTCTTGATGGACGGCGACAATAAAGACGTAAATGCAATAGAACTATATGACGAGTTATTTGCTTTCCGGGATATTTTTCGAAAGGATAATTTAAATATTCAAAACCCTTTCGATATTCTTAATTTTATTGTGTCCAATAATTTATCTTTCCCTAACTTTTCAATTGCTTTAAGAATACTATTAACCCTACCTGTTAGTGTAGCGAGCGGTGAACGTTCCTTTTCCAAGTTGAAATTGATTAAAACCTACTTAAGAACAAGTATGTCACATAAAAGGCTTGTTAGTTTGGTTAATAGCTATTGAAAATGATATATATGCGGAATTAGACATTAAGACCATTATTTCTAATTTGATGAATATGAAATCAAGAACCCTAAAATTTTAATAAAAAAATTTCAAGTATATTTATGTAATTTAATTTATTTTCTGTTATTCTGTAATGATTTTATTTTTTGAATACTTATATTAATATTAATAAAATGTTCTAATTATTATTTCTGAATTATTTTCTTATTTTCTCATCTATCTTGAGTTTCTTTTATTTTCTTAAAAGATAATTCCACTTATAAAAATTATTAAAAAAATTTACAGCTTACTAAGAAATTAGTAAAATGCAAGAATTTTTTAAACTTTAGTTCAAATAAATTTTAACTTTAATTAAAATTCGTTTTAATTTTGTTAGCGATTCTGGTCGGCGAGAAGGCTCTAATCCCTGTATCATTATATTCAACGATTAAAGTGAAGTGGCTTTATCAAAATTTGCTTTAACTTTTGAGAATTTTTTGAATATTCGGGTTTTTAATGATTATCCTGCCTAGTCAACACCCCCGGTTCGTTACATTTAGCGAACCAACGTGTGGCTGTTCTGTCAAAATTTATTTAAGAAATTTCAAATAATTTAAATTTTTATTATCGTAAAAGAACCACACACGCCTGGATCGTTACAGGGGGCGCTTAGATAGGCATTGCATGCGGGCGGCAAAGACCCTAGCTCCGGCTCTGCTCGGAACTACATCACACTCTTCCCACTACTCACGATTAGAATTTCAGTTGAGTTTTAGTTGCTCTAACTTTATCGTTGGATTTACCATTATTTTGTTCGCTGGTTGATAAGTTATAAACATTTTTTATTTTAATAAAATATTTAAAAGTTATTTTTTTTTTTAATTTGAGGATAATCATAAGTGTATCAAAGAAATCGAAGGCGCATCATTTTCACAAAGAATGGGGAATGGATTATTTCTTTACAATGGTAAATGGAAAGTGTTGTTGTTTGATTTGTAATTCATCTGTAGCAATTCCAAAAAAAAAGTAATATTGAGAGGCATTTTCGATCGCTACATGCAAAATATGATGAAGAATCAAAAATTATAAATTTAAAGGCAGGACTTTCTGGACAACAAAATATGATTTCGAAAGTAACAAATAAACCAATATCAGCCACTATTGCATCTTTGAAAGTGTGTCATTTATTAGCAAAAGCAAAAAAGCCTTTTATTGATGGAGAGTTAATAAAAGAATCGTTTCTTGCAACAGCAGAATCTTTATTTTCTGATTTTAAAAATAAAAATGAAATCATTTCGAATATTAAAGATTTACAACTCTCCAGTACAACGGTTATGAGAAGAGTTGAAATTTTAAGTGCCGATCTGAATACTCAGTTAATGTCAGACATTCACCAGTGTGTTGCGTTTTCATTACAATTTGATGAATCAAACGACTTCACGGATACTGCTCAGTTAATGGTATTTATTCGCATGGTATTTCAAGATTATTCAAGTAAAGAAGAACTTCTGAAAATTGTACCATTATTGGGAAGGACTAGGGGAGAAGACATTTTTTCAGCATTTGATGAATTTGTGAAACAACACAAACTTCTGCTTTTTAAACTTGTGTCTATTACTACTGATGGTGCTCCTGCAATGATAGGTAATAAATCAGGCTTCATTTCATTATGTACGATGACAAAAATACCAGATATTTTAACGTACCACTGTATTATCCACCAACAAGTACCGTGTAGTGAAAGATTAAACGCAAAAGATGTTTTGGATATTACATTTAAAATTATAAATTCTGTTTTCGAGGAAAAGCCATACAACGGCAGTTATTTAAATTACAGGCAGATGATGATAGGGAACTTCTGTTGTACAATAATGTTCGCTGGCTCAGCAGAAGTAAATTTTTAGAAAGATTTCTTGTATTAATTAACGATATAAAAATTTTTCTTGATGAAAAAGGAGATATTTATCCACAATTGAATGATAAAAGATGGTTGTTACACTTATCATTTTTAGTAGATTTCTGTACAAAATTAAGCAATTTAAATTTAGAGTTACAAGGTAGAGATAAAAATTTAATTGACATGTTAAGTTCAATAAAAAGTTTCCAACAATACTTTTATTAAAGAAAAATATAAATGACCGCGAATTTAGAAATCTCCCATATTTATTAAAATTTTTTGAACAAAATCAAGAAATGCTTCGCTGTGATTTAAAAGAATTTATTCGTGAAATAGAATTAGTTGAGGAAGAAATAAATTCAAGATTTAAAGATTTTAATAAAACTGAAATGATTGTATCTTTTATCAATAATCCATTTCAAGAAAACTTGAACATCACAGAAATTTCAAATAAAATTAGTGGGCTGTTTGATATAAACTAAGCTGAAGTAGAACTTGAGATAATAAATATTCAGTATAGTTTACATTTAAAATCAATAAACAATGAAGTCATTTGGAAGTATACACAACTGATATTGCGCAAAAAATTCTGTCGTGTTTCGGATCGACATAGTTGTCAGCATCCGCTTTTTCAAATATGAACGTCATAAAAAATCAATTAAGAAACCAAATTACAAATGATCATTTGGATGATTGTCTGCGATTGGCCACTTCTTCATATCAACCTGACTATGAAAATATTGCGAGGTCCAAACAATGCCAAATTTTACATTAACTTTTTTTTAATCAACCAGCATTTCCTGTAACTTGTGAGTTTGTAATCAATCTGTTGTTTTTTTTAACTTTGGTTTTCCAAAATAAAGAAATAAATATTTTATTCCATTATATTTGTTTTATTTGTTGTATTAAATAATTAAAAGTGATAAATAAATTTTTAAATACACAAATAAAGTTTTTAGTTTCTTTAAAGTTTTTAAGGCTGGGACAGTGGGTCCTCCGAAGTGAGTGAGCGCGCTTTTAACTGCATAGTTGTGCGTGATCAGATATCAGGTTGGGGAACGTGATCTATATAAGAGAGTAGATCGCCGAATAACTTAGTATAGAAAAGTAGCTCGCATAGTAAAAAAGGTTGAACATCACTGCCCTAGGAAGGAGATGTATGTTGTTTTACATTAAGTGAGACAGACCGGTTTCAACCTTTATTGAGGTCTCATCAGTGAGTAGGTAGATCAAATAATACCAAGATTATAGTGATAATAGCTTTAATACATATTGTCAAAAATGTGCACAGATAAATTAATGAAATTAAAAATCTATCCGATCATATTTTTCTTGATTTTGTAACGAATGTCATTTTCTTAATTGGTAACCTTCAAATGACCAAGCTTTATCCACCTTTACAACGAGTTGCCCGGTATTGTACCACCCAGGTGTTTGTTCACGCTTGGACTCGCCGAACTTTTATAGTTTTGCTATATTCGGCACGAAACTCTTTGATTTCTATCTTAATAGTTTTCTTATTCGGCTTTGAAATAATGTGGGATTAAATATCCTCTTAATTTAAATAATTTTAACATCGTCGAAGTGAAGCCTTTTGGCTCTTTATTTCATTAATTTGTCATTTAAGTTAAATTATTTTAATGGCAAAGTTAGGTAAAACAAATTTGTTTGCAGTACATACGCCGAAACAAGTCTAGGTTCAGGTGTAATAATGAATGTCGACACTATACAAGAATGCTGTTAAATTCATGTTTTTTTGTGATTGTCTGCAACTTTTTATGGTTGCCTCCAATTATTTCCATACGCATGTCAGTTCTGGAAATGGGCTTTGAGTACTATTGTCAGGTGGTGTACTAGAGGAAAGGGGGTTTATCGTGTAAGCATCATTTTTAATGCTCTGGTAAAATTTTGACGGAATTTGCATATAAACAAGAATAAGTGTTAGTAAACGAAATCATTTGCTAGAAAGTAGGGCTTATTAGAATCCGCGTCTGTAAACAAACTATAAGAAAGCTATCAATATCAACATTTCTGTAAGAGATAATTGCTTAGGAAAAACAAAAAGTGAGGTCTTCATTATTTTAGCCAGAGTTATACCTCTGACTTTTTCCGTAATATTATCATCATCGAATAACTCGTGAAAACATCAAAACTTGTAAATTATGTAACAGAGACTAATATACACCCTTTTTATATCGCGTCCCCGTTATCACATCTCAGTGCTCATCACCTCAATAAATATGTATGTAAATTTTTCTTATGTGTCTACTTAAATAGAAATTTGAGGCGAAGAGATGAGGCATTTCGCGTCCTTCTCACTTCAACAAATCTGCTACCCTGGAATCCTTCTCATAACTTTCTGCAAATGTTTTCAATCATGGCGCGAACGCTAGCCTTTTTATTTCATGCTGTAGTTCTAGTTTAAATCGAGATTCATCCATCTTCGTATATTAAAAATAAAAATTATTGTTCATGCAAACAAGTTTACTTGCATGTTGTCTGTCACTGTACATAAATATGGAGGGAGAGATCGTTTCATGTTTATGGCAGTAAACTCTGTTAATAATTAATATCTTTTGGCATGCACGACCCTCGCAGTTATGCAGAATTTGACTATGTTTTAATTGTAAAATACTTTATTTATTTCGCGATGCATTTCTGCACACGTTCACGTAAATTCTTACCTATATAGACTGTTCTTGAATAATGTTAGAATAGCAGTGATATTTATTTACATTCCATACAACTTTTTAGATAGTTTTCTTTTTAATGGTCCCCCCCCCCCCCCCCAAGTTTCCATAAGTTAGAGATAAGCGTCTTCGGCTATCCCTTTGAGGAATATTTGCTTACTCATTGTACTATGAAATATTTCAATATTTAGCTTGTTTGAATTAGAAATGCCTCTGAACTGCAGTTTAAAGCCGAGTTGTCAGTATATTTTGTCTTAATTGTGTGTGTGTGTGTGCGCGCGCGCGTGTGTGGCCAATTTTTGTGGGATAATAAATTCTGCCACCTCCGTATGAGACTGTCTAACTTACTTTGGTCCTTCGCTTGGAAAGACCTGGGTTCGAATCTTGTCCAGGACGAGTGAAACCTTTAAAAGGGCTTTTCAGTGTTAGCCGGTTTCCTACGGAGATGACAGAGTTTTTTCTCCCTGAAATTTGATTTTGCATTACGCAAAATACGCACACCGCTGCCAGAGAGCACACTCAATAATGTAGTGGCTTTTATAGCCATAGTCGCTTCGACCATACCTTATCGTACCAAAACATAACACAGCGGCGAGTCAGAGCTTGTTACGCAAGTAACTGGATCTTATCAATCTAATTTATGCAAAAATAGGGCAGTTAATCCTATCTGCATACTGGAGCATCTCTAAATTATGTTTTAAGCTGGACGACCGAGTTTCTGGGAAGAAAAATCATCCTACCACCTCCGTAGGAGAGTGGCCGATTTGCCTCCAAGCTGAAAGCTTTATAAATGCTCCTTCTGCTGAATGGCACTCCAACCCAGGTATTTTTAAAGGCCGTTGTCATGACTGGGTGCACTACGGAGGCACTATAAGTTCAATATAATAAGTTGAAGTTTAAATATCAAATTTAAATGTTTGTATTATTATTATATTATTACTCTGTAGGTACAAAAACGTAAATCCAGCTCTGCAAAGCTATCCTCGCTAGTTTATTTTGAATGCAAAATAATCACCCATTATCCAAACAAACTTTCTATCAAAGTACAAGCCAAACCAAACAAGTAAACAAAAAAAGTAAATTAAGTTTGCGTAAGAAACTACCAAGAATTTCAATTAGTAGAGTATGGCAGAAGATAATCTTTGACATAAGCTACATAGGTATCCGCTAATTAAGAGGTGGTTATGCTGAAATTTGTCTTCTCTAGTCCACTAATTATAACTTTTATTAGTTTCTTACATAAATTTAGTTTCTTTGGCGCATACTTCGATAGAGAGATTATCTCAGTTATAGATTTTGTCACCAAGTGAAGTTATTTTGGATCTTAAGCCCATTAAATTCTAAATGTCCTACCATTTCTTTAATAATTTTGACAGTAGTGCTAGTACCGTTGATTGAATTGGAAATTACTTGCGTGTGTGTGTGTGTGTGTGTGTCTATTCGAGTGTAGATGAATGAACCAGGTCAACACGTACATAAAACAACTTAAATATCTGTTACATATTATCCAGTGAGTAATTACACCATGGAGGGGATCGAACATCACAAAAGGCCTACATTTCCTGCACAACGAAAATAGATTTTTTTTTTTTTTGAATATTTGTCTTGATCACTGTAAAACGATCATAATGTCCACTTGTTCTACAATAAAACGTGGGGAAATTTTCACATTTCCACCTAGAGGGGCAGCACATGCGAGTTGACATCACATTGGTCACAACCGATGAACAGCGTGATATTGCACTGCCGTTGACCAGCAGCTTTGACTAAGAACTAATCGAAGCTGTAATGATTGAAGAAATGGAAGAGCATTCGTTACAGTAGTGAAGAGGTGGAGTCTGATGAGTTGTCTTGGTTAGTAACTCTAAAAGGCTGTCTCCTAGTTCAAGGCTGCAATAAGTCGACCCCACGGATTACATGAGAAAGGCTTCGTTAATGCGGACTATAGCCCTCACGAGGATACAAATCGTCGAAATTTGGTTTACATCTTAGGCTCATTTGATTTTGTAAAGATCATCACAGCAATTGCTTACTTCTTCACACACGTTCGCTGACCAGTTCGGCAGCTGGGGATATCCTTGAACCCGGAGAGTCAGTACTTTCAAACTTCATGTACATGTTTTTCACTATAGGACTCTGGGTGGTGTTAGTCTGGTTGAAGAAACCTCCGTGCTTTGGCTTTAGATGGCGGTTGTTGATCTCCATATGAACTATCTTCATGAATTCAATTTGGGCAGCCAACTTTTGAATTTCCTCCTGGTTTGAAAGAAGAAAAGAGATGTTTATTTACACATTTTAAATTAATAATTGAAATTAGTTTCCGTAACTTGGGCATTATACATTGAATATTCATAATGATAATAACCAGGTTCAGAATTCATTCCATCTTATGAGGAAAGTTTCCAACTTCATATTGGATTTTTATGGCTTTTAATATAGAAGCTGGATAGAAATCATTTGTTACCAACCAAGCCAATGCAAAATAGGAATGTTGCAGTATTATAATAAGATTTCAAGACGTGTGTTTTGTGGGTTTGATACCACTTGGTTGGTATCAAAGGATTTCTGTTCACTTTTTTTTTTTCAAAATATACTTATTTAGGGCTGAGGCTGTTCTATATTATATACGACATTAGTTTTTTTTTTTTTTAAATAATTATTTTTAAATAACAAATCAATTACAACACCCTTCCGAATAAAACAAGGACGAATGATCGCGTTTATCCGATATTTTTCATACGGCTTTTACATATGGTATTTAAATATCTTTTTAGCGCAAATCGGTAAATCGCATGGCTTTAGATCTGCAAGACATGGTTCGAATCATTTCAGGAAAGCGATAAATATTGTCTAGGCCTTTGCTGCCGAAAGAAGAATCACAGTGAATCAGTACTGACAATTTTTTTTTTTTTTTTCACGAAATTTAAAAAAAAAAAAAAAAAGCTTCTTCCCATTCACCCATATACTCGTAAATACACTCATTGTCTTTCTCTGCCTTAGTTCTAAACAACTCAGTTCTGACTTTTCTAGGATTTTCCTGAATTTCATTCGTAATGAGTTTCATGGAAGCGAGAACAAACTGTTAATGATAGCTTGTTCTCACTTCCGTTTAAGTTGTTTCCTTATTGAGTTATTAGTGACTTACGGATTATCTCATTTTTCATACTTAGTGTTTTATCTTTGCATCTTCAGATGCAGTTGTTTTGTCCATTAGCAGTGATATGTTTTTAATATCAAGTCTATACACGAATCGTTGAAAAACCTATAGCACATCAATGCCGTGTGTACAAGTGGTCAAGAAGAAAGAAGGAACCTATTGATATGAACGACTGGAGGTTATAATCCTTAGGAAAAACTCAAAAAAATTCTTGGGGGGGAGATGGCGGGACTGTTCCAAAGCAGAGGTAGATGACATGAAAAAGGAGGAGGACGAGAAGTTGATTAGTGAGTTCAGTACAGTAACGAAGCGCCTATGGCAAGTGTCTAAATTGCGCCCCCCCCAATCCAATAAAAGTGCTTAACTTGCGTCCTTAACCCAAGATGACAAAAATTTTGAAAAATTTAAATGTAACAATTTAAATTTTACTAAATGCAATATGTTAAATACTTACTATTAACCCCATCAAAATGAGTTGCAGTGTGTTGCAGAATTTGTGTGTCTAAAGCGGCGTATTGCCGAAATTTAAAAATACAATATAAAATAGCAGACTTATATCTATTTATTTATTTTTATTTTTTACATTTTTTATTTTGCGCCCCAAACCTAGTTGCGCCTGTGGTGGGCGCCGCTTTCGCCACGCCCTCGTTACGGCACTGAGTGTGTTTTGAATGAACAGTGAACTGATTTTGACCAGCAGCTGCTCGTTTGTTTATGGGCTTGAGGGAAAGTGAGGAACATTGCCTACCAGTTTAGCAGAATAGTGTCCATAAAAACACATCGTAGCTAAGACATAAGACGGAAACGGTAGTCTGTGAGACAGTGAATGGGGGTGAGTCTTTGGTACCGGTCACCCGTTAACCCGATCGCCCGCTGCAAGCATTTTCAGGGAAGTTTTTTGTTGCATCGCCGCATATGTGAGAACAGAAGTGATATATGCTGTAATGTAGATGCAGCTTCGTTATTATTGTGTGGTTTACATTGTGCAGATTTCCATTTTTGTTTTTTATGCTGTCCTACCATTAACATGGGCTAAAAGCATCCTAATGTTGAAAGTGATATGCCTGCCATAGAAGGGTATTCCTTTGGAAATCTGAAACACATACTTATAGCTAACATTATATATGGATATGCTCTCCATTGGATTAACTAATTCAGCAAGCCAAGGTATTCGACAATATATATAAAGAATTATTATCGCAGAATTTTTTATAGTAGTTTTATGATTTTTTACAAATGGTTACAATTTAGGCTGTTAAAATGACAAGACCTAAAATTCATTCTCTTAGCTACTTGAAAATGGTTACATTCTTCTCAAAGCATCACCATCCAATTACTGAAAAACGAGAACTAGTATGTGGTATTCAAGCGTGCATACGAAGACTTTCTTACCGTATATAAGGAATTCCACTTTTCCATCAAGGATGGTCTTTCGATCAGCACATAATCCATTCACATGGAGCAGCGTATTGTAAGTAAGGATAATTTTGAGTTCTAGAAAACTGAGATAAGCAAAATCAACTGCAGACTAAATTTTCACGATGCGACATACACGCTTTACATCGAAGCTCGGAATTACTTCCGCAGACTACAGCTACATGACCACACTACGTTGCTTGCGGTTTTCACTTTGAACGTTATTAAAGGAAATGGTCGAAGATTTTCTTTTTACCAAAATATATATGGGAAAGTTTCTACAGTGATGGGAACCACTGCATTTAAACTGAAAAGGCACGGAACGACTAAATCTTCAAGGTATTATCTAAATCTCCAAGCTTAATCTTAAATAAGGTTATGATCTGTATAATAATAATACTAAGCAGCTTGCAAGAGTCAAATTTCCGATCTTTCAACGAACGCACCAAGAAAACATCTTTTAATCGAACCACAGTGAGTGTGGTTAAATAATGAGACATTATCAAAGATATTCGAGGAATACCGTTAAGGATTACAAATTATCTTCTTAAAATCCAGATTATCACTAATAGTCATCAGACAGTTTAACAGTTGTCTGATGACTATTAAAAAACCAGCAGTTTTCAAGTTTTGGCAAGAACTAGCGATGCTGTTCAAAGCTATATCGTTTTTCTTTGCTTCTGTAAAACACTTTTTTTTTTATCCTGTTAAATTGTTTGGAGAAATTTGTTTAGCGAATGTGTTAATGCATTGTTCAGCAGATAAATCTTTCAACACATCGGACTTAAGTTTTCTGCAAACAAAGTTTTCTGAACTGCCTGTTTTGAGGGACGAAAAACCTGAGTTTCTGTGTGAAAAACCTTCTACCACCGTATGAAACTGGTTAAGTCACCTTTAGTCGAAAGAGACCAGATAAAGGTTCTTCACGTCATGGACGGGGATCGAATCCAGGTCTTTCCGACCAAAGGGCTTCGCCTATACCCACTGAGCTACGGAGGCTATCAGATGAAATATAGCAGGTCAGCCTGAATTTTTTCATGTCTCAGCGGGTATCATAAAACGAGTAAATATATGTACTGGAAATATATATCTACTCTGTAATATAAAATGATAAGGCTTTTTTTGTAACGTTTTTGTGTCACGTTTTTTGTCAAGTTATTTGAAACGTTTTGAAACTCAGTGCTACCCTGAGTGTCCAGTCTTCAAAATTCGAGTCATCAGAATTCAAGGAGAACAGGCCTACCAGTCTGGAACTCGGGGGGTTGGGCGCTGTAGACACCGGGGGGAGACGGAACCCCCCCCCCTTTCGAGTCATCAGAATTCAAGGAGAACCGGCCTACCAGTCCAGAACTCGGGGGAGGGGGCGCCGTAGGCGTCAGGGGGGAGGAGCCTCCTAGTATATACATATATATATATTTAACAACTTCATGGAAAAAAGATGTTGAAAGTATTATTTGCTATTATTTTTAAAAATTAATGTTACATACCGTTTCGACTATCTGGTATCGTACAGTGTTAATAAATGAAAAAACGATTAGAAACACTTCTTATGAAGAATTTTATTTTATTATTATTGTTTTGTGTGTGTATCTTTCTCTCTCTCTCTCTCTCAAAAACTCGGGTTATTTTATCCAGCAAAACAAGTAATTAATTAACAATAAATTAAGAACAAAATTAACTGACATAAGACTCTGAGCTCATAGCCTCAGTTGTTTTGGCTCTTACTAGAAATAGCCATTAATAGTATTAATAGTTATATATCTCTCTCTAGTAATCTCATTTGCTAATTCGTGTTACGAACATTTCACGCGTGTATCATAACTCTTGGATTTATTTATGTAACCGATACATCTCGCTAAGTAATCGCAGATTAAGAAAGCCAGTTCTTTATCTGTTTGTTGCGAAGTGCGTGGAGAGAGCATTGAGAAAGTTTTTGCCGACCACATGATTGATTACCAATCCCCTGAGGCTCAAGAGTAGTTTTTCGGTGTCATAAACATGATTCATGGGTGTACATAGTTTAGTCCAGTAGAGGTGAAAACAGCTTTTGTCAATAAATCTGATACTTGCAACCTCTTGCCATGAACCCCTTCGCTGTCATGCTAATAATATATACCTTTTAGTTACTTTACCATGCGAAATTGTTGCTGCGAATAGTGCGTTAAATCTTTCAACCAGTAAGGTGAATTTTGTAAATAGATTCTCATCATTGACATTTTTAAACTTTGTTGATGGATTAATGGCCATCGGGAGGAAGGTGAATTATAAAAAAAAAGAGATTGAGAGAAAAGAGATAGAAGGTAAAGAGAGATGAAAAATGATATAGAAGGAAAACAAGAGGGAAATAAATAGTAAAAAAAAATAGACCGAAGAAAAATTTAGAATAAAATATAAGCTAATGACATATAATGTGCGTTTATATATAATGGGATTAAGAAATAATCATTTTGAATCATAAAGGGAAACAGAGACGTCAGTGGAGACGTTTAGAGTTTATATCTAAAGTAGTAAGTAGACATTTCTCTGTACAAATAGTGGTTGCTTTTTCTGTGCATTTAAACAAGTATTTCGCCTTTTATTTATAGTTATTTTCCAATAGATGAGTATTTTTCAAGTATAAGTGCTTTCTAAAACTTCTCATTAGTTTGACTAATCAGAGCCGTACTTATGCACAGGCGCACGAGGCTCTAGCTGGGGGGCCTCGAAAAAGTAGGGCCAATTTAACGTCCCTAAACAATGAAGTGGGGCCCCGGAGCAATCTAGCGTCCCGGGCCCTTCCCGCTTCGGGAAAAGTGTAAGTAGGCTTTTGACCAATGAGACTTCAGAGACACCTCTAAAACTTCTCATTAGTATGACTAATGAGAAGTTTTAGAGGTGTCGCGTCTTCTCGAAACTTTGAGTCAGCACAGAAACAAGCATACCTTGACGGAGAAATAAGTGAAGTCAGCAAATTCGAGTAATTGGGGTCAACGTGAAGAATTGCTGTTCAGAAGATATCAGAAGAAGATTAGTAATGGCAAACCAACACAGTCAGCAGTGGTGCAGCCAGAGGAGGGGGGGGGGGGGGGCAGGGTCCCCCAAAGAAAAAGCAAAAAACACTACAAAATTTTCCAAATATCTTTTCCTAATTAATAAAATTCATTTTTCTAAAATTTATGTTGTGTCGTGTCTTCTATTTCTATACTACTTATGAATTAGCGATCATTGCAGATGCTCAGTCATAGGTCGCATGCGATGCGTAGTGTGTATTCTCAAATCATCTACTCAACTCGCCCCCCCCCCCCCCAAGATTAAACCCTAAATGCGCTACTGACCGTCAGACTTGTCTGAAATGTGAAACCTAAAGAAGTCTGAAGAAGAATAGCTGCTTTTGAGATGTGGTGTTACAGGAGACTGTTGTGGATCTCATATACTGAAAGGCAGACAATGGATGGTACTAGAAAGGATCGGTAGAACTCTAAGACACCCTAAAAGTACTGACAGAATGAAGCTGAAATACTCTGAACACATGCGAAAAATGGAAGGAGGACTTCTCATAACAGTAATAGAAGGGAAAGTTCCCGGAAAGATCCTCAATGAGATGGATGAATGATCTGTCTGAGCGACTAGTCTTCAGAGAGTTAAAACTCCCGAAAAGCACGCAACAGGCAAGGAATGTTCGGCATATCACCGAAGAGTGGAGTGACCATGCGGCATCTGATGATGTCCAATGAATCGATGGATGGACAGCACAGATGCTAATATTCCCTATGCAGTGCTTTAATAGCAGATGTATTTAATCGCCTGGTGTGAGACTACCTAGAGGCCTAAGATTGCTTGGAAAAAAGTTTCATATTTGGTCGCTAAAACGGCTTCCCAACTCCTAATGTGTTATATAGGTTACTTTAATAGACCTGTGATTTCAGTCAGGATTTCTCCATGACTGCAGGCTTAAAGAGTTCAGCTATTCCTGTCTTGAGCCATTTTTCTCCGTTTTCTTCCAACTTTCTTGATCAGTGGGTCTTCCCACCTTAAGATCGGTCTTCCAGTTTTCCTTTTGGTTTATCTCAGATACCAATTTGTTACTCTGACTGTCAACCTATTGTCTCTCATTCTGGCGATATGTCCTGCCCGTCTACTTTTGCTGTTGTAGATTGCTTTTATTACATCTTTGAGTCCAGACTTCTTCCTGATTTCTGTGTGTCTTACGTGGCCTATTTCATTTATGTTGCACATTCTTTTTTCTATTGCACGTTGAGTCGTTATTAAGCTTTGTTCTTCTTTTAAAGTTGTGTTCCGTGTTTCACTGCCATAAGCTAATGCCTGTATATGCGACTACTGAAAAGATGGGCTCTTCTCTCTACATCTATGTTTTGGTTGGTAATTGTTGATTTTATTTTGTTGAAGACCATCCAAGCAGCTCTTTTTTCCCTTGCTATTTCATTTGATATGTCGTTATTCTTTTTTATAGACTGTCCAAGGTAGATGTAATCTTCAACTTTTCGTTGGTGTAGGATTCTAGAGCGATTGCTTTTTTCATTCATCTTGTTTTTTTCCGGATGTATTTCCAATCTAATTTTTTGGCAGTTTTGGCTTCTGTCATTTAGTATTGATTCTAAGAGTTCGAGGAGTGAGATATTAATACCACATAATCGGCGAATATTAGAATATTTAACAGTTCACCGCCAAGGTTTATTCCTCCTTTCATGTCAGTTTTTCTAATGATGTTGTCCAGAATAGATGTGAAAAGATTAGGTGATAAAACATCACCCTGGTGTACGCTTCTACTTAAATTAATTTTAATCGGGTGACTGAAAAGAATGGTATTTGTTGTACCTTCTTTGTAAATATCTTTTATGAGCTGGATATATGGTTTTTCGACCGCTTGTTCTATTAAAGCTTTAAAGCTTAGAATGCTGCGTTATGTTCAGCAGTGTCAAATGCCTTTTTAAAATCTATAAAAAGAAAACAAAGTGACATCTGGTGTTATCTGCATTTTTCTGTTGAGTAATAGTTTGAATGTGATCTATTGTCGAAAAGCCTCTTTTGAAACCGGCCTGTTCTTTGCAGCTATTTTAGTTGATGGAGGTTTGTATATTCTGTTTAAAATAATTCTGGCAAATATGTTATATGTGATAATAGACAGATTTGTCTGGAATTACTGATGTCTTCTTTATTACCTTTTTTATGCAGAAGTGTAGCCTTTGATGTTTTCCATTCAATAGGTGCTTTCCTTAATTGTATATATTCAGTAAATCTTTCTGCTGGAGTTTTAAAAAGTACTTGTCCACCATTTTTAATTCATCAGATTTTATACCGTCAATTCCTAGTAATCGAGCAGTTTTCATTTGGTGAATAGCCAGCAGTTTTATTTCTTCAGGTAGGACAGATGGTATTTCCAAATTTTCATCTAGTACTGGATGAAAATTTTACATAGGAGCTGTGACTACTTGTTTAGATGAGTAAGGATATAAAGTTGCAATCTTTCGTGGGCCGTATATTATAACGAAAGATAAACTATTATCCGAATTAGAATAAGTTTGTAGTTATGATATATAGATTCAGTTTGAATCTTCTGAGTACAGTATAATGTTAAATCCTCGTTAGAAAGAATACTTCTGAAGCATGGTTTCTGTTCTTGACATCGAAGCCGGATTCAGTACAAAACCATTTGCTTTTTTACTTGGTTATAAAAACGTTTTGTATTTTTTTGGGCGAGTATAGTCAATTCGCTGGCGTATCAAACATATAACGTTTGGATATGGGTTACTAAATATGGGAAGACAATGTCTCGACACATGATAGATGAAATGAGAATTCATTTAAAAAAAAAGAATTCATATTTCTTATTATTAAGAAATGGTAGACGGTATCTCTGCTGTCAGGATGGCGAAGAGTCATTGCGATTATAACCAGAATTTATTATGGTAATAATTAATAATCATAATCTGTAAAACTGTGTAACTACGAAAAGCTTACGATGCCTTTTACAAATTAAGAAACATTCGCGCGTTGCAAAAACACTCAGTATAACAGATATGACTTTATCTTTCTATAAACATCGAGGTTTTATCAAGGATATTAATTAATGAAAATAAAATTATAGACTCGTGTAACGGAATTATGCGATTACGTGATATCAAATACAGTTGCGCAACTGTTAATTACAGCTGTAATTAACATGTAGGCATATAATTTATCATGGTGATCGAAATGTTACATTCATAATTCTGAAGTCAGATAGGCTGGTCTTCTGCCTAATTACTGAATCCTTGAATCCCTTGTGTACAAAGCTTTCTCATTATGTGAATAACTTTCAATATTATGTGAGTACTGACAGTTATATAACTCTCACTGAGACCAGATTTATCCTGTCTTTATATGTTATATGCTGACAGTCTTTGATGTCGTGATCCTTCCTTTTGTCCCATATACCTTATCCTATTACAACAGCACTAAACATTGCAGTAGAAGGCGTTCCCCCCCCCTCACCTCAACGGGTTGTCAGCTTAGGTATTTGTCACAATTAATTAACAAACGTTCATAATCTTATTTATCCCTGCAGAGGGAAAAACTGGACATTAAGCACTCGCCTTTCGTTAAGACATACTAGTAAGTTCTAGAGAGCCTCCGTAGCTCATTTAGTATAGATGAAGCCCTTTGGTCGGAAAGACCTGGGTTCGATTCCCGTCGCTGATGTGAGAAACCTTTATCTGGTCTCTTTCGACTAAAGGTGAGTTTGCCGGTCTCATACGGAGGTAAAGGGTTTTTTTCACCCTGAAACTCAGGTTTTTCGTCTCCCAGAACAGGCAAACCGTCCCCCGTGAACACGGATGAATTACAGTCATGAATACATCTCAGCCATATGCCGGTCCCGAGCCCGGATAAAATTGGGAAAAGCAATGGTGAACTACCCTTTAAAAATCTCACCGGGAATACTTTGTGGGCAATGCCTACAAAAGTTACCCACGGTCGGAAACGACTGAAAAGGGAAACTAGTAAGTTCTGTGTAGAATTGTTATTATTTACTACACGTACCGCCACTCAATTAGAAACTTTTATTTAATAAAATTTTTATTTTATTTAAAGAAGGTCAGTGTTGGACCTTCTTTAGCGACTGCCATTACCGATCCTCTTCAATTCCCTGTGCATAGTTCGGTGAGATTTATCGGGAACAACCTTCATTAAATGCTTCGGCCAAATGCTGCACACAGGAAGTTCTGTTTGTCCGTACAAGCCTTCTCAGAAGACGGCAATCTCCTTCCTAACAGACTGTCTTAGGCCCACAGTTACGCCTCTTAGACAAGTAATGTAGATTATTTTTCTCACTGATTAAACACTCAGGATACCTCACCTTTTGAGAAACCAGTCAGCTCTGCTGTTTTCAAAATCGTGATTCCAGCCAGACGGGCACCCACAATAATCCCTTTATCGAACTCCAAAAGATCCTTTGTTTTTTCCCATTGTGATCAACTTGTTGACGATTACTTACCACCAGAATTTTTAAATAGTTGTCTAGAACACGTGGTGACGCCTAAGTGACGTTTACGTATATCTGCATAATGGTTTCTAATTCAGTGGCCAGTATGTGTAGTATACAATGGAGAAAAATCAAGAAGTTATTAAAGATAAATTACCATCACTTAGTGCTCATCTGTTCAAATGTCGTCTCAGGGTTGAGATCATAATCAAAATTTATTCGCTCCCTCTCTCATTTGTGATCACTAATTTTTATATGAAGCATATAGAGGAACGCACATCTTGACAAGCTATTCGAAAACTTTAAATTTGACTACTTAAAACCTACGAAAGTTTAATATAGTCAGAATAGTGAAAAAATAGAATGGAGGCGCTAATAAAATATGAATCCACACTTAGGGTAGAATTAAAATACCTCAACTGAAATACCCCTTTCTCTGATTCAGAAATATGCGCTAGTTTTGAATTCAACAAAAGTTCCATGCATTATGTCTCTTTTGATAAGATTTTAAAATGATATGGGTTTAAAATCTCAACAGATGTCACCTTTCTAAACATTTTACCGTTCATGGCGAGATTCTCTCTGTTTCTGACTTTGGGGGAGAGGATTTTCATAACTTTGCCTCCGCATCTCACTACTGAACGATAAAAGGCCATACTGAGCTACCATTCTATTACTGTATAATCGATGTTTCTATCAAGATTGGTAGAAACATCGATTAATATGCCAAACAAGTATGATATATTAAGTTCACCTACAATATTTTTTGGGGGATCTACATCATCTCACCTCTTTGAAAAATAAATAGTCTACGGTATATGTGAATTCACGGTTGCTGTTTTGAATTAGGTATGACTGCGAGGCCAGCTTATTACGAGCTCCTATGTCTGATAATTGTGTGTGTTCTTCTGGCCGGTTACTCTTTTCCGGAATCCAGGAAACCTGAATTTCCGAGACGAAAACTTTTTAACTTCTGTATAACACCAGCTAACTCACTTTCATTTTAAAAGTCTTGATACACGTTCTTCGCGTAATAAATGGTGCGAACCGGACGGTTCTGAATAAAGGATCATGCTGTAATGTTTCATTTATGGTTTTATTTATTTTGTTAAGATAATTTTGCTGTGTGTGCAAAGCGAAATTATGGTGTGCATTATATTGGCTATACTAGAAAGCAGGTTTCGAAAACTGCAGAAACTGTCTATTCAGCTTTCATTAAGTTCGAGTGATCAGGAAAAGATGGATAAAGTTCATTGCTAATAACTCGGCATTTATATATAATCGTATATCTTCTGATATAAAAATCGTTTATATACCAAAGCCAGATTTTTTGTTCTATATATGCCCTTATCATTTGTTTATTTACACAATACACTGAGTCAAGTCTAGTTACAACATAGAAAAGTATATGGATTTTGAATGAGAATATTTTGAATGCTAAATAATTAATACTGTGTTTTAAAAAATAACTCAAATCAAGAGTATGATGCGCTTGTTGAAGTCAAAATTTAATTCAGGAATAGCGAACCACAGATCAAAGTTAATGTTTTGTTTAGTCCCTTTGGAACACAGTACCTTAGTTCGAAATGCTAAGTACTGTACTTTAGAACTAAAGCACGTGGTGGATTAGTGGATAATTCCAGTAACCCTATAAAATGCCACAGAAGTCCAATGACGGTACTGCGTCAAGGTTATGTTTAGGCTTAGGCCGCCCTAAACCTAAACATAAGTATATGCTCCTTACATCTCTCCCGAGCTCTTCAAGGAAGACTGAGGGTTTGTCAGATAAGTGTCGATGTGCTGACAGTAAAAAGAAAATACGATTGAAATCTGATACCAAAGAACAAGAGAAAAGACTCATGCCGGCTCGGATGTCGCCCGGTCAAACAAGGTCCGCGTCTCCAATCGAGCAATCAGGGTTGGATCGAAAAATCAGCTACTGAAAACAAAGACAAAAAAAAACAAAAAAATCAAGCCTGTAAAGGATGGGATATCAATAGGTACATGGAATGTCCGTACACTATGGGCAACTGGAAAATTGCAGTTGCTTCAAGAAGAAATGAAGAAACACAGATGCGACATCTTGGGTATTTCAGAAATGAGATGGACACTGTCAGGAGAAACAAATGGTGGAAAAATTCTCTAGTCAGGAGATGAAAGTAAGCATGAAGTAGGCGTAGGTTTCCTGCTAAGTAACAAGGCTTGTCAGGCAATGATAGGATACAAACCAGTTAGTGAAAGGATAATAGTTGCAAAATTCAGTGCCCGGCCATTTAATATCACGACCATTCAAGTATGTACGTCCACTGTGGAGAGTGCAGATGAAGACATTGATAGAATTTACAGAGATCTACAATTAGAAATTGATGAGGTACCAGGGCAGGATATAGTCATCATTGGAGGAGACTGGAATGCAAAGATTGGCAGAAATAACACAGAATGGGAAAATTTGGATATGGAAAAAGAAATGAACGCGGAGAGATGCTTCTGGAATTTGCCACTGATAAAAACGTGATGATTTGCAATACCAAATTCCAACAAAAAAAGATTGTCGTAAATGGACATAGCGCTCCTTCGATGGCAGGCATAGGAATATGATCTACCTGATATTAATAGATCAGAAATGGAGAACATCAGTTCAACAGTGCAGATCATTCTAAGGAGCTGATATTGATTCGGACCACAGCTTAGTGATTGCTAATATAATAAAACTGAAACAGAAATACAACGGAAAGTTCCAAAAGGCTAGAGACATCTCAAGACTAAACGAAGACAGGCTAAGAACAGCATATCAAAATATACTGGAAACTAAGCTTAAGACTAGGTGAAAAACAAAATATAAACACAAGAGCAGAACGACTGACTACAGTACTACAAAAAGCAGTAGAGGAAGTAATTCCTGAAAAAGAGAAGATCAATAAGAAATGGATAACTGAGGAAACCCTGAAATTGGTACAAGAGAAAAAAGAACTGAAATTTAAAACAGAGAATTCAGAGGCAGCAGACCAGTTATACCGTCAAAAATGCAATGAAGTACGGAAAGCAACAAGATCTGATAAAGCCAAATGGCTGGAGGACCAATGCAAAGACATTGAACAGTACCGTGGAGAACACAAAACTAGAGAGGTCTATAAAGTTATAAGAAATATCAATAGGAAGGTGGCAAATAAGATGGTAAAGTATTGACGGACAAGACTAAAATCTTCCACAGATGGACAAGATATTGCAGTGAACTATATAAAAATCAACTAAATAATACTGCAACAAAAGTAATCAAAGAACTAAAAGCAATCTCTTCACCAGCAGAGAACTTTGAAAATAACATCTTGGAAGAGGAGGTGAATAAGACTATAAAACATCTCAAGAACAACAAGAGTCCTGGAAATGACAACATAATAGGCGAGATGCTAAAATATGGGGGACAATTGGTTGTAAATGAAATGCAATGTAATATGGAGATCAGGGTACGCCCCCGAAGAGTGGAAAAAATCGGTCTTGGTTGTTCTTCATAAGAAAGGCAGTGCTTTAGAATGCACCAATCAGAGAACTATTGCGCTAATGAGTGATCTTGGCAAAGTGCTGATGAAAATACTTACAGAACGCTTGAAGGGTCATATTATTATTATTATTATTATTATTATTATTGTTATTATTATTATTGTTCCGGGCAACTCCATGGAGTCGACAGACTCATCGAGGGAGGCCCTAACATCATGTCAAGAACAACTATTCGACATTCACACAGTATCTATCATACCTTGCCTTGAACTCATTCACGGTCGTAGCACCCACAACAGACTCTGGAAGCTTATTCCACTCATTCACTACTCTCCAAGTAAAAAACCTAGCTCTAACACCCTTGTCAACTACGCTCTTGCCCAGCTTCCATTCATGGCCCCTAGTCCTCCCACCACCAGTTATATTTTCAAAAATATCTTCTGGATCAATCTTATAGAAACCCTTCAGTAATTTGAATGTCTCAATCATATCACCCCTCCTTCGCCTATCGACCAATTTCTGCGACCCACAAATCTTCAACCTATTCTCATAAGGTTCATTCCACAGATCTGCTATCATCTTGGTCACTCGTCTCTGGATCCTCTCCACTTCCTCCCCATCACGAAGAAACCCTGGTGCCCATAACTGGGCACAGTAGTCCAGATGGGGTCTTATCAAGGCTCGATACAGAGGAACAACAACTTGTTTGTCTCTGCATGTTAAAGTATTTTTCAGAAGCCAAGTGATTTGGTGAGCTGTTTTAGTCACTTTTGCAATGTGCTCCCTAAACTTCAATTCCCTATCCACCAACACTCCCAAATCCCAGGCCTCATAAATCTCCTGGAGTACGGTTCCACAAATGCGATATACTGCTGCTATTCTTTTCACCCCAAAGTGCATATTACACTTTGGCACATTAAATTGACATCCATTTTTCCTAGCCCAGTCCTCCAAACTATCCAAATCATCCTTAAAAGTTTGACATCCTGTGCACTCATAATTGCTCTACCCAACTTTGCATCATCAGCAAACAAGTGAACACATCCTCTCAAATCCTTTCCTATATCATTGATGAACAAATTGAAAAGTAGTGGTCCAAGAACAGAGCCCTGCGGCACACCACTAGTCACAAGCCTTCTTTTGGACTCAACTCCTGAATAAACCACTCTCTGGTATCTCTCCTTCAACCACCCTCATATCCATCTCACCAACCCTATATCTATCCCCATCTGCTCCAGTTTACTGATTGGGGTTCTATGTGGTATCCTATCAAAAGCCTTGGCAAGGTCCAGTAGTATTACTGTAAACCCATTACCCCTATCAAATTCAGCCGTCACTGTGTTATAAAACGTGAGCAAATTACTGAGGCATGATCTACCCTTCACAAAACCATGTTGTCCCCCCATACAATATCCCATTTTCATCTATCCAATCCTGTATTCTTTTCTTGACTAATTTCTCTAAGACCTTGACAATGATTCCTGATATGCTAATCGGTCGGTAATTTACAACAACAGTCTTGGAACCACCTTTATGCAGTGGAACTATTTTCCCCTCTTTCCACCCACTTGGAACTAACCCAGACCCGAGACTCAAATTAAACAAAATGGTCAAGGGTACTGACAATTCTTTAGCTGCTTCTCGTACAACACGAGCTGGTATACCATCCAATCCCACAGATGTATTGACATTGAGGTTATGCAATAGACTACTCACCTCCACTTCATTCACCACAATTCCCGTATAATCTACTGGTTTATTCGTTTCTGCAATGTCACCACCTGGATGATATATTCTTGTAAAGTGCTCACTCAGTAACTCAACTATATCAACTGATTCAGTTACCTCCCTACCATCGGCATTCTTTAAAATCATTCTGCCATATACATTTTTCCTTTTACTTGCAACATGTCAAAAAAACTGTTTAGGACTCTCTTTAGCCTGCATGGCCAATGTTCTTTCGTAATCCTTTTTTGCTTTTCTTACCACACTCGTTACCCTTCTGGCCTGCGCTTTATACCGTTCGTGTGCCTGCCGGTCACCTTTCTCCTTAAATTCCCTCCATAGTTGTTTCTTTTTTTTTTGCAGCTCAAGCTTAATGGTGTTATTCATCCATTTAACCCCTAGTTGATTTATTATTCGGACTCTAGGTATACAGTCAGCCATTGCTTCATGTAAACACTTCTTAAACTACCTCCCATGCACTATCGACTTCTAGTCCTTGCAGTTGTACATGCCATGGCACTGAATCAATGAAACTCCTAAGCTTGTCATACTTTCCAGCCCGATAATTCCACATGTACTCTGTCTTAATTGAAAATTCTACACCTTTAGCCACCTCCCAAGTCAACACTATGATCACTCTCACCGATTGGTGGCAATGTTTTCATATTTGTTACAGCCAAATCCTCAGATATAATTACTAGGTCAAGCACTCTCTGACCCCTAGTATTTTCCATTACATGCTGTCGCAGATAGTTATCCCTTAATAACCGTATAAAATCTAATTCCTTCCTCCCGTGTGTCCTCTTCTTACTCCAATCAATGCGACCATAGTTGAAATCTCCCATAATAATCACCCTCCTTCCACTCATTTCTTCTATTTGCTTGTGCATACTGTCACCACCATCTTTTCCATCAGCTGGTCTATAGCAGAACCCAATTGTATATTTAGTTCTGTTAGCCACAATCTCACACCAAATGGCCTCAAATGTGCTCTTTTCTCTATCCTGCAATTCAACTTCTATTCTCCTTGGCTGCAGCTCATCAGCTATCATCAACAATACTCCTCCCCCCATTCTATTCTCCCTGTCATTCCTGAACACACTATACCCATCACATTCAATCCCACTAGCTATATCATCTACAGTCAGCCATGTTTCACTAATACCAATAACCTGTGGTCTGGAAGTGCCAACCATGGCCAAAAACTCTTCCTTCTTGTTCCTAATACTCCTAGCATTAGTGTACATGAATTTAAGACCCCCATTAGCCCCAACCCTACCTTGATGCCTTATATTAACTATCCCACTCTGATTTGTTGTCCTTATTTGCTCGGGCATATTATATTCATTCTTGCATTCAACTGCCTCCCTAAGGACTGTATATCTACTCCCCCGTCCTTAATAAATCTAGTTTCCCCTGAAACTAGATTTATTAAGGGGGGGAGTAGAGTCATATGGAGGTACATCTTCCTGATGAGCAAGCCGGATTTCGAAAAGATCGAAGTGCAGTGCAACAAATACTCTCACTAAGACTAATAGCAAAGAAAGCTCGAAGAAAGAACATAAAGATATACTGCTGTTTCGTGTAGTTCCAAAAAGCATTTGATAATATTGACCAAAATATAACATGGGCTGTCTTGAAATACTATGGTGTGGACAATAAATTGATCTGCCCGTTGAAAGATATAAACAACCAAGCACAAGCAACAGTCAGGATAGCAGGTGTGACTGGAGATTGGTTTGCTACTATTCAAGGCACAAGACAAGGGGACCCACTATCACCAACCATCTTCATCACACATCTGGGAAGGACACTAGATAAGATCAAAGAAGAAGGTGGAGGCATTTCAATAAATGGAATGAAAATAAACTACCTCTACTTTGCAGATGACATCGTCCTGATTGAAGAAGATGCAGCAAGACTGGAAAGGACACTGCAAACAATACACAGAAGGAAAAAGATATGGACTAAATGTCCATTTTGAAAAAACTAAAACAATGATATTCGGACAGCAGGAATTACTGAAGAAAGTTACCATTGAAGGATTTCAACTGGAAAATGTGGAACACTTCACATATCTTGGATGCCACATGATGCATGATGCAGACCCAAAAAAAGAAGTAAAAATTAGAATAGCTAGAGCAACAGCTATCTTGAAAGCCATGGACAAAATATGGAAGAGCCGAGCTATAAAGATGTACTCTAAACTGCGCATTGTGGAAATCTGTATTTTCAGCAGCATGCTGTATGGATGTGAGGCCTGGGTACTCCTGAGAGAATCTGAAAGGAGGATATTGGCATTCGAGAGGAAGTGCTATAGAAAGATCTTGAGGATAAGCTGGATCCAGAAAGTGAACAATGAGGAAATCTATAGATGAATACAACCAAAAGAAAACCTGATACAGAAAATAAGCCAAGGGAAACTACGTCTATTTGGCCATATATGTAGAATGAACGATGAGAGAAAATTAAAAACGTTGCTGTTTGGACTAATTGAAGGAAAGAACAAAAGAGGAAAACCAAGCAGAGAATGGGGCAATGACATCAAAAAACGGTGCAGAAACTCTATACACAAACTGAGTCATCTTGCACAAAACAGAATGCAGTGGAAGAATCTTATTAAGATGGCATCAGACACTTACGGGCATTGAACTTATGGTTTGTTTTTGATTGATTGTTGAGTCCCTTATTCCAAAGGGACTAAAGTTCCAAAGGAACGTTAGTCCTTTTGGAATCTGATTCGAATGTTGAAAGTTCTGTGTACGTTTTCGTGGACATGCATATCTTTCCTCTAGGTTGTGGCGGTGGGAGGAGGCACAACTGCTGTACACACACACTCTCTCTCTCTCTCTCTCTCTCTCTCTCCGCTTACTTGAAGGAATTCAGTGCCATTTCCAGTGACAATCGAAGCAGAAATTTTCGATGTGACATCTCGTTCAAGTACGTTTATCAGACAACTGAACTTAGTTTCCTAATTTCAACTTCTATTTTCCAAACCTGGTGGATAACATCATCATATCTATATTTCTGCATAAACTTGACAATAGCCTACTCCAGTATAATAACCGAATATGAGAATCTTCCTCACAATGCATTTTACCAACATACATAAATATTCTTACATTATTCAAGTGATTGAACAATTAAAATCCAAAGATTCTCTAATAACCGATTACAGGTTTTCACAGTTTCTTGCTCTTATGGATAGACATCTTAACTGTGAGACATTACAGGTCCCACAGGTATAGGAGCCGGTGTTATGGTGGGAGATCATGTTGCTTCACGTCTTTGGTTATTTCAGAGCCACGTTGCATGAATCATCCACTAACATTAAATGCCCAGAATATTCATGTAACCACTATTGGTACAGTATTAAACAGGATGATTAAGCAAGATGTGATGAAAGAAGCAAACAGCAGTCTTGCTTCAAAGATGTCTATACTCTGTCATAATATAGCGTATTATGTTGCAGTTTGGCGATGTTTCAGAGACATTTCCGTCTCTTAGTCTCATAATTCCTGCAGAGTTCTCCTCAAGAAGATAGAAGTCAGACTATGAACTACAGAAGCCTAATAATTTAGCTATAGCAAGAGACAACTTACAGTGCATTGTGCTTCGTATGGAACAGTGCAAGGATGATCATTTCCAATGTTATATTAAAACAAAATCCATGATAAAAAACACAGACAACCTTTTCCAAAAAATAAAAAACCTAACTTTATCCCACGAAGACGTCCTCAGTTCACTGGACGCAACTTCGTTATACACCAACGCGGACGTCCCCAAAACACTAGACATCGTGCACACACTACTCACAGAAGACCACACACTACATTGACGAACAAAATTAACACCGAGTGTATCATAAACCTAATCAAACTAGTAATCTCAGCAAACTTCTTCAACTTTAACAACAAGTCCATCCAAATTTTCGGATCCTTATGGGACAACACATCAGCCGACATTTAGCTGAATTGTTCTTAGCACACATAGAATCACTCCTACTCAACCCCCCCTCCCCCAGCCTCACCTTGCCGATACGTGGACGATATTCTATGCATTGAAGAACCAACATGCATCGCCACCTTACTTCACCTTGCCGATACGTGGACGATGTTCTATGCATTGGAGAACCAACATGCATCGCCACCTTACAAGCGTCCCTTAATGATTACAGCAACAGACTAAAATTCATCATAGAAACCGAACAGGACAAATCCATCAATTTCCTAAACCTAACGTTAGTCAGAACAAACAATAAAATAGCCACAAAAATATTCCACAAACCCACACATATCGGAAACTACTTCCATTTTAACTCATACCATCCTTATTCGATTAACAAATCAGTCATCCTAACACAATTCATAAACACTTACAAGTTTGCAACAAAACGTAATTATCTCAACACAAGAAATAAAGAAGTTAACACAGTTTTTTCAAAATCGGAATTACCCAACACAACTAATAAATTACGCCAACAAAAAACAGCAAAAACCAGGCAAAACAACCCGACAACCTAAACAAACTTCCCAACACAAAAAATATCAAACTGCCATATATCCAGAATACATACAAAGCCTACAAATACCTTTTCAAATACACTGACTATAAGCTGGTGTTCACCACAAACCAAAAATTGGTAACACTTCTAAAACCTACAAAATCCCCCACACACAAAGAAATATTAGAATACCACAACGTTGTTTACGAAGTTCGCTGCCAAAAAGACTGTGATATCACCTACACAGGTTCTACTATCAGGTCTTTATGGGGAAGACTATAAGGACACTTCCGTGACCGCACAACATCCCTATTCCAGATCATTTAAACACACAACAAATACAACAGTTACAGGATAAACTGAAATAGCAGTCAACGCCCTTGAACAAAAAAAACATACCCCCGCAAATCGACAAGGCCATAATATTAGACATACAAGACAACGAAACAATGCTTAGAATATCAGAAACGATAGCCATAAAATGTGACGAAAAAACTCAATAAACGACCTCCGACCCTACATAATCTCCGAGAGTTGGAAGCTCCATAACATAAAAATTAATAGGAGACAAACACACGTACACCAAAGACAAAAACACCTAGCCGACATGACATAGCCTCCACTTTCCCCACGAGTTCCGAAGACACGCCTGTCGAAACGGCTCACAACCCGTTACTTCCACCCCTGATTTTTCCCTTAAATCCCTCCTCTTCCCCAAAAAAATAATTTCTATCTCCAGATCCTTCTCTCACCCCCTCTCCCAAACGCTCTCTACCTACCCTTAATAATAATAATATTATATATATAAAAACCCGTGTTTTTTCAAATAATTCCCCCACGTTACTTTATCCCCCCTTCCTTTAACAGTCTAACAGCAGATAAAGACACATCACCGGAATAAGGAGAAAGAACACAACATAAAAAAAGGTATGTCCAAATTTTCCTCCTATATTATTCTTCATATATTAGTTTTATAACAATTCATCAATGCCCTAAGATTTGAGTGAAGAGCCAATGATATTATAAAAAGGGGCACTCCTAAACGAAATTAGGCTATAATAGCCATTAAAATAATAATAAAATAAATTCGCCGAATATCTTCTTGTGTGTAGTAATATCAGTACATTATTTTGGAAATCCACAGATTACATAAACCTGACATCTCGGTAATATTCTTTCTCTCTGCTCTTAACGAATAGATTGTCTTTGCTTTCTGTAGGAATGTTCGAAGGATTACAATGGCTTTAATGAGATCCTTGCGTTTGTAAGCAGTAATGTGCCGTTGTTTTCTAAAAATAGGAACAATTACACTTTGTCGATAAAATATAGTGTAAAAGAGCATCCGTAGGTTCTTTGAAATTGTTTTGGTAAACGAATTTTTTTCTCTCTTAATTATTCTATGAAATATATATTACACTGTAGATTGATTCCAGAAAAAATCGTGTAAATGAAAACCGTGTAAAAAAAAGAATATAGTGCATATGAAAAAATAGAAGAATAGTTCCAGATGTGAAAACCAGATACGAACAATAAGTTATTTTCAAACAAAACATTATATATATCAGCGGTGTTGCATGCCATTGTTTAGTATACTGTTATGTGAGTTATACAACACGCGCTACAAATTTCACGTCAATTTGAACGTATGCATGGGCGTGCGTCCGCAGAAAATTTTCCAGAAGGGGCGGGGGGGGGCAAAGCTTGGAGACAAATAATTACAATAATAGATTTTTATAATTATTGATTTAATTAAATAATTACATCAATAAACGTCTTTTAGCATTTTTTGATGTAATTATTTATCGATATAAACTATAAATACAGTACATTATTTTCATTTTACATGGATTTTATGATCTCTAATTCATGGAAAGAAACGTATTCAGAATTGATACAGTTTTAACGCAATTTCATGTATAAAAAAATTGACCTGCATATTTTATTAAAAATCAATTAATTAATTAATCCCAAAATCCTAAATTAAATTATTTCAGTTTAAAAGCAAAAAAAAACCCATAAAACTAACAAGTAAAATAATATTAAATTATATACACTTACCTTTTAAAATGCATTTTTCTGTTTAAATTTGTTTCACTATAAATTTACAATTTACACTTCACTCAGTGACTCACTAGACACAGAGGGCAAATGAATTGGTCTCGCTGTTCACGAATCAGAAAAAGATGAACCAAAAACAGGAACACGTGTTTTATTGCTGCAATAAATAAAACACGTATTCTGTGGCTACCCCGCCATGGGCTGAAACAGGCCAACTCATAATAAAATTCTAAGACAGACAAAGCTTACATATAAGGTTATAAGACATAAGGTTACATATCTCAATCACTTTTACGATTATAATTTGTGTAATTTTTACTCGAGCCCGGCCCCCCCCCCCCCTCTGAAGACGCCCATGACCGTATGATTGCATTTTTATCGATGTATGAAAGTTTTGAGAGTGCATAGCGCATCAGCGCTCATCTTAATTGGTCCAATGCAATTAATTGCAGGATAACTTTGAATACTTCTGTGTAGAGTGGGGAACAATCTGTTTGTTTTAAGATTTATTAGAAAAACAATGAAGGAGAATGCTATAGTTGGTTGGTATATTTGAAATACTCAAAGATGAAAATATGTGAACCATCATTTTATAAGACATGTTAGAATAGGAAATGAAAAGAAAGAATAAGTGTGAGTAGAAATACTTTCATTAATGGTAAACAAATTATTAATAATTAACATTTGTGATATGTGTGTCATATAAGTTGCTGGGTAGAGCAGATAGCACGATCCTATAAAGTCTAGACATGAATAAGTGAATTTATGATGTCATAATTAAAAAAAAACTTACGATAAGACAGAGAATAACGGGAATAAATATCGTTTGATGGAGCAGCAAATCATCTCGTAAAATTTGTTGCCCATGGCATGTGTATTTCTCTGGTTTGTGTATATTTTGCTCCATTTTCCAAGAAATTTCTTTTGTTTACTGAAACTCAGTATACATAACATCCGATCATTATCGGAATTATCCACACTTTCGAGAATCCTACATTCATCATTTTTTTTTTTTTGTATCAGCAGTTTTGTCTTATCAATCTCACACATGCTGGTAGTTTTTTGTAGATCAACAACGTCTTATAATACACAGAATATTCATTTTTATTCAGGAATAGATATTTTTTTACTGTCTGTTGTTTCCAAAGACTAGAATTTCTCTATACCGTTAAAAAACTTTGCAACCTCAACAGATGCTATACTGCATAACAAGAGAAACATTTAGTTTTTTCTCCTAACACCCACTTTCAAATTTTCAGTTCAGAAAACATGTGTAACACTGTTTGTAATACAGCCATTGGATATAGTAATTGCTCAACACATGACAAGTGACAACATTCAATTGGATTGGTTGACACAATAACCAATCACAGCGGATAGGTGCTGGGTGAGCTCAAAATTTTAGCTCGCACAGCCCGGCCTTCTCAGCATTTTAAAAATATTAGAAGGCTAAGTATTTGACCTGCTGTGCCCTCTTTACATCTTTTCAAAGGGTGCAAAGGTGTATGCATTTCGAAAGCACACCGGGCTATTAATGCAAATGTGATGCAATGTTTATGCAGCGAAGAGTGTCTTCTTCATGAAGCACTAATGCTTTATTATATATATATATATATATATATATATATATATATATACCGTTAAAAAACTTTGCAACCTCAACAGATGCTATACTGCATAACAAGAGAAACATTTAGTTTTTTTCTCCTAACATCCACTTTCAAATTTTCAGTTCCTGAAAACATGTGTAACAGCTGTTTGTAATAAAGCCATCAGATATAGTAATCGCTCAACTCATGATAACATTCAATTGGATTGGTTGACACAATAACCAATCACAGCCGATGTATATATGTGTTAAAAAATACCAAGCAATTTAAACCTGGTTTTACTCCATTTCCCAAGTAAGCAAACAGACAAACAAGTCAAGTTTGCGCCTGCAAGTGATGCAAGTCTAACTGATCCTACAGGTAGTGCAAGACCAAGGCAACTCGTGGTAAAGGTGGCATAAGCTCTGATCACTAATCTTAATATTTACTCTTAATGCCAAAACACATCTCCAAGAAGGGGATGTGTGATGTTTTGTATTAAAGGCAAGGGGCCACTACCCAGACCGGTTTCGACCTTTATTGAGGTCTCATCAGTGGGAGCCAGGCTAGAAATACCAATGGTCTTGCACTACCTGTAGAATCAGTTAGACTTGTATTACTTGCAGGTGCAAACTTGACTTGTTTGTCTGTACAAGGTACAAGCAGTACAAGGCTCAAGCTTCCTAGCTTGAGCCTTGTACTGCTCATGGGTGTCCTGATCGCCTTTCTCCTTGTAAATTCTCCATAACATTTTCTTTTTTTGCAGTTCAAGCTTGATACTACTGCTCATCCATCTAATGCCTGCCTTGTTTGACCTCCTAACCATGGGGACACAATCTGATATTGCTTTCCTCAGATACCCGCTGATTTTATCCCAAGCACTGCTAACATCTTTCCCTTGCAATATGTTCTGCCATGGGATGGCTGCAAGCTCACTCCGAAGCTTGTTATAATTGCCTAACCTGTAGTTCCGTACATACCCCTTCTTAATAGAAAAATCCACAGATTTTGCAACCTCCCAAGTCAATACCACATGATCACTTTCACCAACTGGAGGTAACGAGGACACCTTACTTATGCATATAACCTCTGAACCAATAACCAGGTCCAACACTCTCACACCACGTGTCCCTTCAGTTACGTGCTGTTTCAAGTAATTATCTCGTAGAAGATGTATGAATTCCATTTCCTTTTTGCTACGTGATATTTCCTCCTTCCAATTGATATCACCGTAATTAAAATCCCCCATAATAATCACCAAGCCTTCACTCATTGCACTAAGTTGCTGATGTTCTAAAGAGATATACTAAAAGACCCTACTAAAAGAGCTACCCCCCCCCTAGGAAAAAGAATAACCACTCTGTCTTCCCTAGCCACAAAGCTTTCGCTGGCACGGTTTCTTTTACTCCAAATAAGGGGGGTAGAGCTGAGAACCCGGGCTGCGAAGGCTTACAGCGAGGCGGTGCCGCTCCTCGCGAGCAGCATCTCCTGGGCCAGTCTCTACCCCATTCTAAGTCCCAATGGTACCAGGTCTATAAGTCCCTATTCATTTCAACTCACCGGACTTTAAGTCCTGTTATTTTATTATTTGAATTTTTTTAAATTTAAATAATAAAATTTATATTTTAAATGTATTCAAAAAAATAAAAAATTCCTTTTTTTTATTTTTTCTCTCCGGACCTTAAGTTCGACCTCTATGATCAATTCATATATTTAGCCCGGACCATAAGTCCTTAGTTTCTCAATAACAGCAGTAAAATTTAATTACCCGGAATACAAATAAGGATATTATATTTAGTAACACAAAAAGATCCTCTAAGTAAATTATTAATTTGGATAAAATCATATGCGAACCCTAGACAAAAGTCTATGTTTAACCTTTTTTTTTCTGAACAGATAAATGGAGATTATGTGTTATAGACCAATTAGCCTAATACGGCTAAACAGGTTGACTGAGGCCTCTTTTACCTCCTACTATCCTACTCTATCTTACATCATACTCCTCTCTTACTGTCTGCTGACCCTCAGCATGCTTTATTCTCCAAAGGCCAATGATGAGAGAGACATGAACTCCCATTCTACCTCAATAAAGGTCGAAACCGGTCTGGGTAGTGGCCCCTTGCCTTTAATACAAAACATCATACATCCCCTTCTTGGAGATGTGTTTTGACATTAAGGGTAAATATTAAGATTAGTGATCAGAGCTTATGCCACCTTTACCACGATTTGCCTTGGTCTTGCACTACCTGTAGGATCAGTTAGACTTGCATCACTTGCAGGCGCAAACTTGACTTGTTTGTCTATTTGCTTACTTGGGAAATGGAGTAAAACCAGGTTTAAAATTGCTTGGTATTTTTAACATTTATTATACCCAAGGTAAAATACTTTCTACATATATATATATATATATATATATATATATATATATACACATCTCTTAAAGAAAATAGTGTGTCACTAATAAAACAGAAATTCGAAAAGGTCCAAATACACCTGCACATATGGTTATTAATTACATTTTATTCGCCATCACTTTCTGACAGTAGCCACATTCTTTTGGGTGAGACTGGAATTAAATCACTGCCATCACTTGAAACACTTTGGCCATCCTGTTTATACTACAACGGGGAAACGTTTTCTTCAGTAAAAGGAATTACATTAGCACTATTTTTTATTTTATTTTATTTTTACCACGAACTCTGTAATTAATCATTGAAAGGCTGTTTTGACTAGATCTTTATATAAATCTTCATATCGCACCATACATGACTTCATTTCACGTTTCAACTGTTCAGCTCGTTCAGTATTTGGATCATGTGTATGAAAATTACTTTGCAATTTTACTAGCCATTTGAAGCCCTTCTTTAATTCATCCTGCAGTGAGTAGAATCTCTTCATCATCATTATCACCACTTTCTTTTTCATCGAGATTCTCAAGGAAAGCTTCTATTATTTCGTCATCACTAGCCTTGTTAACCATCAATTCTTCAATATCTGCAGAAGAAAAAAATCATTGTGTTATTAAGTTGTATATAGAGGGTTTTTCGTTTTCACATTCTGGCCAAGTAGCTTTCCAGCATGCATTTAAATTTGGTGGTTTCAATTCTATTAGTACCAACTTAGCAAGTTTGATGCAAACCAGAATAGAAAATTTCTTCCTCACATCAATAACTGTCATTAAACTTTCCTTATCTGTTTATCCAGAATTTATTGTAATGTTCTTATGTAGTATGTTTTGAAGGAAGCGATCACACCCTGGTTTAGTGGTTATATTAAGGATGTTGTATTAGGTGGCAGGAAAAAGATTCCACATTCGGGTGTTCTAAAACAGGATGGATAGGAACATTGTCTATAATCAATAAAACAAAGTCCAGATTTTTTCCCATCAAATAGCGTTTAACTTCTGGAACAAAACATTGATGGAACCATTCATTAAAAATTTCTTTTTTAACCCAACCTTTTTTATTTGTCTTCCAGTGCACTGGTAACGTGTTAAAATCCACATCTTTCATTGCCGGCAGTCTTAGGGATCGATTAGTGAGTAATGGTTTTAATATACTATCTCCTGAAGCATTGCTGCAAAATATAGAGTCATATGATATGACAAAGCTCAGGACAGGGTGGTAACAAGGGTGGTAAGAAAAGCAAAAGCGGATTACGAAAGAAAATTGGCCATGCAGGCTAAAGAGAATCCCAAACAATTTTTTCAATATGTTGCAAGTAAAAGGAAAAACGTTCATGGTAGAATGATCTTAAAAAATGCTGAGGGTAGAGAGGTAACCGAATCAGTCGATATAGTGGAATTACTGAGCGAGCACTTTGCAAGAGTATATCATCCAGGTGGTGACATTGCAGGAATGGAAGAACCAACAGCTTATACTGGAATTGTGATGAATGAAGTAGAGGTAACTAGTCTATTACAGAACCTCAATGTCAATACATCTGTGGGATTGGATGGTATACCAGCTCGTGTCGTACGTGAAGCGGCTAAAGAATTGTCAGTACCCTTGACCATTTTGTTTAATTTGAGCCTCGGGTCTGGGTCAGTCCCAAGGGGGTGGAAAGAGGGGAAATAGTTCCGCTGCATAAAGGTGGTTCCAAGGCTGCTGTTGAAAATTACCGGCCAATCAGCATAACAGGAATCATCATTATCAGGGTCTTGGAGAAAATAGTCAAGAGGAAAATACAAGATTGGATAGAAGAAAATGGGATACTGTACCGGGGACAGCATGGTTTTGTGAAGAGTAAGTCATGCCTCAGTAACTTGCTCACGTATTATAACACAGTGACGGCTGAACTGGATAAGGGTAATGGGTTTACAGTGATTCTACTGGACCTTGCTAAGACCTTTGACAGGATACCTTTGACAGGGTACACAAGTTGGACCACTGCTGTTTAATTTGATTTGTTCATTAATGATATAGGAAAGGATCTGAGAGGAACATTCATTTGTTTGCGGATGATGCAAAGTTGGGTAGGGCAATAGTGAATGCAGATGTTAAAATTTTGCAAGATGATTTGGATAGATTGGAGGTCTGGGATAAGGAGAATGGATGTCAATTTAATGTGGCAAAATGTAAGGTTATACATTTTGGGATGAAAAGATTAGCAGCAGTTTACTACATTGGTGGAACTGTACTCCAGGAAATTGATGAGGCACAAGATTTAGGAGTGTTGGTGGATAAGGAGTTGAAGTTTAGGGGACACATTGCAAAAGTGGCTAAATCAGCTCATCAAATCACTTGGTTGCTGAAGAATACGTTGACAAGCAGGTTATTGTTCCTCTGTATCGAGCCTTGATAAGACCCCATCTCGACTACTGTGCCCAGATTTGGTCACCTAGGTTTCTTCTTGATGGAGAGGAGGTGGAGAGGATCCAGAGGCGAGTGACCAAGATGATAGCAGGTCTGTGGAATGAACCTTATGAGAACAGGTTGAGGATTTGTGGGTTGCAAAAATTGGTTGATAGGCGGAGGAGGGGCGATATGATTGAGACATTCAAATTACTGAAGGGTTTCTATAAAATTAATTCAGAAGATATTTTTGAGAACAGGGCTGGTTGTGGGAGGACTAGGGGACACCCATGGAAACTGGGCAAACGTGTGGTTAGTAAAGGTGTTAGAGCTGAGTTCTTTACTTTTAGAGTGGTGAATGAGTGGAATGCACTCCCAGAGTCTGTGGTGGATTCTGTGACAGTGAATGAGTTTAAGGCGAGGTATGATAGATACTGTATGAATGTCAAATAGTTGTGATGAATATGATTTGGGGCCTCCCTCGATGAGTCTAATGAATCCCTGGAGTTGCCCGTAATAATAATAATAATAATAATAATAATAATAATAATAATAATAATGATCCTTAGCTGCTTTAAAGTCACCAACACTTTTTTGTGATTTCGCTATATAAGTTCTACTTGGCATTTGTCTACATTCTGTAGCTTAGAATAATCCCGAATATTTAAAACATCGAGGGGGGGGTTCCCCAAGTTTAAGTACATATGTACTGTACTACAAAATGATAATTATAATGGAAATACCCTTTTTAACAGAATTGAATTCAAACAGAAATTTTAAAAACATTTAAACCATGTTAAATCAAAATATACAGTGTAAAAGTAGAATTGCTTTTGTTTTCGAAATCGTCTAAAAAAGCCGTGTAAAAAGAGAATTGGCTGTAATTTTATTTAAAATTTTAACAATATATAATATTTATTAATTATAATTTAGAATTAGTGTTATTATCACTAACCATTATACAGTCATACTTCGATTAACGAAGAGGATGCGTTCCACGAAATTACTTTGTTAAGCGAAACTTCGTTTTCTAAGAGGTAAGAATACTATGGCCATAATAGGGATACTTTCGTACGTAAAGAAAATGAAAGACTTTTTTTTTTTTTTGAAAAAAGAAAAGCTTTATTAAATAAAAAGTCAATGTTACATACCTAATAAAGATAAAATCACGACATTTTAAAATACGAATCTAAAGTTGATTGTTTATGCTTTTTTCCCCGTTTATCTAACAATTTCCTATACGGATTTATTGCATTTAATACTAATCGCTTAACAATAACACTTCTTCCTGGAAAAATTTAAAACGTTTTCAATGTCATTCAAGCACGTTTTTAAATTCTTTGGTTGCTAACACTTTTTCGGTAGGAACTTCTTTAATTTCGTGTTCATTTTCTTTGGCTTCGTTGCTAACAAGTTTTTCTAAATCTTCCACTGAAAAACCAATTACGAAAACAACTCATCAATTGTGTTTATTATCTATCTATTGCATCAGTATTATGACTGGTAGCTCAGCAACATTTCCTTCCATTCTTTTCTTCTGTTTGCTTTTCTTTTTATTTCGTGGTATGTTTTTAGTCCAGTGCTTTGTTTTATTTGATCAAAGTATCTTTTCCTTTGTCTTCCTCTTTCTCTTTTTCCTTTGATTTTGCCTTCTATTATTCTTCTCGTGACTTTCCTGTCTGACGAGGATTACTGCTGTAATGATAATTACTCATTTCAAATTATTACTGTAATGATCGTTTTATGATACTATTTGGATATCGTTATTATTTGCAACATTACAGTATCTATACTATAACGCACATTTAGCTCAAATAATATAGCAGATACTGTTTGTGAGATAAGGATATTCACTGCTATCTTACTAAAAGTCATGAAACACTCTCCGAATACCGGAAAATAAATGCGACTTTGTAATACTTCAGTTTTATGACATAAAACTTCGAACAATATTGTATACACGGAAAGAGTTAACGGTAACAGCAGTCGGATATCATTTGAGAAGAATGTGCTGTTGTGCAGCAATTAAGCATTCCCCAATAGCAGTGTGCTGAAGAAATTTATCGCCACGCATAACACTGATCCGAAGTCACGGTATGGTAAGACTAATTGACTCGATGGTACTGACACTCCTTTAAAAGGCTGATTTTCTCATCTCACCGTCAGACCCATGAGAATCTGTTTGGAGATGCGAGCAGCTACATGTAAATGTTTCCATGGCACTTAAAGAGCTGTGCTGTTCATTTTCACAGAAGAGCTAACGCCTACAAGCTTTTGTTAACAATGAATACACATCCGATTGGGATGGTATGAGGTACAGAGAACCTGGCGGTGGAGCAACGGAGCGTCGAGTTATGATAAGTTTTCATCATTCTTTCAGAGTGACGAAAATGTTTGGGTATGGAAGATGTTTGTTTAGTTAGTTTCAGTGATAGTTTGGAGGAGATGTAATGATACTGCGGGATTGCTTCTTGCAGTATGGATCAGGTCTGATGGTCATAGGGTATAGAATCCTAGTTGCTAGGTCTTACACTGATGGTCTGGATAATTATATATGCTCTACATTACTTTGTAGTAATTTTATGCTAACTATTAACATCTTCCAACATGATAACGCTTCATGTTACAGAAGAGTGATTGTGAAACCGTTGTTTTGAGAATAATAATATCGGAATACTGCAGGGATCAGAACAGAGCCCCAAACTGAATCCGAAAGAACATCTATGATATGAACTATAATGCAGAAATAGTGCATGGTTAAGCCATCAAGAGTAATGAAACTTATGTTTCACTGAAAAGGCAATGAAAGCAATTAGTATGACTAAAGGCAGAGGAAATAATACGTTCTTAATTTCTTCCATGAAATACGTGTTATATAACATTTCCCGGTCAGAAGAAAAGAAAAGTTTGAAAAATGGCTGCGTTGGAATATATTCTTTCTAACTACGGACTGATTTACATCTTACTTTTAATTCTTCATTTTCTTGATAGAGGTCCGGTGCTTCTTCATGTACCAATCCAACGCCATTCAGAGAAAACGATGCCGTTACTCCTCTTGCTCGAGCTCGGTTATCCCAAGTGTCTCCTTGGCCTTTGATTACGCGATAAAACTGGAAATATAAGAAATTTTTTTTTTTTTTGAAAAAAAAAATATGGATACAAATTGTTAGCCAAATTCACAATTTGGTTAACAATTTGTGAATATTAACTATTCGAAATATGTTCATATATATATATATATATATATATATATATATTTAAATATTATTTCGGAATTGCTATTCAAATAAAATGTTAAAATGAACAGCTTAGCAGTAATCAGTAAAAGGAAGAAAACGAAACACAGTACTGTTTTCTTTCTTTCTGAGGCAGTATGCACTGAAAAAAAGAGTACAAGGAAAGAAGAATTTGATATTATCCGCTGACATTAAAATATTTACCAAACATTTTGAATCTCAGAAACTAATACAGATTTATAGAAAATATCAAATTATCCTTTCTTTTAGTGTTGCACGGAGATAAGCATTCATTTTAGAAATTACAGACTTTACAACCGTGTGATAAATAACTATTTTAATTTCCCGACGTTTCGACCTTCATATAAGATCATCATCGAAAATATAATATATAAAAAAATACAAATAAAATAAAAATTAATTAATTAGAAACTACATCAAAGCTATATTCTATTTAAGACAACATCAGAGAAACATTCTTTCATATAGATAGTTTTTTCTTACAGTAACAATGATGTCCAATTTAACATGACAATTGTTATATTAGATTTAAGATTCTGGATTACTTATGGTTATATTTATAGTTAACTCTTAGGAAGAAAGGTTAAGTGGGTAGAATATGTGCCTTCCATATGCTTGGGATTTTTAGACCATCATTATTGTTAAGATTAGGGTGATTGATAAGAATCTCACAGGCTTCCTTAAATTTACGTTCATACCATGTTTTGTTATGATGTAAACAACTGGTGCTTTTCCAGTCAATTCTATGTAAAGTGTTCAGGGCATGATCAGAAAGGCCAGCTTCACCGTCGTTATTATATTTAATGTGTCGTTTATGATCCTTTTGTTTGATACGAATTACGCGTCCTGTTCCCCTATATATGGTAGATTACAGTGCAATTAATACGGCCTACTCCAGGGTGGATGAGTTGAGTAAGCTTTTTAATTTTGCAGGAGGTTTAAAGGTGGCTTTAAGGTTGTATTTCTGTAGTATTCTGTTTATTTTATCTAATCTGCCTTTAATGTATGGAATGCATTAAAGGGACAGCAGATAAAAAGATTCCATACATTAAAGGGACAGCAGATAAAAAGATACATACATATATACATAATTATGTATACTTTATACATAATTAGCATAATTTTCATGCTAATTATGTATAAAGACTGTCTATGTTGTTCATAGTCTTTTAACCCTTAATGTTTAGTGTTTTTTCTTTTATAATGTCACCTGAAGAAGGCTGTTACAGGCCGAAACTAGTAGTGTGTTTATATTAAAACCTTTTTAATTAAATCTCGGTTCTAGTCATTCAAATTTTTTTCATAAAACTATGTATGTTAACCGAGTCAATGATCATTCTGCCATATATATATATATATATATATATATATATATATATATATAGAGAGAGAGAGAGAGAGAGAGAGAGAGAGAGAGATGTGTGTGTGTGTATACAGGTTCGATGTGTTTGCAGTTGCGCTGTAAACGGATGCTGGGCAGCTTTTTGCTCTTGTGTTAACAGGTGCTACACAAAGTTGAGGAATGATGGTTGCTAGTTCAATGGAACAGTGACCATTGAGGTACATGAAGAATGGACACAGAACCGAAACATTGCGTCTGTGAGTTAGTGATTTAAGTGAATTGTACAAGAGAGACCACCTATGAGCTTGATTACTCTCCTCTGGACAGCATATGCGTATAATTTTCCTTAAAAGAGAAATCGAGAAATAATCTAGATTTGTATTAATAGGATGGTGATAGTGATCGCACACCTAATAACAAAATAAAAAAAGTGAACTGTGCAAACGTTGTTATCGCAATTTTTGAAAGATTGTAAAGAAAGAAGTGGAAATTTGTTCGCTTATAAAAACTGCTGGAAATCATGAAAAATAAGCTGATATGCGAAACTTTGTATTACTTTGAAAAACAATACGTTCTAACATTTATAACATCTCTTTACTTGGCTCAAGAGGATATTATTTTATTTAGAATTTTGAAACCTGAAAGCGGAATAAAATCAATATAAAACATATTAAAGTTATTTATGTTAGGTAAACAATAAACAATACTTAAGGTCTTTGTGATGAAAAAGGCCAAATACAAGGATAAGATCTTTGTGCAGCTCGCAATAATAAATTGATTGGCATGCGACCTTTAATACAGTATGTTACTTTAGAAATTATCTGAATACCTGAACTATATTTTCAATGCTGGATTGAATTATTAATAATAAAGACATCCCTATAAGATAGTTGAAAAGAGCACACATGAACTATACAGATATTGAATTTAAAATACACGGTAAAGATTCGATTTTATCTGTTGATATACTGAAAGCTCATCAGATTATAATGGAATCTTAATAATTTGAGTAGGAATCTTAATAGATAGGAGAACTCTTTCTCCTTTCAAACATTATAAATCCATAGTATCCAACTTTATCTTGAGCTACGCTTAAATATTTATTGAAATGTAGTCATTTTCTCTCAGTACCAGGAGGATTATCAAGCTTTATCAGCTTACCAAAGTCGGTCATTATTCTAATTTTTTTAGGATAATGACATAACTCAGCCAATATACAGTCTAAAAGTCATACTTCATCATTCTGGTTCGAGGTTAATATTATTATTTTTATTATTATTATACGGGCACCTCCATGGAGTCCGAAGACTCATCGCGTTAAACCCAATTTATCCACATAATCTATCATAACCTCTCCTTAAACCCATTAATAGAAAAAGTACTGACAACTAACTGTGGCAACTCACCCCACTCATTCACCAGTCTCCAAGCAAAAAATCTAGTCCTCACACTCATTCTGACCACATCATTATTCAACTTCCAGGGAGTACCCCTTGTTCTGGTTCATCTAGACAAGTGCTGAAACATTTACCCTGCATCTATCCTATAAAATCCTTTAAACAACTTAAATGTTTCTGTCATATCTGCAATCATCAGATATGGTACTACTTGTGGCACACCAGTAGTCACCTGTTTTCGCCTCGATTCTGTCGCTCCATATACCACTTTTCGATATTTGTCCAGCAGCAGCCACCCTCTTATCCACTTAGCCAGTGTCATATCCATGCCCATTTGTTCTAATTTGTGTAACACTGTTCCATGTGGAATTCTGTCAAATGCCTTTTCAAAATCCAGCAAAATCATCGTGTAGCCATTTCCTTTATCCAACTCAGCTGTTACTCTATTATAAAACGTAACTAAATTACTATGACATGACCAACCCTTCAAAAAGCCATGTCGACCCTCAAACAGTATTATTTTTATCCACCCATTCTGGAATTCTATTTTTTACCACTTTTTCTAGTACTTTTACCACCACGCCTGATATACGTATTGGACTATAATTTGCTATCATAGTCTTAGAACCTCCCTTATGCAAAAGGAAAATTTTGCCCTCTTTCCACTCCCTTGGAACTCGACCAGAGCTGAGACTTAAATTAAACATGGTTGCACATTTTCCCTTGTACATTCTTGCAAAACCCTAGCTGATATCCCATCTAATCCCACAGCTGTATCTACCTTGAGATTCTGAAATATCCAAGAACCTCCAATTCATCTACCTCTGTTCCCATATTAGTGTCTGTCACTTAGGTTAAAGCAGTAATCTCACTAGGAAGATATATGCTTGCAAAGTGGTCACTCAGTAACTCAACTATTTTATTCGCTTCTGTCTCCTTTTGTCCATCATCACTCAATTAATAATAATCTTCCATAGTCATTCTTCCACTTATTTGTCACATAAGGAAAGAACTCTTTGGTATTTCCTTTCGCCTGCACGGCTAGATTCTTCTCATAATATGATTTTGTTCCTTGCCATGCTGATCACCTTTCTTGCCCGAGCCTTGTACTCTTCATGGGTTTGTTGGTCCCCTTCCTCTTTATATACTTTCCACAGCATTTTCTTCTTCTGTAGCTCTTACTTAATGACATTAGTCATCCATCTGATTCCTACCCGATTTACCCTCTTTATCCTAGGTAGACAACTTAATACTGCTTCCTCTAGATGACCGTCAACTATATCCCATGCACTACTAACATCCATATCCTGCAGTGTTTTATGACATGGTACAGATTTAAGCTTTTTCCTAAGCATGTCATAATCAGCTGCCTTGTAGTTCCACAAATATCCCTTCTTGATAAAATATTTCTCATGTTTTACAATCTCCCAAGTCAAGACCGCAAGGTCACTTTCATCAATTGGAGGCAATGTTGTCACCTTGGTTATGGATAGCTCTTCTGATCCTATGACCAATACTCTCCCACCCCTAGTCCCCCTCCATCACACGCTGCCTTAAATAATTATCTCTCAGCTGGTGTATAAATTCTATTTGCTGTCTGCCATGTGATCTTTCTTCCTTCCAGTCCATATCTCCATAGTTGAAGTCTCCCATAATAATCACTCGACCTGTACTCATTGTACTAATTTGGCGATGCATATCTTCCATATCATGTGTGGAACTCCCTGGCCTATCGCAAGAACCAACTGTATGTTTTGTCTTACTGGCCTTAATCTCACACCAGATTGCTTCAAATGAACAGCCACTTTCCTTCCTGTATCCTATTCATTTTGGTTGCAGTTCATCTGCTTTCATCAGCAGTATTCCTACCACCATCATACCTTCTCTATGTTTCCCGAAAATACTAAACCCTTCACATTCGGTCCCTCTAACTACATAATCTGCTGTTAACCAAGTCTCACTAATGCCTATAACTTTTGGCGAGATTGTACTAACGAATGCCAGAAACTCCTTTCTCTTGTTCCTGATACTTCTGGCATTAGTATATAGAAACGGTAACATCCCTTTACTTTCTGAATTGTATTATATTGCGAGTGGTCGTGTAATTTAGCACTCGTGTAAAGGTAGTGATTTTTGTCTGTTTTATTGTGTTTTTTCTTCATAAATAAAATCAGAGTATTATAGTGTATTAGTGTAAAGGTTCCTGTTTTTAGAGTATTTAGTATCTTTATAACATTACTGCGATATTGTCGGCATGGCACTAACGTGACGAACAATGACCGCAAATACCACTCTATACTACGATTTGAATTTGCATATTATTCAGTGCAGTGTATGTGAAATGTATTCGTCGATAAAATTAAAGAATAGGTGGAAGGATATTAAAACTGGAGAGAGAGAGAGAATATGTATTACGTGTTTTAAAAGTGAGTGTCTGTTAGGTGACGAGAACGCAATAAATATCGACGATAAGATGGAAAATGATGTTATTAATGTCGAACGTGCGGCCGTGGAAATAGAGAGAACGAAATGGATATTAAAGAACTTGCGGGCTTAAAGGTTAATCTTCATAGGATAAAGCGCGAAATTAAAAATTGCAGAAGCGGCAAGAGTTAAGCAGGGCTGAAAAAAGAAAGAAGCAGGTGATCTGATGGAATAATAAAGATCGACCGAACAAACAAGAAAAACAAGATAAGGAGATTATTATACGTGGAGAATCAATGACTAGAGGAATACTTAACGAGACTATAACAAAATCGTGTTTACCGGGTGCAGAAATTCACGATATTAGCCACGCCATCTGTACGGAAAAAGATAATTCGAAGGAAATGATTGTCTTGGTACAAATTATTTGAGACGCGAGAAGTATTCTATGAGGGAGGATATGAAGGAGTTGTTAGAAGAGGCAAAACGGAAGAGCGAGAAGGTGAAGTTTGTAAGTCTCCTACCACGCTATGATATGTGAGTGCTTTTTCTATTAATGGGTTCAAAGAGAGGTGTGATAGATTGTGTGGATAGATTGGGTCTCCCGCGATGAGTCTTCGGACTCCATTGAGGTGCCCGTATAATTTTTTTAAATTAATAATAATAATAATAATATTCGGTGTCGCTCCATGCAACAGCAACGAATGGTTAGATATTACTGTATTCATTCAGTTATTCATTTCATTGTGTCCAAATGATATTTTTCATAAAGTTTTTTTTTCCCTTTTATTGAGGTATATTTATGGAGAGATCTGATTGGGCTATTGCATTCTTGATAAAGGAGTGGAACATTTTCTCTCCATAGTTTACTAACAGTTTTCTCACAACAGAAATTTCGAAGTATAATTCTTAAATAGTACCCTTTAATTGAAAATATCCGAATATAAACAGGGGTCTGAAATTCACTCTCGCCACAGGCGAATAATGATAACCAATTGGCGAGAGAATTTTCAGCCTCGTTTTGAACTGCATTCAAATATATTTTTTCTTCATAATTTTCACCTTTTTTTTTTTCATTTTAAAACATCTTCTAATTCACTGTTAATGTGGCTGCCACAAATTACAGGAGAATTTCCGACAAAGAAGTTTTATTTCCCACTCTCGAAATAAAACATTCGGATCTGAAATCCTTAATTCGAATAATACTATAACGTTCCTTTTTAAAGAATCACAAAAAAAACATTTGCGATTGTAGTTGCCAGTTTTATCTTAAAAGTCAAGTAAACCAATCATCTTAACTTTCTTCCGCCCTCCTTTTATGCATTTAAAGTTCAAAACTTGATTATTTTTATTTCTGTATGAATGACTATGAAAAAACGAACAGTCATTAAAAACTCAAACTTCCGTATTTTCTTCCCTCAAGCTGTCCAATCATTATTGTCATAACACAACTATCATAATAATAATAATAATAATAATAATAATAACTGGTAAACATTTTTCTTTCTATACGAAAGACTTCATAAATATACTCTGTAGAGTTTCCAAGCTTCCCCAGTTTCTCTCACAATTCAGTGTTCTCATCCCATGCATGCTCCGCTACCCACCATATTTTCGTGTTTCGTTTCGGTCATGAAGAAAGAAAAATAAGCCGTAATTACGTGTTATCGTTTCAACACTTTACTTGAAAAAAGTAAATATCCTTTTTCATATCATGAATATATTTAAATTAAATTACAGCCAAATAAATTTTATAATAGAGTCAGTGCATTAATTTAGTTCAGTATTAATTTACACTTATATACAGTACGCAATATATATGTACGATCTATTATTACAAAATTAATAATAGATCTGCTTTTCTCACAGTATAATTTCATTAACAAAAGAATAGTAATTATAAACACAAAAGTTAAAATTGGCACAATTTAATTAAACACTGTTGTAATTCATCTATAAATCTTATTCTTCCAACACCTTTAACCCTTAGGTCGGTGCGTAGTTGTAATATAGTATTGTCCTAAGCTTATTTTCACAGTTAATTAAATGCTTGAACATTTTACATAATGAAAAGATTTTTAATACTGTTATTTGGAGAAAAGTGTTGTCTTGCAAAGACAAGTCAAATACTGGATTATAAAATTGAGTCTGGCTCTACAGCGAGTGCTACCCACTTTCTTGCTCTCGTGAATCTTGTCTTTCCTGTCAAATTTATTTTTTATGAATAATTTGTATGAAATTGGCCCAACAGTAAATTAAATGAGTTTTATTGTATGAATTTGTCGTTGTGAATAAAAAATGAAAGAAAGCATAAATATTACTTTTAAATTTTTGTGAAACAGTGCAAATTGAAGGCATATTGCAGGGACCAGAAAGTGTTATTACTGGAAAAAAAGTATTATATTGTGCAATCAGATAAAATCAATCAGGTAAGATGTGCTTTTAGATACAAATAACTCAAAAAATTTAAGTAGGTGTGCTATGAAGACGAAGGTGCATCTTGTAATGGATTTAAAAATGTCTTGAGGCTGCTGATGGTAACTCGATTACTGCAGAATTTTCGAAAATCTAGCAGAATAGTCATTTAGGTTTCATGAAACATCCAATTAAAAAAAATGCTATGCTGTAACAATGACTTGACAGAAATCACCCAGAAAATAAACTTCTACCTGTTTGCAGAAGAAAAATGGATTCTAAGATCTTTGAACACCTTAAGTGTTTTTTAAGGCAGCCAATCGTATAGCTATATTCAATAAACTATTTACTGAACTCGTAAACTTGATAGTCCCTCTAAATAAGCACGACATACAGTAAATACAGGTGCAGTAGAACAGTACTAGAATGATATGAAATGTAAAGAATTTGAAAGTTATTGCTGATGTCGTTAAACAAGAATTAGTTAAGGAAATCAAAGAACTCCAGTAGAGTGAGTCTTCTTCTGAATGCTTCTACAGATATTTCAAATGAAGAGGAGCGTGTCCTTTAAATGAAATACATTGATAAAAATCAAAAACTGAAAGAAGCATCTTTTTCCATAATTCTTCTCCGAAACTCAAGACCTTTAGGGTACTTTGATATGTTAGAGAGCGAAATGAACAATTATTCTTGTCATAGAAGACTAGTAATTGGTTGGCAGGCATTGGAAATGGCGCAGATAATGTGCTGGAAAAATTGGCTTGGCAAAATTAAAGGAAATTCAGCACACTATATTACACGTAATTTGAATCTGGCTCTTTCAAATTCTATTCAAGATATTCCCTATGTTACAAAAATTGGAACAGTAGTAAAAAAAAATGCTTTTACTAGAATTCGCAGGAAAAAAGACTGAAAGATTTGGGAAGGGGAGCAGCCATGTAACAAAGCAAATATCCTGAATTTTAAGTATCTGATTCAGTAGGATGGGTGTCTAATAGAGTGGGAACAGTGACTGCACTTCTTAACAACTTGTAGTGATAATTTATTTGACGGAAATAGGTAATGCCACAACATCAACAGGCTTGCCAACGAAAATGAAGACATACTGCTTTGCAAGGCGAAACCAGTTTCTTTTAGATGTTTTAACTTTATTCAAACCACTGTCAGTGATTTTTCAAAGGTGAAACCTGCTAATTCGTCAAACAAAATACCATGTGGAAATACCTTGAATGCCATGAAAGAAATGAGAGAAGATCCACAACGTTTTGAGAAGAAAATAATATGTTTTTAGATAACATAAATAATGCGCGCGCGCGTGTGTGTGTGTGTGTGTGTGTGTGTGGACAAGAACATCGACCGTAGAACCCACACTATTTTCAGACAGTAAACATAATAGTGTTAGGATTATGGTGGCACATGTCGGTCGCCACTCTTACCCTACACCATGTATAATTAAAGATAGTCTTGGGCCAGCTATCTCTGATTGGCTATCGATGGAGATTGAACGGCCCCCTCAGTTTCCAAAAGGTCGATTGTGCTGAAATGGCCTCGCCTACTCCTTATACGGAAATAAAAGGCGTTAGCTGATTATTATTATTTTTTTTTGTATTCAGATAATGCATGTAGGTCTTCGAATGATGAACAAAAAAAAAAAAAAAAACTACTAGCAGAAGGAATAATGTATTTCATTAAAAGATTTAGTGAAATAAATAAAAATTACCTGATAAATTTCCTAATGATAATAGATATATCAGAGATATCACTAATGATTTAATGAAAAAATATTTAGATATTTAGTGAAAAAAAAAATTCTGAACAAAGCTCTCTCTCTGTCAGTATTTGATACATTTATCTGGCCTGAAGATCTGGAAGGTTTTGGATAAACATTTCAGGAAGCATTTTGATAAAAATGAAGAAAAAGTTTCAATAAATTTGGTGAGAGTGGTATGAGTTCAAATTTTTGAGGATGCATTTAAACATACAAGATATTTTTGAAAGAACAATGAGTAATAAAGATGGGTTTCCATTTCTCTCAAAACTGTTCACAATTATAGCCATTATATTAGCAAGTACTTCACTTTATTACATTCATTTCAATCAAATGAATGTAATAAAAGAGGAGGTTAAGGTCATCCATGAATCACTCCACCCTAAATGATTTATTAATGATATAAAAAGTAAAAAAGGACTTTATTTTCCAGATAAATCAATTGATAAATGCTAGTCTAGTATTTCTCAACTAAGGAAAGACACACTGGAAGACATGAATGTTGTTCAAGACATTCACTAGTCATAATTAAGAACAGGTTGCAGTGAATTTTTCAATTCAAGTGAATTTTGCACATCTTAATGTGCAAAATTCACTTGAAGTGAGGACACAAGAAATAACTGTTATAGACTGTTGTTGTTAACAGCAGTATGTTTACGCTGATTCAAGACACAAAAGTATGCAGGAGATGGATTTGAAGGAAGGGATCACCATTTAGTTTTAACAGGATAAAATGAATATTGTATTGAAAATTAAAATCATGTGAGAAAATTTTTTAAATAACTAAATTGGGACAGTTTTTCAGATGTGAACTGTAGATAAACTGAAATATGCAACTATTACAAATACAAAAATTACAAATATGTGATAAAATCAGAAACTTCATGGAGTTTCTGAATAATCAGAAACTGCACGCGCTTCAGCATTCGGAACTGTCGAGTGCTGAAGCGAAAAAATCGCCTGTCCTCGGTTGAAACATTGAAACACTCTCTACCAGACTTCCGAAATGCTCCCGACGAAAAGTTGTGGTCAGCACCACAACTTTTCGTCGGGATAAAGAATTTGACATTTCCATGGCCACGCAGCCTCACACAATCCTAACATCAGCAAGGGCAACACCAAGCGTTGGGTGGAGTAGTGGAAAGCTCGCCGCTATTGGACTGTGGAGTAGTAACGCATTCTTCAGAGTGATAAATCACGCTTCACCATGCAGTTCGACGGTAAAGTATGAGTTTGATGGAGTAGATATTATGATCTGAGGATGTTTTTCATAGTTCCGCCTTGGCTCCATAGATCACTAATAGGGAAATCTGCGACCTATAATGACATTCTGAACAACATTTCTGTGCTTCCAGCTTTATGGCATCAGTTCATTGAAGATCCTTTCCTCTATCAACACAGTTCCCCCCCCCCCATCCACAAAGCGAGGTCTGTGGAGAGGTTTGATGAGATGAATGGCGAACTTGACTTACGTGAACAGACCCTGATCTCAACTCCATCGAATATCTGTGGGATGAATTAGAACGTCCATTGAGAGTCAGATCGGTTCGTCCGCCATCAGTAATAAACCTCACTAAGCTCTTCTAGAAAAATGGAAAAAATTATCGCAGTTATGTACCAAAATCTAAGAAAATTAAAGGCTGTTCTATCTGGGAAATGGTGGACCATCTCTATATTAATGCGTTTCATATTAGAGTTAAGAGCTAGGATGAGCAGGCGTCCGGATATTTTTAATCAGATAGTGTAACTGTATACAAGACAGTGTTCAAACCAATTTTAGCTTGATTTTAGCAATTTTAACTGAGAGTTACATAGGTTAGAAATAAAGCAGTTAATCAAAAACTGGATACCACAAGATAGAGTTCTGAAAAAAAAAGGAATAAATTCTGTTGTAGGCGGTAGATGTATACTGGATGCTGGAATTAGCAAACGTGTGTGTGTGTGTGTGTTTGCGTTTCCCTCGCAATAGCAACCCTACCAGGAGATAATTTATTTCTCCTGGTAGGGTTGCTGATTAACATTTATATTTCCAATTTTGCATCAATATTCATATTTACATTTATATTTTTACATCTGTATGTACGTATTCTACATTTACATCCATATTTATATTTACATTTTTATATCTGCATATAATTACACTATATAATTCAAACATTATCAGTAATTTATGTTAGATTATAACAACTGGAAGTTGATCTTATTGGCAAAAGTAAATAATTCTGACTAATAATACTTTTGGATAAGTCTCTGTTTTGACACCGGCCACTTGTCTTCAGAAGTGATGACGCGTTCAAGAGCTAACAGTCGTAAAGTAAGTGATCTACAGCCTGTTGAAGGTGTGGACAACAAATGCATGATGGCAATTCCAGGATATAGATATGTCTTAATTTTCCCCGTCCCGTTAGTAGCGTGGTTAAACCTACAGAGAGAGAGAGAGAGAGAGAGAGAGAGAGAGAGAGAGAGATGGTGTATTTTCATTTCGGAGGTTGCTTCTGATACTTGGCAAGAATTCTTTTCTTGTTGATCCGTTTTTATATGCTTTCCATTCTTCTTCCCAAAAGTTTAGGCTTCTTTCTTCTGCAAGTGTTTTTATAGCAGATTTTGAGGACTTTTGGTAACTAGTTTATAGCAACTTCTTTAAGCTGAACTGCTCTCTCGTTTCCTGCTACTTCAATACGCGCCCTCACCCAGCAGAACTTGATTTCCCATCCCGATACAGTGAGATTCCACACCCTATATCTTGTCTGTTCTATTGTGGTTTTTTTATGTCGTCTATAGTGCTTCTATTGTCACTGTAAAGTGTTGCTGTCAGCAGGTCGCAGGTTTGAATCCCTCCATGGGCATAGATGTTTGTGAGTCTTTAGGTGGGAGATGAATTTCATCGCCCGGTGTGAGACTCCCCCACCCGCTTATTATATATATATATGTATATATATATATATATTAAAGATACCAAGTTATTTTAAATATAAACCTGGTTTATTACTCCATTTCCCAAATAAGCAAAGTGTTTACTTTAGAAAAAAAAACAGGTTTATATTTAAAATAACTTAGTATCTTTAACATATATTATACCCAAGGTAAAAAAAAAAAAATTCTATATATAAATATATAATTGATAAAATAAAAATGGGAGAAAAAATCTTAGTCTACCCATGGTTCAAATGTACTATAGGTTTAGTAATACATTTTTGCGGGGGGGGGGGGGAGCAACAACATAAAAAATTATTCATGTTATAGTTACAAGCAGCGCCTCTGTAGCCGAGTTGGTAATGAGAATGCTCTTTGGATGAAAAGCCCTGAATTTAAATCTCTTCTAGGATGTGAAAAATATAAGGGCTTTTTCATTGAAGGTGAGTTAGCTTGTCTCACATGGTGGTAGAAGCAAGGTTTTTTCTCTTAGAAACTCAGGATTTTCATCCCCGACACAGGCAAACCAGCCATAAGAGCACGCGTTCGCGCGCGCACGCACGCACACGCACACAGTTACCAATGAGAGGTGTTTAGTTCAAATTCCTGGAGATATGTAAGTGAATGAACTGTAACAAGTTGTTCTGCTTGGTTGTTGGAACAGAGGGGATGCAATCTAGAGCAGCGTTCTTGTATAATGGACTGTCTGCAATATGCAATGAAAGAACCGTCGACGTTTCCTTTTGCTACTGTCAGTGTATATATGCAATTCGTCACTCTCCGAGCTTTCCTTCTCGTTGGCCTAACCCCCACTTTATCCTTGCCGAATTAGCCAAAAGGTTTTACTATTTCTAAGCTTTTTGCGGCAAACAGGAGATGTGCATGTCAAAGGTAAAATTTTCATCTATTGTTACTCCTAGGTATTTTAGCTCACTGGCTATCTCAGGAACCTCCCCGTTTAGGAAGACCGTTAAAGATTGTTTTGATTTTTTATTAAAGGTAACTTTCTTCTCACTTGCCCACTCTGCAATTTTAAAGAGTTCTTTGTTGGCCGTTACTTCTAACTGCAAGCCGTCGCATTCCTGAATCATTATCACGCATCATCGCCGAAAGCTATGACTTTTGTTTCAACAGTGAAAGAAGTCTTAATAACGGGTCGTACTGTATGTGCCAGAAAACTGGCCCACAGCAGGAACCTTGCGGACAGTCTTGTTTGACTTTTTTCATCAGAGCTGTGGTTTTCATTGCCATTATTACTTTTGTGTCTGTAAAGCAATTTTTTGTAAGGTATAGTAGGTTTTTTTTTTTTTGACATTTGAAATCTCTTAATTGATTAATTATGGCTGGCCACCACGCAGTATCGAAGGCTCCTAGTACATCGGGAAAGATCAAGAGTACGTCTTCTTTTTCTTTTTTTCTATAGATTGTCTTCTGTGAACTCTTTAAATTTTTTCATTGCTTCCGCTGTGCTTGATTGAGGTCTAAATGCATACTGATTGCTGCTTAATAGATCTCTTGAATAGATATAGTGCATTATTCTGTTTATCAGAAGTTTTTCTAGTACCTTACCAGCAACATTTATGAGACCGATTGGTCTGTATTTTCTAATTTCGTCGGATATTTCTTTTGCTAGTTTGATTTTGGGTATAATTTTAGAGCCTTTCGATAATAAAGGAAATCGCTCTCTTCTTAGGCATTCGTTGTAATCTGTTGTTATGAATTCGGGGTATTCGACGAACGCTCTTAGCAGTATGTTGCTGGTTATTCCGTCCTCTTCAGGAGTTTTTCTATGATCCATTGATCTTAATATTGATTCGATTTCATTAGACGCAATTTAATCATCGTTGGAGTGTCTATATCGTTTTCCATTCTTTACGTTTTATGGATTTCTTCATCTGCTGATTCGTCGTCATCAGAAATAAACTTGTTTATCATTATTGCTGCAGTTTCTTCTAAGTTTTCAGTGTAAGAGCCGTCTGTTTTCTTAATAGTTGATAATATAGGTGCTGCTTTATTCTTGTTTGCTGGTAATTTATATATAAAGTTCCAAGGATTCGATATGGTTGAAACAGTAAAGAATTTTTTCCATGATTCTGTTTTCGCGTTTTTAATATTGGACGGATAGCTGTATTTGGCTTTATGGTAGTTTTGTCCTCTACTCTGTCTTAAATCTTGATTGTTGTAGGTTCTTTGATATAGTGGTCTGAGTGCATTTGCAGGTTTTCTTAGGCCTGTTAGATTGTCGTTCCACCAAAATACTGATTTTTTTAGCATTGTTGTTTCATTTTTCATTTTATTGGATACCTTTGCTAATTCGCTCATTGCAGTTAGTATGTCCTATTTTAAATAATTTCTTAAGTTACCGCTTACTTTTGGCAACGTTATGCTGCAAATCGAGAAACTTTTTCAAACTGCAATTCATTCCATGCCGCCATCTTAGTTTTAATCAAAGTTTTACTATTATACTTTTCTTATAGAGCTGCTAAGTTTTCTAAGGTTTAAATTTTAAGAAAATGTACTTAGAATTTTGTTGCTTGTTTCTAGAAGTGCCTTTGATTAGACTTCAGAGGATTGTTCCTTCTGACCTTTGTACCTCCCAGTGTGGAGGGGGGGGGGTGCTTGCACTTGTTATAGCAGTTAATCCTATTATGAGAGGGACGTTGTCTTTAAGGTTAGTTGAACAATTGATACAGTCTGATCAGCAGTATTCGGTCCATAAAGATAGAATAAAATTCACTCATACGCGCTTAGAACTGTAATACTATGGAGTAAATTACTCACTGTTAGAAAGAACACTGTACAAGTTATCAATCGGTGATATAAAAGGTTTTTGATATAAATTTTGACTTCCAGTTTTCTTGTTCAATACCACACAAAATCAAGGTAAAAAGAGATGCGATCTCAAGCACGTCCAAGCGTTGTGTGTGTGTGTGTGTGTGTGTGTGTGTGTGTGTGTGTGTGTGTGTGTGTGTGTGTGTGTGTGTGTGTGTGTGTGTGTGTGTGTGTGTGTGTGTGTGTGTGTGTCATTTAAGATCGGAAGAAATTCCTTGAGTTATTCCAGCAGTACGTAAATACAGTATAGGAAGTGCTGAAATGAAATGCAGTTCGCTAATGAAGTGCAAATTAGTCACTCGAAATCTGATTGGTTAGATATTAAAATCTAACTCTTCCCACCAGTCCTACGAGCTCTCTTCATTGGTAGGCTATATGATGGACGCTTTGAAAGATTTCGTTTTCGAACATCGGGCTTCCGTTGCCCTCTTCTTGAAGAAAGGGAGTAGTTTTGAAACTTGTGGTGATGAAGCGCTCTATTTGAAATTTAACATTAGTGCATGAAAGTTTCGAAAGCGATTAATAGCTTCTCTTTTGCAAAATGCATTTTAAATTTCATAGCAGAGTTGAAATCACTTACTTTCGGATCTTAAATGATGTCACACTTTGATTTCTTCAAAAGGTTTTTGATATAAATTTTGACTCCTTCATGTCCGGAAAGATAATAAATGTTGTGATAAATCATGAAATAAAATAACTTAGCAGAATAAAGATTTGATGCCTGTCTTTAAAATAATTGGTATTACTCGGCAAACTTCCATAAAAATTAAAGTGGTTTGAGAAATATTCGATTCGAGAGATTTTTTTATTATTCATATTATAAATACATTTAAAGTAGTGTTATATGAATATGTATGATATCGTATCATATATATGACGCGATATATGAAGAACTTTTATAATAAATATTGAGGTCTTTCTGTTTTTGAAATTGAAACGCGTTAACATTGAGCTTTGCCCATTGTATCAATAAATTGCTATGTAAATACTGTAACAAACACGAGTGGCGCCTAGGTTTTATTAGGGCATTTATTGGTACCTAACTAGAAAGAATTCTCTCTCTCTCTCTCTCTCTCTCTCTCTCTCTCTCTCTCTCTGTAGTCTCACATGCTCTGCTCTGTTTAATGAATTTCCTGCCTGGTTGGCCGAGTGGTTATCACATTCCATTCTCCAACCAATAGACCGTGGGTTCGAATCTCATCTCACCATCGCTATGGACGTTTGTGAATGCCTTGGCGCTAGATGAAGTTTGTCGCCTGGTATGAGATCCTGCTTACGAACTGCAGGACTGAAGTGGCTTGAAAACACACGTTTCATATTTGGTCTTTAAAGTAGGGTTTCCAGGATTATCCGGCGTATAGCCAATCCATGGTAATAATACTAATGAACTATAGTCTAACAGCGGGGGTGGAATTCACATTTAAATATACGAATATCATGAGAATGTACTCAAGTTTCAAGATATAGATGTTCAAGTTTCATGCAGCAGAGTCAGATCAGTTCTGTCCTGCTTAGTTGATATCTAGTAAACAAGATATCATGAATCTGATATCTTGATATCTTGTTTACTATCTGATTTCAGCATAAAGACTAGTTGAAACTCATGGATAGTAAACCTATTCTTATGAATATTAAAATGAATTTACCACTGTTTTGCTGATCTCATATCTAATAAGTAGAGTAAATTCATAATCACTTCACTAAGTCTTCATTTATAATCTGTTTTTGGATAAATCAGTACACGAGGACTTGTGCATTTGGTAAATACGAGTAGTTTGTGTTTTTAATGGAGTAAAAGCTATTCAGTATAATAAACAAAATTAAAAAAAAAACTGTTCTCTTCATTTGAAAAAAGTCTGGTTTGTTCTTTTGCCAGAGATCGAAACAGGCTCTTTCCATCTGAGAAAAGTTTCAGAGAGAGAGAGAGAGAGAGAGAGAGAGAAAGCAGATTACTAATACATTTTGATTCCTACTTGTTAACTTATACTTACCTTTGGTCCAAAAATGAAAATGATTGTTATTGTTGTACTCAACTGCGTACGGATGAATCCAAATAAATATTTAACATCGGGAACTGCATTTGGAAGGATCACAAGACTAAAAATAAATCAGATCAGAACGTAAATAGTTCATTAGAAATATTATTAGAAATAGAAATATTAATTATAATTATTATGTTTGAATATATAAATCTTAAAATATAGTGGGATCTTACTGAATGCATCGTACCTCTAAAACAACATATCATGCTAATATCCGGCTTATTTCGCATACCCTCCTTAACTCGTTCCAACATGCGTTTCTCTTCCAAAATATGGTCAGTTTCATACAAACTAATACGGAAAAAAAGCATTCAGCAACAAAAAAAACGTAGCACTTATAATAGCGTGTTCATGGGCAGGTGTACGCTGTTGACTCCTGATCGGTGAGTGTATTTCTCGGGTGAATATCATTGTGATCCAAATTTGCGTTTTGACTGGATTTTCCGAAACATCTAGCAAAAAAGTGTATTATTTTGTTAATTGTAAGTTTTATTAGTGTAACCCTAAGTTTCTAGAAGAAAAACCACTCTTATTGCCTCTTACAAGTTTGAGCCAGTGTTACTGTGTGGATAGCCGCCGTCATTTGTCACCAATGTTTATGTACTCTTTCCGTTTCAATTGGAGTCTTTAACTATATAATACGATTCTTTTATTTAAAAACATTGTACAGTAGTTTATCTGCATAAATTAGATCGTCGATTGCAACTACATAGTTTCAGATGGGAATCATTCAGTCCAGATTTCTTTCTCTTATATTTCATTTCTTCTGATTTCTAAACAAAAAAAAATCTGTTGGTGTATGTGCTTGAGATTAAACTTATAGTTTGTCTATTTCTTGAATGGATATTGAGAGTTTGTAGTTCAGAAAACGAGGCTTTAAGATGACTAATCTCAGGAAGAACAGCATGTCCATTATCATACAAGCAATTTTATAGAATATTTTAGCATTCGTAGAATACAACTGAAATGCCCCATATATTCAAATAACAAAACCGACACTAACAAAACACTGTCCTTCTAGATAACCGACGCTGTTTTGTTAATAACATACCACTATCAAACTGTTAGTGCAGCCAGTTATTTAAAATATATAACTTTCACAGCAGATACATATCAGATTAATAATTTATATATAACACATTAATAATTTCTGTATATTAAGAAAATTAAATATACTTACTGAACCATGACCATAATAATGTTTACGATGGTGATGCTATAGACAGCCCAACTGATGTGTTTGGCTTCATTGAAAAATGATTCAGCGTTTCTGACACTATAACAGACACGGATACCCCACAGAAGAAAGAGAAATTCCCCTGAAATTGAAAAATAATAATTTAGTGATAAGTTTTAGATTTTTAACAAAATAGTAATGCAGTATGTATACCAAGGATATCTTGACAAGCTCATTAATTATGATTAGGAGTTATTTTGTTGGATAATTAACAGTATAATATAATGAATAGTTTGTTGTCTGATTTTTCTTTTTATTATCCTAACATTTAAAATAACATTTCTTACCAGTACTCAGAAAACTCATTAGCTGTTGCAAGCTGCAGAAATCAGTTGGCATCATAGGAATTTTATCCGAAATGCCTTTTATTGTTTTGAAACAGAACGGTGTGCAGTTTGTTGGTTAAAATCATTAGAATGGGATTGGAATCGATTGAGCATTGCATCGGTTTCGTTTTTCACTGTTAACGTTTCTAAAAACTATTTCCATAGCATTGCAATAAATGTTATAAACTGAAAGAATGTATTTGTTAGCTGTAAAACCAACTCCATTTATTTTTTCTAGATGATTCATTAAGGCATTCCAATGTTGGCTCGGTTGCTGTAGTATACTTTTAACTAGTAAAATCTTACTAGTATTTATTGAAACAATAGAAATAAACACATCACGAGTATATTAATTATCATTAGTAAACATGGATTAAACGCTGAACATTAAATAATTAAAAGGGAGATGTTATGCACTCGACCAACCAGGCTGGCACTCTGACGTCATTTATTGTTATTATAATTTTATATATAGAAGAGCGACATTACTAACTTTCGAAAAACTGTAACTTACCAATGGCTAGGCTATGATCCCACCAATTGTATTCGCACTGTTTAAATTTCAGGCCGTACCAGTCTTTGATGTAGACTCCTTCAGGAGGTGAGGAGATAGTCCATGTGCCGAGGTATATCGCCATTACCAGAAGAATAGGAAACAGCCATTGGAGTAATTGCTTATCCGTTAGCTTCAACTTATGCGCCGATTTCACACGATACGTCAGCGATACCCTTTAATGAAAATTTTTTTAAAAATGTGACTATTTATAAAACTGTAGTTTGTTATGCATTTTTAAGATTTGTCATTTAATATATTCACTTTTAACATACGTTGTTACAATCCTTACCGCCATGTTTTTAGCAAGAGGGCGCTGTAAGTGATGCAGAAACCCATATGTCTGGTCCACTTAGTCGCTACGCAGCTATAAACATCTAAGACAGGAAAAATCGCAGCCATCTGTAAAAATCCAATATATTTCAGTATTTGCAGTAAAGTTAACTGGATAATATATAACAACTTTCATGAAAAAATGATACCTAATATTAAAAAAAAATAAACGTTGATCACATATTTTATTCCAGTGTAATTGGCTTAAATCATGGAGATATTCCATATGGAGTCGATTGACCCCGAAGCAAGACTACAATTAACATACGTTATCGTTCTTTACAAATATTACTTAGCAAAATTCGATAAAATAGTACATCTTGCGGAGGTGATCCATGCACAGTATACTTGAAAACAACTGACAGCGGTCCACATTTCTAATCTAAACCAGGAATCGAACTTCTACTTTTATCAAAACATAGGAACAAATCAATCTATTGATGCATTTGGATTAGATTTACCGATTCTTAATGGAAGGGAAGAAACAGATATTTGTCTTTTTAACAAGCATGCATACATGTAACTATATAGAGAGTTGTGAACCGTTACTGCATTATCCAATTTGAATCGTCTGTATTGGTGAATTTTTCTTATTTTAATTGTTAGGAACAGTATTGCTTAAGGCTCCTGTTTTTTATATTTTGTACGTTTTGTTACATGCTCTTACTACAGCTTTAATTAAAATTAAAATTAAAATTAGGATGGTTTTGGTCTTCTACAATTTGATGGCGCATTCTGTATTTTGATTCTGTTATTTACGCTAGTGCTTATTGTTCCATCAGTTAAACCAGGGATGGCGAACCTAGGGCACATGCGCCAAAAGTGGCGCATTGGATCCCAGTGATAATAATAAAAAACTAAACCTATTTGTGCAAACGTATTAACCAAAAACCGGTTTATAAAAAAAAAAAGCTAAAACTCTTAGTAATTATTTTTAGCGATTTTATTGTTTCGTGCACATGTTTTGCACATTCACTTGTTTGATCCTGAGGCGCCAAGCGTCAGCAACAGCGGTACATCTCAGGTTTTTGTCAGTCAGTTTACAGTTGATACTCGTACACCACGGAGGTGTGCTTTGTTCGTCCTTTGTGAACATTTGCAGTTTTGTACTTTTTCGAAAATTAAGCCTTGTTTTGACATTCAGTTACTCATCACAGTGCAAAAGAAAATGAGCAAAAGAAAAACAGAAGGTGATAGTAAGCGATTTACGCTTATTATCACCAACTCTTGAATCGCTTTCTTGCATTTACTAGAATCTACTTGTAGATTCTAGTAAGAATCTACTTGTAGATTCTAGTAAATGTGAAAATATTATTAATTAAATATTTTTACTTGAGTAGTACGTTTTGAGGTATTTTTCTAAATTGGTTGACAATAAAACTATCTGCATTTATTTCTGTTATGAATTTGATAGCTAAAATATTTAATTTCTAATATATCATCATAAAACTCGCGTAAAAATATTAAGTTAAACAAGTATTAACACTTCAGTAAAGGCTTCGAAAAATTTTTGGGATTCAGATTTTTAGGGCAGATTTTCGAGATATATAACTGTCGCTTGGAATGCGAAGTTTTCTCAATCCTTTTTAATATTTTCGGATTTTTATAACCGTTTATTGTTCCTCTTTAGTGTTTTTTCTGAGCATGATTTATTTCTAAACATCTTGAACATCAGATACGCTTAAGACTACTTACTAATTAGGAAGTAGTCCCGGTATCTGTGATTTCGTCCCTTTCTCTCTTCAAATGAAAGTTCTACTGTCTAGTGTGACGCTTCACTAGTGCTGAAGGTTGACCGCTCAGTAAAAGAAGGTGCTCAGGTCAATATGTAAGTTATTTAAAAGTCAGGGTATGGAAGGCATATTTGGAATAATCATAGCGAGGACTTGAATAAAACGCTCGTCTGTTGTCCGCGAAAAGTGAAAATTTTTAGTTGACGAAAAGAAGAAAAAAAAATCAGAAGTTTCACTTTAATCGTTATTTTTATTTACGAAATGACGATATTATATAGTGTTTTATGTCGTTTTATATATATATATATATATATATATATATATATATATATATATATATATATATATATATATATATATATATATATATATATATATATATATATATATATATATAAAATGATAAGCTTTTTATGTCACGTTTGTTGAAACGTTTTGAAACTCAGGAGCTACCCTGAGTGTCGATTCTTCAAAATTCGTCTCATCAGAATTCAAGGAGAACCGGCCTACCAATCTGGAACTCGGGGAGGGGGGACCAGGAGAGGGAAAGAACCCCCTTTCGAGTCTTCAAAATTTGAGTCATCAGAATTCAAGGAGAACTGGCCTACCAGTCCGGAACCCGGGGGGGGGCGCCACGGAAGCGGAACCCCCCTTTCGAGTCATCAGAATTCAAGGAGAACCCGCCTACCAGTCCGGAACACGGGGGGGTTGGGCGTCGTAGCCCTAGTATATATATATATATATATATATATATATATATATATATATATATATATATATATACTTTTTTTTTACCTAATCCGTTGCGTCATACGCTGGTATTACAAACGCTGTTTTGTTGATTATCACGACCCATAAGAGAACAGAATACGCACATATCCTGTTTGCTCAATAGAATCTGAATCCTGTTAACATCGGAAATTCTTATAACGAGATTTTCAAAAATTACAGAAGACATCTACACACATACACCTTCATATTTCCAAATTATCACATCACTCGTATAAGAATTTGCTTCTTGTTGAAATTTCTTGGATCCCAGGAACTGAATTATCATCTGGATAAGTTAATACCGTTCATTTGTATTCTCTAAGAAAATGTCTATCTACTGTTATCTTTGCATCTTTGTTCCCTTTACAATGATAAGAAAATCTAAATTTTGTTATATGTTTCAGTTATATTGGTCATTAGAGACTTATAAAATGCAAATCTCATCATCATCATCATCATCATGAGTATCAAGGATTTAGGCCTAGCATGGCTTGTTCCGGCCTTAGAAGTCATCGTTGAATCGTTTAAGAGGACGTCCTGGTTTTCTTTTTTCTAATAGCTTGTACTTTAAGGCTTGTTTTGGTAATCTTTCTGTTTTCATTCTTTGAACGTGTTCCATCCATTTATGTTTATATTTTTTAATTTTTTCTATCACTTGTTCTTGGTTTAATTCTTTCATAATTTCTTCGTTTCTTTTGTGATCAAATAAGGTATGCTTTGCAGTATGAAACCAGATCGACATAATTGGGGTACTAAAACAAAAAAAAGGAAAAACTGGTGAGATCTTTCTGAGCAAATCTTAAACGAATAAATGGCGTTTTTATTTTTTATAAATTTAGTGTTCCATTGATAGATGTGCATTAAAAAATAACGATACGAAGTCCATTTTGCTCCGATTCAACTTTTCTCTTGGGATATGTATCATTAATGAAAGATTAATGAAACTTCGCAAACTTTTGATAGGTCGATTAGCAAAGAATATTTAACGATAATCAGACTATAATGCATTTTTTCCCCTCTGAGTAATGAAATTGCCTTCTAACAGTTGCTAACTTCTTGATTAGTGGTTTTTTTTTTAGAATTGTTATTCCTGTATAGGAAATAATAATAATAAAATAAACACTAGAGACTTAACATTCCAGATGCGTATAAGTTTACTGTTTAATAGTACTCATTGCTAATGAAGAAAATAAATGGAATCTCCTCTCAGCAATAAGCTAATTGCATGCCTATCAACAAAGTCTTCGCTCTCTCTTTTCCCTTCCAGGAGTAATGCGTTGTCGTGGAAACAGCGGATATGAGATGTTTTTTTGCGATCTGTCGCCAAGGTTGTTTCTTAGAATGTTTCAGTTTACAAGAGTAAAAAAGTTTGTGTGTGTGTGTGTGTGTGTGTGTGTGTGTGTGTGTGTGTGTGTGTGTGTGTGTGTGTGTGTGTGTGTGTGTGTGTGTGTGTGTGTGCGAGCGTGCGTGCGCGTGCGTGCGTGCGTGTGCACTTGCACGCATCCTTACCTCTCCGTACATGATGACACATCCCAAGAGGGTGATACAAAGAAAGATAGGGCTTGCAACCTTGATGACCTTTAGCTTTCGGTAGCGATATACGTAAGCAGCCAGAACCATGGTGAGGAGTATGCAAATAACCGATATGGTGAGTAGGGAGATCCTGGAAAAGGGAAACCGGATAATACATATAAGATAAAAATCTTAGTTAAGACAGCATATATTGATATGATGTTACCATTTTTCAAATTCAATAATTATAAAAACTTGATAAAATTTGATAAAATGTAAAGTATTTTTATTATACATAATTTTAAAATATAATACAGTTTCGCTTCCCATTTAGGTATTCAATGTCTTCTAAGCTTTCATTCCCTAAAAGGAGACTAAGGGGACACCACTTAGCCTCCTTTTAGCGAATAAATGATTCTACCATTTTTCAAATTCAATAATTATGAAAAATTTAGTCTCTTGAAATTTAAATTATTTTTATTATACATAATTTTAAAATATAATACAGTTTCGCTTCCCATTTAGGTATTCATTGAAAATACATATTTAAAAATAAATAAATCTTCTAAACTTTTATTCCCTTAAAGGGAGGCTAAGGGGGCACCACTTACTCCAAAGAAAGTAACTCATTTTTGGAGGTAGTCCCACCAAGATGGAAAGACTTACAATTATGGTGGTACTAATGAAATGTACATTTGTTGCTCAAGTTTTGTTTTGCATTATATTCAATTTTAGCAATATGTTTATTCGTGAGTACTCTTATTTGTTTATGAAAATTGAAGCAGTTTTTTTTCCTAATATATTTTAATTACTTAATATTAAAGTTAAACATTTCCCTTTAACTGTTCCGTTCTGAAGTCTCTGTCTCCTAATATCCTCCAACATTTTATTAAACATAGCATTGTTTTTAAAATTTTATGCCTGCCTGTAGAGAAAGATTCAGATGTCGATTCGAAACAGCCGTCGAAGCACAGCAATCCCTCGATTAGTGCGCCTAATGCGTTCTTTAAAACAGGAGCATTCATCGAAAACGCTCTAATCGAATATACTAATGGGATACAAGTGTAATGCGTTTCTCAAATTTCTTTCATGAACCTTAATTTTTTTATAAAAGAATTAAGGTATGTCCCAGAGCCTAGTTAAAGGAAAACCATGAAGCTGAAAGACAATAAAACATATTCAGAATATAAATTTTATTATTCTACTTCTTAACAAAGAATTGAGCTAACGTAGTTTGGCGGGCATTTTGTTTCTTTTTTTTCATACAACCGACGGTATGGCCCTATTGCCTCTTCTACTCTTCTGCAAATTTTACTGCGTCTCTCTTCATCAGGGTCAGCCTTAAGCATAGCTGCTTAAAAACTTTGATTGTACGAAAAATATTTTTAAATTGTTTCCGTGAAATCTCTTTTGTCTGACTATCAGTGGCTAAATTTTCTTCATATTCTTCGGGATCTTCCCGCTGTGCATCTAAATTTAGCAGGTCGGAATCACCCAATTCTTCAGAATGAGATTTAATTAACTCTTGGACGTTATCATTGAAGGGGAGAGAGAAATGAAGGACGTACGAAATTGGTCGCTAACACTCGAAATCACGTGCTTTATAGATAAAATTTCCCAACTGTTATACATGCAAAATAGTTACCACTTTAAAAACTACAATAATCATAAAAGATAATTTAATTTTCCGACGTGTAAAAATAAACAACTCATCCCAGAAGACGGATTGATTACCCTATTTTCGGAATGGATTCTTCTTTTTGTGACATGCGCAGAAGTGTCGAAGGGTCTAGAATCTGTGGGCGTACTATAGCAGACGACATAAATTTTGGCGGTAAAAATTTGGAACATAATGTATTTCATTTTGGTGAGTGATTTTTTAACATGTTCATTGCCAATCAAGCGATATCGCGTGATGCGAGCCCTCACCAAATGGCCGATCACGCGTTATCGCGTGGTCGTCGCTAACTAAAACAATAAATAAAATTTGGCCACCACACGAAATTCCAATTTTCAGCTTGGCAATGAAAGTGTTAAAATAGGCAGCCATAAAATGTAGAGATAGAAATTTTTTAAAATCTGTAACATTTATTTTTAAGATGTATATAGGCGCACTAATCGAATTTGGGTATCGAAAAATAATGACGCACTAATCGAGAGATTACTGTAGTAAACATTTTTAAAAATAAAGTAGGAGGCAGTTGACACCCTATTGGGAACAGTTTTCTTTTTATTATAATATTTAAGCACTGTGACAACCTGCTGTGTGCCTTCTATTATTAAGAGTATCCGCATTCACAAAGTCATAATCAGCTATCACATTGCGTATTAGGTCGGAAACACAAGGTCTGACAACAACAGTGGCGACCCGTACATAAGCACTGCAACACTGCAGCACCCCCAAGAAAAAGATGAAAAATTAAAAAATTGTTTGTGTTTATAAATAATAACAATGCTTACAACATTTATATAAATGCAATACAACATGTTAAAGGTTACAGCTTATGTTTCAGTGATTGAATAGTTAATAATTGGAATTGTTCGATTAGCGCTTTAGATTACGAAGCAAATACACTGCGATCTAACGCAGCGTCGATTTTATCACGTTCGACCAATTGCAGCCAGTCTCGCTGATATTCGTTTGCGCTTGTGATTGCACATTACAAGTCATTCCCGACACTGCTCGTTTGGGCAGTGTATCGTATGCTTGCGGCAGTGGTGTAGCTAGAGCTTTTGCCGCCCGGGGCGGTCGCTGAGTTTTCCATCCCCTCTCAATACACACCAAAAATACTATAAAACATCAAATGACGTATAGGGAAATAAATTAAAACACTATGTTTATTTTTGAAGTAAAAATTTAATTTCAACATTCTAAAATGTTATTTTTCTTGCCTTTCTGTTAGCAAAATCGTCGATGACATTGGCGAAGTCTGTTTCATAATAATATAGGTAATACTTAATCCGTTTTATTTAGAAAAGCTCCTCTCACAACTAGCAACACTTACAGCAATTGTGAGGAAAATTTGCAGTAGTATTACAACATTTGGAAATTTCTCGAGATTGTATTTTAGAATTAACCGCAAAAGTTCAAAAAGGTTCCAAGTGTCGCCCGGGGAGGACCGCCCCTCCCTAGCTACGCCTCTGGCTTGCGCGTTATTTTTGTGAGATACGAAACTTTTATTATTGGTGTTTTTTCGTGGTGAGGGTAAAATATTTTTAATAAAGCACTTTTTTAATATGTAAATTTATTTATTAATAAATTGGTTATTGATTAGGAAAAAAAGAATTTTTTTTAATTTATTTTTTTATTTTATTTGTATATGCAGCACCCCCACTTAAAATTTTCACCAGTCACCACTAGACAACAATCTGTTGATGCCTTTAGTATTGTGATAAAAATCTGTCTGTTACTGATATGACAATTTGGATATTTAGTTGGGCACGTTAATATGACAAGAAACATTATTCGGTATTGCTTCTTTTCATCTTAACTCTGTTGATATTTTTATAAATAGTTTAAAATCTAGCTGTTTCTGAAATCTCATTTTATTTCTCAAAATTTTGGGTCTGGACATTGCATCTAGTCTTCCCATAGCGAACTAGTAGATGTCCAGTAGACATTTGCTTTTATTCATGAAACAATTGAAACAGTACATGATACTGGTAATTGGAGAAATGATAAAAGTATTAAATATATATTTAATTCATGCTTTTTGGAATTCTATCATTCCATTCCTAGAGATCTGCTCGGTTGATTTTGATCTTTCTGCTTTAAATGAAAGATGAAGTGGCCTAGATTTGCACAGAATTTAGAATTATCAAAAGTTTCATCCAAAAGTCGTAGTAGGTTTGGTTCAGTATTTTCGATGGTCAAACCGTCCTCCAGTTCATTAGCATGATACCATCCATCAAGGAAGAGTAGGAAGTGTTGATTTCTATTGATAAGGAAGAGGACACACTATTTTTTTTTATTTATTAAAAAGGATTACTCTGAGGAAGTGTCGCTTCCTCAGATTAAGTCGATCTCATTGTTGGGTTAGGGTGTGTGACCGTGGGTGAATTGACTTATGAAATATACTAGGCTTATCATTAAAATTGTAAAAATTGCCTACATTTAGAGGTAATTAGTGGTAACCGTGTGTGTGTGTTGGGGGGGGGGGGGAATGAGTATTTTCGCAAAGAAAGATCTATCTATCTAACTCTATTTCTTGCTACTCTTTCATTTTTATTCGAGCTACGACAGTTTCCAATACATGCAGCATTCTTTCGCCACAGTCAACAAGTCACAACAGATAGTGGAATTTACTTACTGAAATCAATTTTTACTCACTCGCAGATCTAAGTAGGGCCACCATTGGAAAGTGAAATTATCAGATATAGTAGAAAAAAGTAAAACATTGTTTTAAGAAAGCTTTATAACAGAGTAAGTATGTTTCATTCCTGAGAATTAATTGGCTTAATGTATGGAGTTCAGAAATTTATTTTCTTTTTGGATATATGAATTTTCAGCTGATCAGATTTTAATTCAGTGATTCTTCCTGTTTTTGTATTCTTATTGATTTTATCAAAGGGAATTAGTGTAAAACTAATTTCTGAAATATTAAGAAGGATATTATGAATCAATCCATATTTTATAGCCAAATATAGAAAGAAACTTAGTTTCGAAATTAAATAGAGAGCTTATGATAATATAACCTTCGGCATCGGAGTTACGTTCATACGCGCTACTTAAAAGGACACGAGCTCTGGCCAGGATCCCGTATGTTCACACTTTTATTAATGCTTAAATTAGATTTCACTGGCCTGACAGGTGTTTCGAACTTTTGGTTCTCATCAGAGACCAGACAGAAACCTAAACAGCTCAAAGTCTCTCTCTTCAATATATGTCACCAATCCTATGTCAGCAAGTTATCGGTAGGTGCATATTCAATTACAAAAGTATACAGCTGAAAGGCTTGTTTGGCAAAAGTAAGATATTACATGCCAGAATATTCTTAATACCTTTCATTTTAATATTTTATTCCAAATCTGTAGTCTTGCGCGTGTGCTTTTTTACGTCTATTTCTCCTTTTATCACAAATAATGTCCTAAAAATTCCTTTTTTTTCTTCTTCGTTAACTTTATTTTTTATCTATCATATACAGTATTCTAATAGTAATATCCCGCATTACGATGCTTTGCTTTACGAGGATCCGCTCATGCGACGCCTTTCAATTATGACCAATGCCCATTTATTACGACTCAGCATTTGTTCATACGACGGTTTTAGCGGTATGATCTCCCTTTAATCAACCGATGCACAGTTTGCGTGAACTGTTTATGATGTCGTTACTCGCTGCATTTCTCTCTCTCTCTCTCTCTCTGGTGTGTGTGTGTGTGTGTGTGTGTGTGTGTGTGTGTGTGTGTGTGTGTGTGTGTGTGTGTGTGTGTGTGTGTGTGTGTGTGTGGGTGGGTGGGTGGGTGGGTGGGTGGGTGGGTGTGGGTGTTGGCATTTCGCTGTAATTATTGAAATAATGAACTGAGATGACTCTATGAGCTTAATATATTTCACATATTATTACTAAAAGAACCATTGCATATTCTCATAGCAGCAACCAATTTGTGTTATTACCAGGTTATGTTTATAACCTTGGCTGTACTCAGTAGTATTTAAAATGCTCAACAGATTTAGTCTCTAATTTAGTCTCTCACATTAGGCGTCGCATTTAAATTCAAAAAAATGATTCGATATCTGAATTCACCAATTTTTGTTATCGAGTTCCTTGAACCTAGTAGTAACAAATTTCTTCGAGACGGAATAACAAGATACTTACCGGAACGCCCAGTTATAGTTTGAGAGGCATGGCGAATCGTCCATACATGTGGCACAGCCAGGCTGACAAGGCTTGCAGACATACAGCATATCATAGGTGGGGCTGAAAAATGATGAAACAATGCTTTCTGTTATGGTCCACTTGAAGGCAGTAAAACCTGAAATTTGTCTCTGAAAATTAATGTTAATATAGCCTTACCCATTTACCAACATTTTTTCTTTCCAAGCAGAATCTACCAAGGATCCATTAAAAACAGGATTTCCGGTAGCAGAATAGAAACCTTTTCGACAATGGCACTTGTACGCTCCTCGCACCCATCCGTAACCTTGGCTGAACACGCACTACAAAAATAGACGATATAAACGTATTTGTTCAAGAATTTATTTTTAAAACCCAACTATAAAATACAGCCACTTTAACTGAAATGGATAGGAAGAATATTAGGGAAAATAGATACACAGTACATACCACACTACTAAAGTTGTCACATTTGTGGGAACCAAGGAAGGTTTCCATTGGCAAGTGAGTATGAGAAATGTTTTCCACTGGTGGACGAGTGTCACATTGGTCAACATCCATGTCTGTCACATCTATATCAATACTAACCACGCCCAAAAGCCTAAAAAAATACAACTAGTATTAACAAGAAAGTAAAGATATGGAGAACTCATGCTTTTTATTTACTTTTTACTGAAATTTTAATGTAAATATTCGTATAATGCACAAGCGTCCTTTATCCAGACGTTCGAATCATTCCCATCCATTAAATGTCATTTTAAGGAAATCACCATAACAATGAATAATACCCGAGATCATGAGTTTTGTGTTCCATTTCGTGTCTAAATATAAATTAACAAAAGATAAGCTATATGTAGCCTCCATAATTCAACAGTAAATTACGAGCTTCTTTGGAGAGATTAAGGTTCTAATCGAGAATAAATAATCTGCTACGGAAGGTTCAGAACGCGATTACCACTCATTATTGATAATCTTAATATTCAGATAATTAAATTTTGTTCCAGATTTCCGGCCTAATTGGCTGAGTGGTTAATATATCCTCTCTTCAACAAACAGATTGCAGGCACGGATGTTTGTGATTGTTTATGTTGGGTGGACAAATTTCATCCCACGGTGCCGAGACCACTATTTTACTTGTTGGAGGCTTGAAGTGGCTTGAAATGTAGTCTCTAGAGCAGGGTTTCCATATTAGGTAAAAAACATAAAAATTCTTAAGTATACGACGGCACTATAGATTTACAACCTTTCGTGAATAGGAGTCGCATAAACATTTTCAACGCTCCTTGCTGGCTGTTAATATTGAATCTATTTTGCGTACTAATGTGCATACAACGCTTGTTTTTGTTCATTAAGAAACCTATAAACACATTGAATTTTCCGATTCTTTAATCGAAAACAGTATCTTGCATGTTACCGCTGATGTCAATCGCACAATATTTTTATTATCAAATTAATCAAGTAACCTCTTTTCGAGGTTACATTATTTTTTTATTTTCAAATTCCTTGACTACGTGGTTGATAAGTATTCTTTTTCAATTCGAACTGCAAACAGATTGCATTTTTGTACACAGGAACAGTTTTCTATCTGCAATGGAAAAAATCATTTAAAATCGTTTCTGTTATTGCAGGCATTAAAAGCATGATAAATGCACAGTTTTTGTAATAAACCTAATGAATATGCAGTTTACCGTATTTTTAGGAATTGTGTAAAGAAGAAATTTTGATACAAATCCTGTAGTGATACTAAGAAGGGGCCGCCGGGAGAAATTTTTGGGCCCGTGACAAGTCTGTGGCCCGAGCCCCACTTAAAAAAAGTGCATCACTTTTGTTTAATAACATTTATTTAAAAAAAGTGTAATTTATTTAAAATTCAAAATCTTGGTGTTCTTTCGTCTTCAAATATTTCAGTAGTGAATGCTTGTTTAAATCTTCTTTTTCCTTCTCACGATCCCTTTTCTCCTTTCGTTTTTGATTTCTAGATTTATGATGATACATTTCTGTTGGTCAAATTTTTATTATTAAAAATATAATTTTAATAATTAAAAAATCAAACTAATAAGAATACTTACTTTTATTTTTTAGCGCATGTCCTACACTACACAGTTTCACACTTCACAAACAATCACAAAACCTTCGTCTATCAAAATACTAACAAGAACGAAGCGTTCTGGCAGGAAACATTACTGTCAACGCAATTACTAGCTAGCGCAGCCGACTGCAACAACCTTGCATGAACGTCTATTGACGTCATCATATTGACATCACTATAACTACAGCGATCCGCGCCGAGAGAATCAGTGTCTTCCGGACACTCACGGCGTGCTAAAGAGCGTAGCCGTCTGTCTAAAACAAAACACAGTATCATTCTCGATATGCCATTATCCTTTATCATTGTTGTATTATTACGAGAATTAAAACCATGCATTATAAACACAGTTATGTGACACGTCGGGACCGACGATCGGGCGCTTTTCGATGCCGGGCCCGTGAAAAAATTCTCAGATGTCACAACCTCTCGGCGATCCTGCTAAGAAGCATCATATAGCAACGAGGGAAAAATTTACTCTTAAAACTTGACCATCTAGAATACTGAAGCTGAACCAATGGTAAAACACGATTCGTGCTGCTTCTTTACCCTACAGCAATGCCAATACACTGAAATAAGTAACACCGATTATTTTTTGGCTCGCAGTTGACATTAAGTATACTATTTCTGTTAAAGGACATCTGAATTCTCACTTTAAGATGTCCTTTCCGTTACTGATTATCGAAACAGTGTACCAACCATTGCATATGCTGGAGATTATTTTATCGCTTTTTGAGTCACTTGTGTGTATATCACCAGTAGATAGGGGAACACAAGTTAGTACCATGATCTCCGGTAGAGAAAAAAACAAACTTGACATTCCGGTCAGATCACATGAGATAGTGAATGGATCATTTCTGAAATCCTAAGGAAGATAATTCCAAAAAAAGACAGCTCTGAATGTGTCGATGTTGTTTATTCAATTGGCAGTGTGAAAGTCAAGTTTAATGTCCCTGGTATTAGCTAGAATGAATCGTTCTACTTATATATCTCGTCGAAGAAGGTGACTGGCATTGTCACAGATGAATTTGTAACTTAACTGATACTGGACAGCGTTTAGAATCGAATATCATTGCGGTATCTGTGGTCTTTTATATTTTAAAGTCCACCGTAAGTTTGTTTTGTTGTTCATGATAGTTTTAGTGATTTAAGAAATTCGAAAATTTTGTTTAAAGTGAAAATAAAAATAAAATCAATAAAGAATAGAAATGCATGAAGTTTACCGTTTTTATAACACTCGATATTGACAATTTTGATACCATAGAATGTTTTTTTTTTCAACATGTGTTTCGACCATATTCAAATTGGATCCCATATTTTAAAATATTTGCTTGAAAAATTTGTGATCGTGAGAGATGATCTCCCCCAAATTACTAAAATCGTGTTCATTTCTCAGCCACCGAATGTTAACTACTGATGTAAAGAATTCAGATGGGTTAGTGTAAAATGTTTTCTAATGTCGTCCGACTTGTTATACCCATGAAGGAAATCTCCAAAGATTTTCTTCAAAATAATTTGGTTTTACGTAAAGCTGTTTTGTATAGAAGCTTTGCTGTGGTTTGTAAGATACACCAGTCTTTTTCTAAAGTTTCTCTTTCCTCTAACCTTTCCTAATAGGTGCTACCTATTTTGCAAAACATTTTTAAAAGTAACCGTATGATCTCGGAAAGCAGTGGAATCGAATTTTATTAGGGATTTATCGTGAAAACATTGATGGCATATTACAATCAATAAAAAGAAAACTTTTTGGTAGAGCTTTCCTTTGTCAGGAGGATAGTAACACTTTGCATAACAGGTAGAATTGTTACTTAGGAGGTTTTCTAAAATATTGATGTTCTTTCCATTGCAGCAAAAACTCACGACATTAAATATTGAAAAGGAGATAAAAAAAGAAATTAAATATACTGCACATTACAGGTGTTTCTCTTTTTGATCTAGAATTAATATCATCAGAAGCAAATGCAAGTAAGCATTACAAAAGAAATATTTAAGAGTTCTCTGCAATACATACTTAAAACAATTTAAAATTTAAATGAAAATGAAAGTTAAATGAAACCGATGGTCAAAACTAATAATAATAATAACAATAAAAAAAAAAAAAAATAATAATAATAATAATTCCGAAGGAACACGGCCTTGTCGTGGCGGTGAGGCTTGCATGCTTCAGTGATGTTGAGAGCTATTCTGGCGGTAGCATTGCTGCTAGCAGGGCCACCCTTCTCGACAGGTCTCAACTGAGGAACCAGACTAACAGTGTTCCATCCCCCATCTTAATGGTGAAAAGTAAGAAGAGATTCACACCGGATCAGTCGACACCCGGGTCATCAAGGACTGCGTCAGATGCTGGGGATCCTGGGCATCAGGCGACAAGTGGGCTATAGGACCCAGCTCTCCTTGATGGGCAATCAGGGCAGGAAGCTGAAAAGCGACTGGAAAAAACCAAACGTAAAAAAGGGACTGTAGAAGAAAACAGAGAAATTATGAAATGTTTTTACAGATCAACACCAGAAAAAAAAAGCGTATGCATTTAATTTGGAAACAAAAATTCTTAGAATCTGCAATAACAGAACAAAGATTCATGGACCAAAAGAATTTCATTTTCCGTAACAAAATATTTACTGAACGTGAGCTTCAAGAGTTACGTAATAAACCAACAACTCCACTAATTTGAAATTCAATTCAGTAAGCATCAAGCTGACGCCATACCTCAATGTTTTGACAGAAGTGCAGTGGAAAATGAAGTTAGGGATATTGCAACATATGAACTCCATAAATGACCGTATAAGACTACCACTATTAAAAGCTTTACATAAATCTAAGCTAAAACAGCTCCGGTTAGACGCAAATGCTGTAATTGAAACCATCACAACCAAGAGCATAAAGGAAACAAATCAGTTCCTATACAACACAGCCTATATCATTACAGTGAATCTTGGTTGCAAACCGCAAGAGCAAAAGCCGAGGATGAAACAATCTGCACCCTGGAAAATCCGGTTGGAACGAAAAGTCACCAAATGTCGAGCTGATTTGAGCAACTTAAAGAGTTTTAAAGAAGGACGGCTGAAAAATAATAGCATCAAAACATACTGATTAACACATATAATTTACTGAAGTCACTGAAGAGCTAAAACAAAGAATTACAGCAACTGCACAGAAAATTAAAAGATATGAAGCAAGAATACGTGTAAACCAATATGTGCAAAATATGCAATTTCGACAGAACCAACGTCTGTTCTTTCAGTCGCTCCAGAGAAATACAAATGCAAACAATCATTCACCAGAAAAAGAAGAAACACTCACATTTTGGAAGATAATCTGGGATAATCCTATTGAACACAATAAAGATGCCTCATGGATTAAGAATTAGAATCAGAAATGAAACAAAACAAATGCAAAATGTTATCACTAAAGAAATGATCAACTCACAAGCTAGAATATTAAAAAACTGGAGTGTACCTGGCAAAGACGAACTACATGGATTTTGGTAAAATTATCTAACCAGTCTACATGATCAAATGGCAGGATAATTTATTATTATTTGCAGCATCCGTAAGACTGGATGATATCTGGGCGCACTTTTCTTTTCATGAAAGATAAGGACAAGGGTGCAGACCCAAGTGCCTATCGCCTAATAACATGCCTAACAACTATGCTTAAGCTTCATTGCCATCACAGCAAATTCCATATACCACTACTTCTCAGATAATGAGATTTATCCGATTGAACAAAAAGGCAATTTTCAAAAATCCAGAGGAACAAAAGACCAGATCCTTATTAATAAAATGATTCTCAGAAATTCAAAAAGACGAAAAACTAACTTAAATATGGCATGGATAGACTACAAGAAAGCATTCGATTCCCTTCCACACTCCTGGATCCTAAAATCACTGCAAATATTTGGAATTAGCAAAACCTCGTATGTTTCATTCTTGCTGCTGCTATGAAATCATGGAAAACAACTTTAATAATGAATAATGAACGATTCGGAGATATCAGCATTAAATGGAATTTTCTAAGGTGATTCCTTGTTACCACTGCTCTTCAACATTTCTTTGATACCTTTATCAATGTTTCTGAACAAAACAAAATTTGGATATGAAATTCCTAAATGTAATATTAAAATTTCCCACCTATTGTATATGGATGACTTGAAGTTATATGGAAAATCGACCCAGCAAATAGACTCTTTACTGAACACAGTTCGTATTTTCAGTCAGGATATCAAAATGGAATTTGCTTTAGATAAATACGCAATTTTATATATTAAACGAAGAAAAATTAATGATACTAGCAATTTTAATTTTGATCAAGAGAAATATATAAAAGTAATTTCAGCTGACAAACGCTCTATAAATAACTTGGAGTATTAGAAGCCCGTGACATTTTCCTCTCGAAAGTTAAACAACAGGAAGCAACAGAATACACCAAAAGAGTTAGAAATATTCTGAAAACAAAACGAAACGGATTAAACAAATTAGAGCAATGAATTCTTGCTATACCAGTGATCCGATACACAGCTGGCATAATAGATTGTACAAAAGAAGACCTGGATAAATTGGACCGCAAAACTAGAAAACTAATGACTATGCATCATGCATTACATCCACAAAGTGATGTTGACCGGTTGTACCTACCAAGGAGAATAGGTGGACTGGGTCTGCTACAAGTGAGACAGATTGTAGTAGTAGAAGAAGAAGAAATTAGCTTAAAAAGTTACATCAACAACAGCTCTGAGCAAATGCTTCAAGCATTACACAAGAGGGTTTTCTGAAGCAAAAGGAAACAAATGCGATTACAAAAATGAACGGCAAAATCCGATATGTGCGCTGGAAAAATAAACCTTTGTATAGCCAATTTCTTAGAGATACTGAGGACAAAATTGACATGAACAAGACGTGGCAATGGCTACAATATGGATATATTAAAAACGAAACAGAAGGACTTATTCTACAGCTCAATAACAGGCATTACAGACTAATACCATGAAATCAAAAATTTTGAACGTTAATAATAACAGCAAATGCGGATTATGCGCTCAGAAAGATGTAGATTGCAATGATTAGCTGTTCTACATCTAATCAGTGCATGCAGCAAGATAGCTCAAACTGACTATAAATACCGCCATGATCAAGTGGCCAAAATAATTCATTGGCATGTATGCAAAATATATGGCTTTTTTACATCTGATAACTGGTGGCAGCATAAAATAGAGACAATACTGGAAAAACGAAACAGATAAAATACTCTAGGACTTTCAAATACAAACTGATCGGCATTTGGAACACAATAGACCTGACATCACAATTATCGAACATCGACAGGTTTGGATTATCGATAACTCAGTGCCCAGTGATAACAACATTAACAACAAAGAACTGGAAAAATTACTAAATATCGAGATCTGGCAATCGAAGTTGGTGGCAGGATGTGGCTTAAACACGCTAAAGTTATTCCAATAGTTATCGGTGCACTTGGCGCAATTTCAAAGAAGCTATCCAACTATTTACAGCAATTAAACATGAACGAAGTGACCCTATATGACCTACAAAAAACAGCATAACTTGGAACAGTCCATATTTTACGACGCTATCTGACAGACTATTCTTAGTTTCTTGGGTAGAATCTGAATTGTTTTGTATCGGCAGTCAAATTGTTGTTTAAATATATGTTTTTTAAATAATGTTGTTTAAATCTTGTTTTGACTGTGTATCAATTATGAGAATAAATAAATAAAAAAATAAGCTAACGCCTTTTTATTCCCGTATATAGGGAGTATGCGGGGCCGTTTAGCCCTATCTAACTTTTGGGGACTGAGTGGGTAGTTCAATCACTGGTACCAAATCAGAGATAGCTGGTCCAAGGCTATCACTAATTATGCGGCACGCAGTGAAGAGAGACGGCTCAACAAGTGCCGCCATCTCGTGGTCCCTAACCCTAACAGGCGTATATTTAATATCTGAAAATAATGTGGGTTCTACGGTCGATTTTCTTGAGTTTACGGGACGAAAAAAGCTGCTTGGTCGTGCCAGATATCGACTAACTCGGGAACCGGTCGAAAAAAGGCTTAGAAAAATTTCTTCTAGTCGCCGACTAGATTCGAAACCATCTTCCTTCATGCGGCCAAACGCCGTGGTGTACAAACGCCACATCCACTGAGCTACATAGGGTCTCGTGAATAATAATAATTTCAGCATTGCAGACTTAGGTCCATCAAGAATAACTACGGCATTAAATCTCAGTTACTTTAAAAAGGGTGGTATAGATATGTTTTTGAGGGGGGGGGGTTGCAATCCCAAATACCAAAGGTTGAACCATATACTGGTTAACACCATCGTGGCAATAACTGAAACATGTAATCATCTCGCTTAATTCTCAGACTAATTATTCGAATATTGCGTCGAATTGATTATTGTTGTCACTTTTCAAGATTACGTTTTTTATACCAGAAAACTAATTAGCATTGATGTAGATTAGAAAAACATTTCATTTAGCTGTAAAATGTTTTTTTAATGTTGTCCGACTTGTTACACCCATGAAGGAAATCTCCGAAGATTTTCTTTAAAATGGCCTACTGTATTCCAACATACACTGTTGCAACATGTAACTATTGCGAAGTTTCTGTTAGAAAAACGGTTTTGGTGAACGATGGAATATTTGTTAGATCCATTTTATAAATCGCGCATATATCAACATATTGATATAATATGTTGACTATATTGATTATATTGAAGTTATACTAATAAATCAGTACATCCAAAATTTGAAAACTAATAGAGTATTAGTCTTTTAGTATTAAAATGGGAATGCGACAGGATTGTCCTCTCTTTCCAGCCCTAATTAGCATTGCACTAGGCAGTGCAATATAAAATCCCCCCCCCCCAGGATCACATGATCTACCAGTTCCGTATAGGCAGTGTAAGTACATCGACTATGCAAATATTACCACATTTCCTAGAGATTGCGAATTCATTGAGGTCTTCCTCGAAACTGTAGGATATTTCAGAGTTTTTTTTTTTTTTTAATTATTATCCTATGGTATTATTACGCCAGATCATAGAGATCAAATTCATGTATTTTATACAGCCCCTTTTCTGGGTTGTTATAAAATTCATATTTAGAAATATTCATACAAGTTAGTAGATGCAGTTGTGATGCTTCCTCGATATTACAGATTTTGCAGATGGGGAAGGCTTTTACGCGTTGCTAAATTTGATTGGTCTTGTGTGGCCGGTCTTAAGGCGAGAGATCATGGTAGGGGCACAGCGATTCAACTTGGAGTTGATGGTAGCTCTTGGTTTTTCTGCTGAATACTAGTGGTGAGTCATGTCCCGGAGAATCATTCTTTGTACGTTTTCTTTTTGAGTAGCTTTAAAAAGATCAAAATTTGTGGTATCACTTGATGTTGCAGCCATTTTTGCTACTTCATCTGCAGTTTAATTTCCCTTTAATCCCACATGGCATAGAATCCATTGGAAAATTATTTCAGAATCCTTAAGTAGTTTGTTTATGTTTTTTTGATATATCTCTAAGTATTTCTTTATGGCTAGTGTAACAATTCTTAATAGCTTGAAGGGCTGCTAAAGAATCTGCGTAAAATATAAATTCCTTTGGGTTTTATTTATCTAGATGTTGCAGTGCTGTGTTAATGGCTATTAATTCTGCATCCTATACTGTTGGTTGTTTTTAGTTCTATATTTTGAGAGCCATAGATAAGTTCGCCACTCCCAGATTGCCATTTAGATATTTTGAGCCATCTGTGTAGATCTTTATTGAGTCAGGACTATATTTCATTATTTTTGAAAGCTCTAATGATCTCGATGGCATAATATAATAACTATATTATACCATTGATTTGGAGGAAATGCTGGGTAGTTGGCTATTTTATTTGGGCAATCCAAGGGAATTTTATTTTCCATGATTTTATGCATTGTCGATTTTTTCTTTATGCTGTGTGTTGGTTGCCACTTTTTAAAAAGTTCACTTGTTCTATAATGTGCAAGGCTCTTTTGGCTCTTTTTTCTACAAATTTGGTTAGATTTTCTTGCCACCTAATTTTTAAAGCAACAAGGTTGGATTCGAATTGTGCTATTTTTCCAGAATTGTATTCCTTAGTCCACATATGAATTCTAGCTGCATTTTTCTGAATTTTTATAAACTTGTCTAAACTGGTTTGTGATGTTTGCATCCAGATGGGCAAAGCATATTCCATTATGGGTCGGATAATTATCATATAATTAATCATATGCACATTAAGAGGTGTATATGACTTTTAAGGTTTTAGCATCGGCTCCTGACTCTTTAACACAGATACTTTCATGATATTTAGTCTTTTTTTTGCTCTGACTGCAACATTGTTGATATGTTCATTGAAGCTTAGTGATTGATCCAGAGTAACTCCAAGGTATTTGGGGTTTTGATTAAATGTAATATGTTGATTGTTTAACTTAATCTTTGGTCTCCACTTTCTGAGGTGATTATTAATGGTAAATTCAGAACTTTCTGATTTAGTAGGGTTAATTTTGATTTTTTGGTTTTTACAGTATGTAGATAAACTTTCAGTGGCTTTGTTTAAGTGACCTTATACTGTTTTCAAGTCGTGATGCTTAGAAACGGGCTCAAAATGCTGCCTTGAGAGAGTCTCTGTCTTATTTTCTCTTTCTTGGAAGAGTTATTATTTATTCTAACTCGAATTGTTCTATTTCGTAGAAAGTCATAAATCCAGTTTAGAACTTTCCCTTTTATTCAAATATTACAAAGTTTGGAAAATAGTTTCTGCCTCCACACCTTATCAAATCATTGCTAAAATCTATAAAAGCTGCAATGGTGGATTTGGTAGGTTTGATCTGGACGTTATCTTGAATTACCTGGGTTAAGTAGAAAAGTTGATAAGTTGTTGAGTGATTTCTTCTAAAGGCAGCCTGAAAATGTGGTAGTATACTATTTTTGTTTAGTTAGTAATTCAAACGTTAGAGTATCATTTTTTCCATCAATTTGCCTAGAATTGAAGTCAGTGAAATCGGTCGATAACTATCTGATTGGTCTTGAGGTTTGTTAGGCTTTAAAATTGGTATGATTGTGGCTGTTTTCCAGTCTTTTGGAGCTTTTCCTTGTTTTAGGCTATTGTTGCATAGGCGAAGTAGCCAATCCAGGGCTAGGGGAAGAAGATGCTTGATCATAATTCCTTGTATGTTATCCGGTGCATATGATGTATTTATACCTAGTCTCTCCAAACAATCTCTCAATTAAAATATTGTAAATAGATCCCAGAATAGTTTGTTTTTATATTTTGGGGAATTTGCAGCATTTTTCTGCTGTCGAGCCTGTTTTGATATTTCATGGTCTTTGCTAGTATTCATCTCTAGTTTGCTTATATTTTGAAAATGAAAGGCCAAGGTATTTGCGATTTCTCTGTTTCCAATTTAATATTTCCATCCGGGTCTTTTAGGGTGTTAGTCTCATTTGCCTTTGGTAGGTCTCTTTGTAAATTAGCAGTCATTTTCAGAGTCTTATCTGGATTAATTAAGATAAGAAAAAATTCAAAATTATGGGTGATTGGATTTCTTCCACTAATATAGGAGACGGAACTCCACTAACATCGCTTCACTGAAAGGGTTGGTCCGAATCCTTGGGGTAGAGGTTGGTTTTAGTTTGAATTACATCCGAGACCCTATAATATTGAGTTTTGTGATTATGTGTATTCTCTGGCAGGTTTTTGTTTGCAAAATGAAAAAATACAAGTTTCTGGAAAGAAAAAACTCCATGCTCACCTCCGTATGATACTGGCCAACTCCGAATTTCACCGAAGAACTCTCCTTCTAAAGTTTCTCCATTCTGAGAGGTCTCAAATGTAGTAGCCTACAAATAGATGGCTTAGAAAGATTCTTATACTGTCAAATTGGCCTGCTTCACTTTGTAGTATGCTTGTAACAATGGACGATTGCCCACGTCTCTGTTACCAGCAGGGTATCAATCCTCAAGATGGTCCTGTCCCTTGCATGTAAAAGGGTTGATAGACTATAACAAATATTTCATGAACTCGTGCTGGAGTGTTCTTTTTTTGAGGGGGGGGGTAATCACGGACATGAGATATGAAATTGATACCTTAAAAATTGGGGTGGACGGTGCTGTCCCTCACATTAAATGTCGACGAGATTTTTAGGACTACAACTGATGCATATCCTAAGATATTGATAATTTTCTAGAATTTAAGAAAGCCAGATCACTGGCATACATTACAGACATTCCTTTGTAATTAAATCTGCAGTGAAAATTTCAGAAAACAATAATCTGTTAAGTAATGTAGACTACAAACACACATTTTCGCAGCTCCCTACACTCGATTTTATCCAAATGCTAATTAAAATTACCGGGAAGTTCGGTTCACTTATACTTATCTAGCATTGTTCTGTCGTTCCTGAAACAGGTCTACATTCCTTTTTTGCGCTCCTTCCAATCATTTAGGAGGAAGCAGTTTAAGATCTATGGAGTCTGAGTGTCCAGATAGCTAGCTCTATCTCTCCAATTCCTTCTCCACTCAACCAAGAGAATTACTTGTTCATCTTTACTATCAAGATGCTGAAATATAAAAGTTCGTAAGAAGAAAGTTTTTGGAAACCAGCAAGTATGTTTTCCTGTTATATGTTGTTTCTTTGCCACTGAATTAGTTTTTGGTTTAGGGGCAGATGTGTTATTCCGGAGATGGTATCGCCCTCCCATGTTTGTTGTATGGTTAACCATCATCCGAAGATTTTTCTTGGACTTATTTAAATATACACTGATTTGTTAGTTTCTGTGGCGTCCAAAGAATAAAAAGAAGGCAAGAAAGAACTTTGGTGCAGTCTTCTAGCTCGCTTGGAAGCTGGCCAGATACAGTTCACGCAAACCTTTTAGGGGGTGGGGGGGACAACAAAATTAATCGCTGTTAACTTGACCGTGAGTTTCTGCTCCCCAGTTTTGAGATCAGGCACTTGGTGATCTACCTTTCATCTTTAATGAGCTAATGTTTTTCCCTCTCCATCTATCTGCAATTTCCTTCTCTTTCAACTTTAAAAGATGTTTCCCTCTTACTAGTGAGCAGTTTTTGGTATATGAAATTTTTTTTTTCTTTTCATTATTCAAATTATTAAAAGAAATTATTCGAATACAAGGTTTTTTTTTAATACCAGAAAAAGTGAGTGGAATTTTCTTTTTGAAATAATTTGAAATTCATAGTGATATTCTTCAGCAAATTATTTTTAATATAGTGCATTATAAAAGTGATTAGTGATTAAAAAATTTAGATTTTGCAAAGGCGTTTGATAAATTGCCACATGACAAGCTGGTAATTAAATTGGAACGGATGAGGCTGAACAGTAGATTGGTTCACTGGATTGGAGATTGGTTGTCTGATAGGTATCAGCGAGTTGTCTATGGAGGAGCGATATCCCAGAAGAGGAAAGTTACTAGTGGTGTAGCTCAAAGGTCTGTTTTGGGTCCATTGCTGTTTAATTTGTACGTAAATGATATCTGGAGAGGTCTGAATGGTGATGTGCAGTTGTTTGCAGATGGTGCAAAGTTGGGCAGTGCTATCAGGAGTAGTGTGGATGCTGTAGCTTTGCAAGAGGACTTGAATACACTGTCTGAATGGGTAAATAAGTGGGGATGTCAATTCAGTGTTTCAAAGTGTAAGGTTTTGAAATTTGGGAAGCAGAGATGGGATTTAAAGTACACAATCGGTGCGAATATCTTGGAAGAGGTAGAGGAAACGAGAGATCTGGGAGTGATTGTAGACAAGGACCTAAAATTTCGGGGGGCATGTTACTAAAATAGTGAAGACAACACAGCTGATAATGGGAATGATGCGGGGGACATTGACTTGTAGAAGTAAGGATGTTATGGTTCCTTTGTATAAGGCTTTGATCAGGCCACATATGGATTACTGTGCACAGATCTGGTCACCTGGTTTTCAAAAAGATGAAATTGCGTTAGTCTCTGGAATGTAGCGTATGAAGTCAGATTGACAAAATGCAATTTGCAGAAATTGGTGGATAGAAGAAGGGGGGATATGATTGAGACATATAAGCTGTTTAAGTGGTTATTACCAGATTAACGTCGGAGAGGTTTTGCACAGAATGGGTGAGGATAGCAGGAGAACAAGAGGTCATTCCTGGAAGCTGTATAAGGAGGGTGTGAGCAAGGGAGTGAGTAGCAGGTTTTTTGCATGGAGAGTGGTGAGTGATTGGAATGCTTTGCCCGAGAGTGTGGTGTGTGCAGAGACAGTGAATATATTTAAGGCACAGTATGACAAACTATGTGTATAACAGTGGACCTCCCACGATGAGTCTTTGACTCTATGGAGGTTTTTATAATAATAATAATAATAATAATAAAAGTACTTAGCGATTAGACCTTCTGATTACATCGAGAACATTTGCTTGATTGTTAATAATTTCCAAGGTATAATTTTAGTTAGTTCATCTGAAATGTTCGTGAGTTATTTCCATTTACTTTTCAATATACCTTCATTCCCAGATAAATGGCACTAAGAATGTAACTCTGGTGCGTTAGTTTTATATTCGCGTTTACATGTTACATACTTATCAAGGTAATTAATAATTTTTCGAGAAATGTACCTAGTATTCTGCCGTTCTATTCCACATACAGTTTTCTTCAAACTACCGATTTTTATGGTTATTCCGTGGTCAGTATAAATCTGTGAAAGGATTTGTCACTGTAAGCAGTAATAGCTGAAATTCAGGTAAGTTAGTCAATTTTGTCAGCATATAATTTTTGTTCTTTATTAGCTTCGGCTATGACAGATAAAGACTTAACTAATACGCCAAAATTCGGCTCAAATTTTAAGGTTAGCATGGCGTTGATTTTGATACCCGTCTTTACTTATTGCGAAAGGCTGGAGAACATGCTCATTCAGAAAATATTATAACCTGATGGGTATATTGTCTGCACAGTAATGCTTCTAAATTAATTTATTCTGCTGTGTATAAACGTGTTTTATTATTTTTTTTTTCATTAGTGGAAATCTATAATAATTAAATCTTTTTTTTTTCCATCCAAATCTGAATATATTACATATGTCTCTTAGAAATATATAGAAATAAGCAGTAAAATAAACATCATTTCTTAGATTTAAGGATTTTGATAAAACACACGTATATAAATGATAATACACACGCACAACATGTGTGTATGTGTGCGCGCGCGTCCCTACATACACTCTCTACCAATAATTGTCCGGACACTTCTTATTTGAAATTATGGTATGGTTTAACAGGTTATGGTTTGAACAGTGGCGGCTCATGGCCTGAAATTGTGGGGGCGCTGCAACTTTCGAAATATACATACACATTGTAAGTACAGTGTATACGTGTTTGGATAAAATATCAAAATTATGGTAAAAATTTAAAAAAAAAACATTAAACATGATAAAATATTGTTTATTATCGATAAAATTATACAGTTTAGTATAATTCAAAATTACTTAAAAATAGAATCCATTCCTTTAATTGTAATTAAAGGAATGGATTTACACTTTTTGGACATTACAATTAAATCCTTTAATTGTAATGTCAAATATTTAAAGAGACGGAGTAAACACGATAAGCACTACGAACACTCTACTACTGGCGCAAATTGCATATAAATAACAGTGGAACTGCTCGACGGATAGTGCCGCATTACGCTAATAGCTCGCATCTCACTATGACGTGCATATGCTTGCGCACGTAGCAATATGACACTGTGTGTAAACACAGTGTTGCTAGCGTCCTTCGCCCTCCTAAGTCCTACAAAATGGATTTTTATTATTTTTTATACAAAATAAGAGAATTGTATAGGATTGTTGATGATAAAAATAAATATTACACGCAAATAGAAATAAATTAATAAATATATTTATATATCGAGAAAAATTGGGGGTGCTGCAGTTCCGCAGTGCCTATGCACGAGCCGCCCTGGGTTTGAAGTTAACAAACATTTCAGGCTTGTTAATAACATAAAAACGGGTGCACAAATAGTAGGAAGCAGTATTTCATCATATATGGCAACACGACGTGAACTCGGTTACTTCGAGAGAAGTGTCATCGTAGGCTGTCACATTGGTGCCAGCTGAAATGGTATATACGTGCCATTTCCGCTCAACTGCAGCATCCAAAATCAATGGTTGGCGATGTGATCAACAAATGGAGATGTTATGGCATCACTAGTGCAGGAAAACACCTAGAGCGCCGCAGGAAATGACCGAGAGGCACAGGAGGGTATTAAAACGGATGGCATGCAAAAAAAAAAAAAAAAATAGCTGCAATCCGCACAGACCGTCCGTGATGAGTTACAGATCGCAAATAACATCAAAGCCAGCACTAATACTGTACGAAAAGAACTCCATTTACTGCGTTTCCACGGAACACAAGCCGAACATCACAATAACGAACAAGGCCTCTCGTCTGGCCTGGTGCAAAGACCATGTGAACTGGACAATTGACCATTGGAAAACGATACTCTGAAGCGATGAATCAAAGTTCACCTATTTCCAGTCTAATGGCAGGGTGTGAGTGTGGAGGCAACCCGGGGAACACTTGTTAACCACAGTGTGTTGTACCCACAGTAAAGTTTGGTGGTGGAGAAGTAATGGTGTGGGGTACATTCAGCTGGTTTGAAGTGGGACCACTGGTCGTTGTTCGTGGTTCTGTGATGGCAGATCAGTACCTTGATATTCTGGATAATCAGGTGCTGCCTTCACCGTGGAATTTTTATGGAACGGATCCGTGTTACTATCAATACGACAATACTAATGCCACAAAGCTGCAGCTGTTAGAGAATTGCATGAAGTGATGGGTGTTAAACGACTGCCCTGATCTGAGCAGAGTCTTGACCTCAATCCCATCGAACACCTTTGGAACGAATTGGAACGGCGGTTGAGGTCAAGAGCAGCACGTTCTCGATCTGTCGCTGAACTCAGTGCTGCTTTGATGGAGGAATGGAGACAAATTCCACCTCATGTCTGCCTCAGATTGGTGGAAAGCCTCCCTCAAAGGGTGCAGGAGGTGATCATAGCCAAAGGTGGACATATCCCATATTAGGATTCTCCTGCTGGTATCAATTGTAAATGGCTAAAGTGTCCGAACAATTATTGGTAGATAGCGTATATGATTTTATTATTGTAAAATAAAATGCTAGACAATTACTAACATCTTGCAGGCCTGGTTGGCCGAATGGTTAGCGCGCTCGCTCTCCAACTAACAGGTCGCGGGCTCGAATCCCGCCGTGGGCATGGATGTTTGTGATTGTCTATAAGTGGAAGAATGAATTTCATCGCCCGGTGTCAGCCCACTTACTCGCTTACTGGGAGTCTGAAGTGATGGCTGAAAAAATCTTTATGTTTGATCTCTAGAGCAGAACTTCTGGACAATGTAAAAATAAATAAAAAATTACAAAACAAATATATACACCCTCTGTCCAAAAAGAAAGTGAACGTTTCGAAAATAGAAGAAACTAGTCGCGCCATCTGTTGTATCTTTTTTGTTGTCGAAATCGGCACCCTTCATTAGTGTTGTGTCAACTGTTTATGACATTTGTTTTATTAGAAGCCGAGTTATTGCCAAGAGTGACAGTGTATTTTGACGAACAGTCGGAAAATGAGTTTCAAACAGAGAGCTGCGATTGACTTTTGTGTTAAACTTGGTAAAAGTTTTACCGAAACGCATCAAATGTTTCAAACAGCTTATGGTGATGTATGCTTATCCCGTACTCAAGTTTACGAGTGATTTAAGCGATTTCAAAGTGATCGTGAGACGCTTGAGGATGACGAAAAGCCGGGCTGTCCAAAAACTGGACTGAGCGAAGCTATCATCCAAAAAGTGCGTGATTTCATAAAATAAATCCTGAAATCGTCCGTGAGATTGATTGAAGATGAATTGGGGATTCCAAAATCAAATGTGCACAACATTTGGACCGAGAGTTTGGACCTTCGTCAATGGTGAGTTTTATCTAGACGTTTTGAAGCGATTGATAGCGAGAATTTGTTGCGTACGGCATAAATATCGTGATGACCGACCTTTCATCAAAACACACTGCCTCTCTTGGCACTATAACTCAGCTTCTAATGAAACAAATGTTATAAACAAATTAAGGAGATAAAAAGCCCTTATTGTTTTTTAGCCAGTAAGCGAAAATCTAAGAACGAGAACTACGATCTAAAAGTTTCATGCCGAAGAACTACTATCGGCGAATCCAAGCGTAAGTGACCACCTGGTAGTACAACACCAACGCAACTCGAAGCAAAGGTGGAGCCAGCTCCCTCACTATCCTTGATATTTTCTCATAATGTAAAAACACAGCTCCTAGGAGATGTAATACTGTCATTACATTATGAAAAGAGGTCACTACCCAGATCGGTTTCAACCTTTTTTTTTGCGGTCTCATCAGTGAGTAGGTAGACCTGGATGATATCAAAGTTTAAGTGAAAAGAACTTACATACCTTCAGTATCCGAATGCCATAAAGGTGTGCCCATATATTATATTATAACTAAGATGAAAAGCCAAACGGCTAAAAAAATAGCCGTTCGGCTTTTCAAAATGTCATAAACAGTTGACACAACACTAACGAAGGTTGCCGCTTTCGACAACAAAAAGAAGAAACTAGTTGCGCCAATAGTTTCTTCTATTTTCGAAAAGTTCGGTTTCTTTTTATACAGAGGATGGAAATTGACAAAAATGGAAAAACATCCTTGCCGGCCCATGGTATAAATGTGCTATAGGTTTATTAATAACCTTTCGTGAGTGGTAACCACATAAAAAAAATTGTGATAGGCTGTCAGATCAGCTGCTTTGGAAGAAAGAGAATCAAACTTCCACAAGAAGGTGTTATGAAGTAACCGTTTTCCCAGTTACTGAAGTAGTCTACTATTTGCTTTATTGTAGTTTTATCAAACTGCAGTGAAATCCTTTATATCTGCTTTCATTGATGATATGAAAATATCTCACTGGTTGTTTAAAGTTAAACAAGTTAAAGTTTAAAATTAACTATTAAGAAAAAAGAGCAGAATAAGTTAGCAGTTTAAGCGTCAATAAGTTTTTTTATTATTTTTTTAATCAAATAAATCTTTGGACTAAGTTCAGCAAAGAAAGAAAGAAGCGGTTTTATAGTCACATTTCTTTTATTTGCAATTCTCTGTTAAAACATTACAACAACTTTTTATCTTTATGCTGACCACAGTACGAAGTTTGTTTGTGAACGAAAAATTATAGTCTAATTTTACCGAAATACTCTGTGGCCCATAAGTCACGAAGGGGTTTAAAATATGAATAACTCATAACTAATAAAAAAAATCTTCAGGTCCAGTATTTCATTATAACAGAAAACAAAAATAAAAATAATAACGTTATTAAATGTTTAAATCCATTCGTAACTTGTGGGCCACCATGTATATCTGTTTCTAATTCCCTTTCTCTCTTTTATCCATGTTTCCAATTCACTTTCTTTTTTCCGGCTCCCACTTTCTTCCCCGTGTTTGCTCTACTGACTACTAATAGTGATCACAGCAGCGAGGCCCATTTTTCTGCACAGAGAAAACCTTGGGAACCTAAGCTTTGTGTTTTAGTAGACTACTCCGAAATAAAATTTTCTTGCTACTGATGTAATCAACGTTCTGTTAAATTTTCGAAAACCAAAGAATCAGAGATAATTAAAACTGACCATAATTCGGCACGGTACACATGTTATTGAGTAACTTTAAATTACGTCCGACTTTATTGGAGAACTCTAGAATATGTGACTCTTTGACGCTGGGTATGGGGAGAAGATATTTGGAACGAAGGCGTGTTACAAAAGTCGAAGCATTTTTTTAGTTTTGGCATTCATACACATTGTATTTATACATACACACATTAATCCTGATAGGGAGTTGGAAATCCATTCTAATAGTTCAAAGAACGGATCTCGATGACAAGGAATGGGAAATCCAGAAGGCCTTCAATAAATACAGATCTTGTGATAAATGACAATTTAATGTTATTTATCACAAGATCATTTCATATTATTTAATTTAATTTTCATTTAATATAATTTAATGAAAAAATAATATTAAATGAATTAATATTATATTAATTCATCAAGTAGAATATACACTAATTCACATAAATATTCCTGGAAAAAAAACAACAACTAGATGCTATTTATAAGGATAGTGCTAATATCATAAAGACGAAGTTAATTCCTAGCCTGGTTGGCCGAGCGTTTAGCGTATCCGCTCTCAAGATGCTGCAGATTCGAATCCCGCCAAGGGCACGGATGTTTGTGAATGTCTTAGGGCAGAGAGGAATTTCATCGCACAGCGTGAGATCACCTCCTGCTAAATTGGAGGCCTGAAGTGGCTTGAAAATGTTTTATCACTTGAGAAGAGTTTTGCATTATGTAAAAAATAAATAAAAACACACAAAACCCATAACTAGACCGCACGAAGAAAGACCGTTATATGTTCGATTCCAGTCGTTGAATATGGGAGCTTTTTCTCAGACTTTTCGACCTGCTCACGAGTTATATCCGGAACGGGAAAATAGTTTTTCCTTCTGAAAACAGAATTTTAACCAGCAACTCAAGAAAAATCGACCTTAAAGCTCAGTGTTTCAGACATTACTAGGGTGTTAAGGACTACGGAGTTGCTGCACTTGTTCGCCATCCTCCCCAGATGCCTATTCAAATCATTGATGGGCCTTGGGCCAACTATCACTGATTCGCTTAGGTTGGAAATTGGCTGCCCAACAATCTTCGAAAGTTAGTGCTAAACAAATAAATCTGCTAATGGGTTAGCGGATTTATTTAAATACCAAAATACAGAATTATAAAAAATATATAAAAACTCTAAATCCGCCTGCAGTATAATGTATTTATTGATATACGCCTTACCTGGGTGGAAGTCACATAAAAATAAATTTTAGGGAACATATAATGTGTATGATTAAAGAAAAATACTTGAAATGAGAAAATATAAGTTTTCTATATTTGAGCAAAAGTAAAATGTGTATAAAATAGTGTATATTCTACTTGATGAATTAATATAATATTAATTCATTTAATATTATTTTTTCATTAAATTATATTAAATGAAAATTAAATTAAATAATATGAAATGATCTTGTGATAAATAACATTAAATTGTCATTTATCACAAGATAAATTTTCATTTGAAATTTAAATGTGGAGACACTGGGACCTTGATAATCTCCGTTGGTTTATTTGTTAAAAAATACTTTTTTTTAACACTGACTACTAACATATCAGCATATCGAAGAATAAAATAAAATAAAAAAATAATTTCCTTTAGAAGAGAAAAGCTGTATAAATGCAGGGTTACACTTCGTACGGTATAATTCCTGAAGCAATTATGTATATTATCTTATTAACACAGTCAAAGAAATTTTAATGCTTGTGAGATTTTTCGAATAACAATTGAATATTTCATTTTCATATTTCACAATGTATACATACGAGAATATGAAGTTGATAATCTTGAATCTCAATTTGAAATACTATAATTCGATTTAAATACCTTTGAAGCCTTAAGTCAGTCTAATATCAGTAGCTAACGCAAAACAGTACTAGAAGCGGAATTACGAAATGCTGTTTATCCATATCGTTATGATATGTAGAGGTAAATTTCCATCAGATACCTTTTCATTACGCTTCAACACACCCTCTCGGCTGCAAGAATGTCCCCTTAGGTGATGGCCGGAGAAATGTATTAGTGAATATATACATGAAGCTTTTAATGATAACGAGATGGTAAACCCTTGCTGAATGGTTTTCGAACGTTGCTTTTAAGAGAATATTCACGAATTGTGAACTATTTAGTAATGAAGATTCGAGTAGACGTTGAGTGAAGCTATCCTTAACTTAATTTTCTTAGTCTAAAACATCTTTTGATATTATAGAATTATTTGAACTGTGTTCGGTGTATACTATTTCTCCTATGGAGCCTTATGTGAATGTGTGTGTGGCAATGTTTGCTAACTTGCATTTAGGCTACAAAATTATTTTCTTATAAACATTCTGCTTTACCCAACACTCCACCCCCCCCCCAGAAATAATTTGCAGACGGTTTTTTTAATACAGGACTAAATTTTAGTGTTTAGAATAATGTTCATAATAGAACAGTATTATTGTAAGGATATATTGCATGGGATGTGTCGAGCTAGAGACTTCTAATTTGTTTGCTTGTTCTCGATGATGTCTAAATTGTGCTAAAATAAATTACTTTACTTGTATATTTTATTTATACTATTTACTTATGTTGAACATATAAATGACAACAAACTGCTACAACTAACTTGAGAATATTGGAGTAGGAAATTCAAGTTTATGAAATATCTCTGAATTCTAGAAGATTCATGAAATGCCATGTTGTTCTAACTTATTCGATTGGATTTGGGTTCAGTGACTTTCGGAAAAAATAATTTGTGAGTTAGATTTCTGATCAGTGATGCTGGCTTAGTTATATACAGTACATCATATTTATCGTATTCTGGAGAACTTTTTTAAAAATCTGGAAAAGAGACGAAGACATCAAAATATAAAATATAATTTCAAATTGTCGGTCAGTATTTCATCAAGAATAACTCAAGATGGAGGGAAAGCTGGAAGCCACATTAAATCCCCAGCGGTACCATAATATATTCACATCGAATTGTGCTTATTTCTTGAATATGCTGCGAACAGCGAAAACTAGGTTGAATGAATCTACGGATCGGAACCCCTTTTTTTTAGGGATAAGAACTGTAACATTTTATTATTTTAACGTGGCGAAGCAGGAATATTATTAGAAATAACGAAAGACATCGTTATTAATGTAATAATGTAATTTGAAAGGAAATATTTTATTTTATTTATTTTTGGATTACTCATCTCAAAAACAGTCGTGTTTCAGCACTCTGCAGCTGCATGTGGCTTCCGAGCCATAAAATCAGTTTCTTATATCTAGGTGGGTCTAAATGAGTTTTATCATGTGGTATGAGACCATCACTCTGCTTATTGGAGATCTGAAGTAGGTTGAAAAACAACCAGGAGAATCTATTCATTTTTGTCCAACTCTTAGCCCAGGTTATCAGTTTTCCGGACGAGTAGAATTCATATAAAAAAAAAAAATATATATATATATATATGAAATTGCGTGCGCTGACTAGATAGTTTATTTGCGGAGAAAATGCCTACTTAATTTAAAACAGCGAAAATTCCTCTTTCTGCGATGACTGATTTAATTGCAAGTCCTAGAAAATGTTCGAGAGTGCTGAACTTTATTCGGGCTCAGATGTTTTCACCCGAAGGACGGTGGCTATTTATCTACTGCAATGATAACAGATATGACTCAATGATTTTATTATTTTTGTTAATGTTCGCGTCCGGTGCCTTTTTTAATAGGTATATGAGGGGAAAGTGGATTTGTTTTTCAGAAGTGACCAAGATTGCGCCCACACAGGTGACCATTCACAAGGATTTTAGTTTTAGCTTTTGAGGTACCACAACAGTCCAGGAGATCAAATCGCTTTCATTCGAGATCGAAATTATTTAAAAGGATTGGATTCGGTGATCGGTCACGAAGTAAGACATAACCCAACCTAACCTTGTAATCCTCTTAAATGTTTCCGACTGTGATACGAACACTGTGGCAGAAAAATCAGATACAAATGATAACTGCTTTCCAAGCAATGGATAATGGGAGATAAGGTACTTCCTTTCGCCCGCGAAAGAACGTCATTGCAACTTTTATTTGGAAAGAACTGGAATCTTTCTCCTCAAGAACGCAAGGGATATTTTCAGGACATATTTGCAAGTTTTCTACTCTCTCTCTCTCTCTCTCTCTCTCTCTCTCTCTCTCTCTCTCTCTCTCTCTCTCTCTCTCTCTCTCTCTCTCTCTCTCTTCCCTCTCTCTCTCTCCCTCTTCTTTCCTACCAAATATGAGGTGAACTTCATAACTTGCCTCTCTCAACAACTATTGTTTTCAATCTCTTTTTATTCGAACTAATATAATGAAAATAATTATCTCTTGAATATCTTAATTTACCATTTCACTTTTATTCTTGTTCTTCATACAATACAAACTTGGATTTTGTAATAAATACGTCCAGGCTATTTAAAAACTTTTAAAAAAGTGAAAAATCCAGCATATCACACGTAGTAGAGTCTGGCATAGAATCAACAAACCCAACTGTGATATTTAAAGAATTAAAAATTAATTGAAACACTTTCCCAATAGACAAATGGTAGTTATGCTTCGAGATCTCGTGCTAAAATAATTGGCTACAACCTCTATTCATCCTTGCCTCTTCCTCTCTCTTAAACTCAGTTGATTTTATTACACTTTAAACTTCTTTATTACACTTTGCTACACTAGTTTCTTTAACTCCTGCATTGAGAATTGCTACCCTGGGTGGCCAGGTACATAGCTTCAATAGCATGATATGGATTCCAATCTCACTGTAGCTAGATAGCTAGATGTTTGTGAATGTCTTTATGTGGTAGATGAATTTCATCGTCTCCGGATTTGAGACCACATTATATCATCTTTAGCTCAAACACAGTATTAATTTTGCTAACAGGTTTACAACCTTTCTTGAGTGGGATTCACATTACGAGTAAAAAAAAAAATCTTATTCGAGAAAACAAGAAGAGAGAGAGAGAGATTTTGTATACTACCCATCTTTGTATTTATTAGCTGCCTTCCGGCATTTTGTTTTTCTTCCTGCAGTAATTCTTTCAAACATTACACAAAGCAGCACAAATATGCATTGCTGTAGAATGGTCCCATGTTTGAAAAGTCGTCTGGGAAACATTAGTATTTCTCTCTGCAGACGAAACAGATTTGCCTTTCAGATATAGTTTATGATGCGTAAAGTCATATATATATATATATATATTTTTTTTTAAGTTAATTTGAAATACATTCCCACTCTTGTGTATCATTTTGCGGCATCTCATCAGGTCTAAATATTGATATAGATGTACTCTATATTTTTATGGCCTCTTGGTTTTCATATTTCTTTATTATTTTATAAGATTGGCATCATGGATGCGAGGAACATTTTTCTAAGTGAAATTAAGTTAGGCGATTAGACCCATGTAGCATGATGAAATGCTTGAAATGATTTTTCCTGCCTCAAAAGAAATAAAACCGATGAACTCACGCAGTTGACAGAAATAATATACTCACCTCGTAGCTTTGCTTACTTTGGATTTAATTTTAAATACCACCATAACTGTCATTTCAAATCAAAGTTTATAGTTTGCTAATAATATCTTAGTTAGGCATCAATAAAGATCTTCTTGGTAATTTAATCGTGGGAATTAATAACATTTAGTTTTTGGTTATATGTAATAAAAACTCAGCCATTTCAGTTTTAATTTTAATCGGATAATTTGAATTAAAATGAACAACGAAATACCTCATATTGTGTAACTTCGTTTAAAATTTTCCATACGTGTCATTGTTGTCGTTACCTCATTGTGTGAAACCAGACATATTGGCTTTCACCTTATATGCATATCTCAAATGAGTTATGCATATCAATTCTAGCTATAAATTCAGAAGCTTAAAAATTAGTTTTTATATTTAAGTTAAAATATTCCGAAAAAAAACATTTACTTCGTCCGAATTAATTCGATGGATTAGTTCACCTTGGTGGAAGTAGATTTTCTCCCATGCTTTCCTTGAGAATTTTATTTTTGACGAGATTTTCTGAAGCAAAACTAAACTATCACATAGACTTGGTTAAATCAAGCAATTATTATTAAAAAAAGTTCCTTAATAGATATCTTTGTTTCGTTTTCATAGTTATCATTGTCTAGAAAATATTTATGGGATTAGAACATCCAAACTTTTAGGAATGTATTCAAAATAGTCCAATAGATATTTGCATGCAAGAAAAGTAATGTCATTTTTTTCTTATAGGTGGTGTTTTCCATACCATTGAAATGTATGATGTTATAGAAAGTTCAAGTATGAACTTTCTATAACGTTATGTCTGTGTGTGGGGGGGGGGGTATTTTTGCACATTAAAGTATAATTTATCTTTCAGAGGCAGACGTTTTGCAAATTGATAACTAATTACCATAATTGCGAATGAAACTTCGAAAAATATTTCCCAAATTCAAAATATATTACAAATGCAAACCCTTAAGCAATAACATAAAATATTTGATTAGCACAGTATATCTTTACAATCATGTAATTATTAAATTGCTGTTTGCCACAACAATGGCTTTTCTCTATATGCTTAAAAGCCTTTCCAATCTTGTACTACAGGTTAATTAACCAACGGGTAATTTACAACAGGTAAATTTTGGACTCAACATTATAATAAGAGCCCATAAGCGAGAGGTTGGTTAATTAACCTGTAGTACGTTAATACCATGTATTGGTAAGTATATACGTTGACAGATTAATGGGTTGCTGTGCGTAAACTATATCGTACAGATGCATCCCGTGGAGTGTAAGTCCCGTGTTGCATCCACATGACCCTCGGACTGGGGTAAATCCAAGAGAGAAGACGGTTCTCTCCCGGGAGGGGTAAGATTTTTCAGTTAAATAACGTTTTGTATTCTAATTATAATCTTCTTCTTTCCCTACGCGTTATTCCTGCTTCCTATGCAGGGTCCGCGTGTTACTTAGATGCGACTTCTTGTTAGTACCACTAACAAGAGAGGTAGGATGGGATGAAAAACGCCAGATAAACTGGCGGAAAAAACCCTACTGCCCGCGCCCAAGGCCGGCTAACTTGACTATGCCTGAGGAATATCCTCAAGTTCCTCACGTCTCCGACAGGAATCGAACTTGGGACACTCCTTTCGCAGGCATACGGTTGCGAAGCGCAAAGCCACTAAGCTAACCACGCGGACCTTGTATTCTAATTATAATACAAATTAAAAATTTCACACAAATGTCATTAATGAAAAACTGGAGTAAATTATATTTAAAAAAAAATTATATACACCTGGTCATCGACTTACGACTGTCCGCACTTATGACCACAAAAAATAAAATAAATTAATGAATAAATTAATAATAAATCAGGCAGCTGCGCATACGATAACTATGGGATACGATAGTTATCGTACGATAACCCGCGTACGATAACTATCTCTCACATACACTCAGTCGCTTTCAAGCATCTGTTGCGTGTGGTGTATTAATTAAAATTCTACTGAAATATTGTCCATAAAATGTCTAGTAAAAGGAAAATGCCTTCATCTACAGGTACGTCAGCTAAGAAGTCAAGGAAAACTATTGATTTAGAGTGTAAAATGAAAGTTATCCAGAAGTATGAAGGCGGAAGGAAAGTGAATACGATAGCACGTGACTTGAAGTTATCACATTCCACGGTATCGACTATACTTAAGGACAAAGAAAGAATTCGGGAAGTTGTGAAAGGTTCCGCACCTATGAAGTCTACAATTTTAACCAAACAACGACAGGGACCCATCCATGAAATGGAGAAATTGTTGTTTATGTGGATGGAAGATTTAATACAAAAAAATTCACCTTTGCACAGTGCAAGCGAAGGCTAGAAGTCTGTTTCAGAATTTAAAATCACGCGCCGGAGACGATTACGCAGAAGATTTTTCAGGCTAGTACTGGATGGTTTAAGCGTTTTAAAAAAAGATTTGCTTTGCATAATGTGCGTGTCACAGGAGAAACAAGAAGTGCAGATGAAGATGAAGCAATGGACCCTAATGTCGAACGATTCACAAAGGTTGAACGTATCATTCAAGATGCTGTGAGTTTTTATCGTGAGATATATGAATAAAAAAAGAAACAAACTGTTCAAACAAAGCTTAGCATGTTCCTCATCAAGAGAACATCTCCTACCTCAACCCAAGAACATGACCCTGACGATCCACAACCCAGCACAAGCAAAGATTAAAAATTGATTTTGTAAATTTTATTTGTATTAATTTTTACATTAATTTTAGATTGTATTTTTGTGTTTACAGTGCAGTATGTACAGTATTATTTTTCACATTATGTACAATATACATAATTATAAATTTAAAAGATAAAAATAAATTATAAAGATGATAAAAAGATTAGAAAGGTTAAAGAATACTGTTAATAAATATATGGCCGACATACGCCCACATCGACTTACGACCTGTCAGCCAGAACGGAAGTCGGTCGTAAGTCGACGACCAAGTGTATTTATGAATCGCTCCCACACGATCTCGGTTCTCCTTTAAAATTTCAATATCTGACTAATGCTGAAGTCTGGATCTCTCTCCATCCTCGAAAAAATCAACGATTTTTTTTCTTTTTTGCTGCTTGACTGCTGTTGTAAAATGTTTGCCTATTCTGAAATCGTTTTTTAGTAGTTGATTAATCGGTGTTAAAGAAGTTTTGTGCAGTAAATAATTAACCTTATGTGGGGGAAGAAAGTATAGTATTTAAAACACTTTAAAACTTTTATTATTTTTTTTTTACTTTCCCTTTCAGCGATTAATGTGTACCTGACTAAATTAAATGTTGGCGTTCATCTCTAATATCATCATAACATCAGTATTATTTAACAAGATTTCGTATTTTTGCGCTAGATGGCAGCACATTCCTCTTGGTTCTTGGATGTTGTATAAGAAAAAGGGGTTATTATCTGTAAAGCAAGGGGAGGGAACAGAACGTTGATACACGAAGTACGGGCCATTCGGGCATATCTGAAATTTCCATCTGGCTCGCAAAGCAAGCGGAAAACTAATAAAAACTCCTACAAAATAATTCAGTTGTAAAGGAGCTTATTTCAAGTACTGCCTTGAAGGACTAGTACTCCCTCATTAAATTGTGGTTCTGTTCCGCATTTATCTATCGATATGAGTACAAAAGTGTATCAGAGATACCTTATATGTTGTTCGTGATACGATGGCGAATTTATAGGTCATTTATAAATGTGTTCGCTTAGCATTTTTTATATTCAAATATATTGATTCATATTTGCATTGCTGATAAAATTATTGTTATTAATTAATAAAATCGACACTATTAGTTCTGTTCGTTTCCAGATAGTCTATTATTTCACGAAAAAACTTTTAATTTCCTCACTTCCCTTTTCAGCCGTTAATATCTAATTTCTGGATTTTCACTCATCCAAAATTGTCTGTTGATAGAACGTGACAGATTTTCAGGCTGAAAATCATGGTTTGGGCTGATTTATTCGTTCTTACCCACTCTTGACGAGGAACTATTAACTGCTGAATCATGTCGGGAGACAACCTGATGCATTAAAGTATATCCACTCATTTTAGGTGTTTTGCGAAATGGGTAGTGCCTGTTAGATTAGTTTTATCTGTAAGCATTGTATTCCTCAGCTCTGACTGGGCGGATCTTATTTAACTTCTTTATTTGTAACGAAAATTTCTAGGAGCATCCTAATTTTTCTTAAATCATTGGCAGTACAAAATTTGACCAATGTTTCTAAATGTAATGAAATAATGTCGTTTTATCCAAATGGACTTTCTCTGCCATAAACATGTGCATCTCATCCATTAGAGCGAGAGTCACTCACGATTACCGATTCCTTTCCCCCCCCCCCCCGCAACACATAGCATCCGCAGTAACGTTTACTGTATAAAACATTCATCAAATGTTTCAGCCTTCATTTCATATGTTGTTATTTATCTTTTAAATTGTCCTCGCATCGATAACAATGGAAAAAATATTGAAAGTGAAAGGCTTCGAGAACAATGCGAGTACTCAGAAAGATAGAAAGGATGAAATAGACAAGTTGTTTAGAGAGGGAAGAAAAAGTGTTGACACGTTGCTGATCTTGTTGTTGAATATTAATTAATCATATGACTTATTCAGATATGATTCCAGAATAGTGAACTTGTCAAGAGTGTGAGCGAGCTGATAAACTTCGAAACCCAAGTATTTTATGTACAGGAGAGGAAAAAAGACTAAACCATTTGAAATCGATGATCCGCATCAGTAATGATTTCCTTAATTACTCGTATTAATGAAAATATTGTCTTTAAGTACTAATGAAATGATTTTCATTAATAATTTCATAAATTTCAGTAATTTTCTTCTACCTCCAAAAGCTATCAAGGAGCTAACCCCCCCCCCCTTTTAGTAATTAATAATATTCACATAAGCATTTTACTATGATACACAGCGCAGATTTCTTTTATTTACAAAGGTTTTCTGACTGCGAAAAATGCGAAATTTTTTTTTTTTTTTTTTGCAAACTTATTCACTCCGTTGCAGAATGTGTTTCTAATGTCTTCTACTCGAATGTGACTAGTTCTAATCTGGCACTATTTCATCTCAGTGAGCGAAAGTGATACTAGCCTTACTTACTTAAGCGTACGGTCAAGAAAGGTAGACTATGGGCTTCAGTAAATACAGCTAAATACGATAATCAAACAAGTCTATGCCAGAATGGCTAACGAGTAACAAATAACTTTCTTTGCTTACATTTCTATTTAGTGTTTTTTGAAGCGGGCAGCTATATTCTTGCATCTGAAGACGAAAGCACTTCAGAGGTAAGACTTGGTTTATGATGAAGCGTTGTAAAGTTTTACGTTCCTTTATCTCTAACCGGCGCCTTCACGTCTGCTTTACTCACTTTAAAAAATTTTAACCCTCTTAAGCACACTAAAGATTCTTAGATAGATATATAAGTTTACGTTTTCTTTTATTTGTTGATATTGACGGGTGCAACGTTAATATTTCTGCGACATTACAACTGAATGGAAATACAGTATACAAGAACTAAGACAAGTGTGGCGTATTACTTTCATGTTGCCATGGCAATAATGTTTTACCCATTTTTTTTCACTCATGTGGCAAAAGTAGTTATGTAGTTTTCTTTGCCAAATAGACAAGGAGTCGCAGCATAGTAATGGAATGCACTCATTTTCTAAACGTCCTGCTTTTGAGAGTCAACGTACCATACTCATATTATTAGCATTATTTTTAATGGGAAGGAACAAAAAGTGTATGTTTCCTTGTTACGCGTGCGAAACGATTAGTATTATTAATTAAAAGATATGATTCATAATAATTAAACTACATAAAATGTCTTTTAAAATTAAACTACAAAAATGAATTTGGGATATCGCTGAATTCAACTCAGAAGGGGTTTGAACTCAAAATCTGGGTTCAAATACTGTAGGAAGCGAAAAATCTTTATTCGGGCTATTTTTATGTGAAGGTGAGTTAGCAGGTCATACGGAGGTATGAGACCGGTTGCTCACATTCCTATTCCGTCTTCCCTTTTCGTTTATAGAAAAGGGAAGACAAGGGGGTGGGATTATTGTTATCCCATAAATAATTATACCCCGCGCTAAGTTTTTTGGAACATCTTAGAAGTGGTTATTTTTTTATGTGAATACTGTTTAACAGAGAAAACTGAAACGCCCTGTTTGTTTTTGGTTTGTTATGCGTTTTAATTTTTTTATTTTGTTAAGCGATGTATAACGCGTAAATTCTCTGTATTATACATAAGATGGGAAAACTTTCTCTCGGATTTTTTAATAATTTCTGGGAAGGTGCTTCACATAACGTCTTAGATACCAATGCTAGGAATTTCGTTTTATTTGCTACGCGATGTCTAGTTAGCACCCTTCGTGATATTTCGCACTTCTGCGAGATGAACGTTTCGCACTATAACAGCCTTCCTTTTTCAATATTGACGAATGAAAGTAACAGTCCACAAGCACCGTTACTATTGATTACAGATGTGCGTAACTCTCTGTCACATGATATTTCTTCATTCATTCCTATGCTGAGTCACTTATCCATTCGGAAGCCTTGCTAAGCTATTGTGATCCTGCTGTTATGGGTGATAAAGTAATGGAAGGAGAGAGACGTCGATATGTAATATAATCTAGGACTGATGTTAGAATTGTTTACTCGCTGATGCGAAGACCACCATCTTATGCAAAAGTTAACGTTAGATGCTACAAATATGAGACATATTTTCACAACAGTAATCACCTATTTAAGTGCTCTAGAAAATAGATATAAAAACGCTGTATAACGCTATTTCTGTGGCCATTTCTTTTCATATCATCCATTATAACTAAATATATTAGTTAATTACTTGCATTACAACGAGTCTAATAAAACCTTATCTCCTTCATGATACACCTCTTAGAATAATCAAAGAAAATGTGTTTGAATGATTTGAAATTCTAATTTATTGTATAGAAAATAATTATTATCACATAGGAAATAGCATCTAAAGCTACGTACGTTATAAATTATATAATCATGTAAACACATAAAATGTAATATAAATTATAAGAAACCTGTTATTTGAAAATAGTAGAATATTTTTGTGGTTCAAAATATTAGAACATTCCAAATTTTTCCGATTGGTTTTGTGGAGAGCATAGAAATAGCATATACAGTATTTCAGTAGCTGTGGGACTCACTTGTGTGTGAGGGGTAGTTTTCTCGTGGATTTCAGTTAATCATTTGCTAAACATGGGTTGAATAAGTGACACATCAGAAGCTAAGAAGTTTCATATGGTGTCTCTACAAAAAGGGCAAACTCAACAGTTCATAGCTAAGGAATTCATATGTTCTCAAGCAAGTGTGTAGAGTATTGAGACAGTATTCTAATAACCGGAGTTTCCAAAATAATTGCTGCAATAGCGGTTGAAATGTAATAACTACATCAAGAAATAACAGGAGATTGAAGAATTTCGTGAAGAAAAACCGCTTCTGATTTGTAAGGTATTTTCACAGGAGATGGAAAAAACTAGGTGTGTGAATGTGTCTAAATCTATGACGTCGAGACGACTTCACAAATTGGATTTTAAATCACGTGTGCCCAAGAAAGGCACTTTTGACTTCCAAGCAAAAGGCAGTTAGAGTGCGATAGTGTAAACAAAGGCTGTTGTGGGGTCAAAAGGAATGAAAAAAGGTACTTTTAGCGATGAAAGAATGGTTTGTGTATCGTATGGTCATCAAGGGATACGTGTTTGGCGTCTTAAGCAAGAAGCATTTGATAAAGAATGCATGAAACATTCCGTGAAATTGGCAACACCAAGCCCATGGTATGGGCTTGTGTGACCGCAGAAGGTTCAGGTAGGAAACTTGTGTACGAAAAAGTCAATTCCAAAGTGTACCAAGAAATTCTTGAGCACTTTATGTTACCGGCATCGGAAGATTTATGTGATGGTGATTTCCTTTTTCCGCAAAATTCAGCTTCTTGTCACACTTCCAAGACTGCTCTTAGATAGCACAAAGAAAGGCAAATCAATGTAATTCCTTGGCCAGCAAACTCACCAGATTTAAACCCCATTGAGAGTTTGTGGGGAATTATGCAGGAGCGTCTTCAAGAAGTTGCTCCAAGAGACAAAAATAAGCTTGTTTCTAGTTTGAAGACCATATGGGCATGTTAAAAAAAGGCTATCAACCGCTAGTAAATAATATGCCCAACCGTTTACGAACGGTCATAAAAGCTAAGAGACATTCAGCAAAGTATTAATTATCATGGTAAAGTTACACTGATATTAACTTCGCAGCTGCGGCTTGTTAAAGTGTTCATTTAATATCATAATAAAAAGCTCTCCATTAAAACATTTTTATTTTTCTTCGCAAATGAAGTTTCCTGTAGCAACGCCAATGAAACGAAGCATATACTTCTGCAGAAATAAAGCATCAATCGAAACGGAAATTTCAGCAGATCACATTTTAATACTTGAAATTTTATAGAACTTCGGATAAAGCGTATATTTATTTCTCTAATACTTGGTTTTTATCACAGTCATCGCTTAAGCAATCATTTTTGTTAGAGAAGAACCATTAAAAGATTTACAGGTTTACTTAAAGAAATAATTTTATATCGATTTCCTCAAACCCAAAGGAGATGTTGCAAATTAAAGACAATTCCTGAATAGTTTATTGTTGACCTCCTGGCATAACAGAACAGTTCTATGCATACAGATGTTACATTATAAGGGATTAAGGAGACACTAAAACGTTACACTATAAGGGATTACGTGACCACATGAATGTAAAGACAATACCTAATATTAGTTATAGCTTTAAAATCAAGTGCATCGCTAAACGCTATGGATAAAATCGTTATGGTATCGCTGGTGACAGTTTCTAGGCCTTAATGCAAATGATAGGCAGATTTTAAGCAGAAAAACTTCAGGCGAAGAGTCTGAACGATTATGAGTGTTAATAAAAAAATGAGCGAAAGACTAGTATCCTATCGATAGGATTTCAGTATGAAATGCGTACTGAAACTTAGTCTTTAGATTCAGTACCATATCATTAGCTTTTTAAGGGAGTGTGCTGGAAAGTTCTGAAAAACACCTAGAACAAAAACGATATTAAATCAACTGATATAACCACAAGAAAGAACATATCTCAACATCCTTTAACCCCCATGTTTCATCAAATTGTAATAATTTGTTCTTTTTCTTTCTTGTTGTTATATCAGTTACTTTAATATCATTTTTGTTCTAGGTGTTTATCAGAACTTATATCAGCTCAGACATACAGTACGATCACAGGGGAAATATAACTGCGAAATCTTACCAATGGTATGGAAAGATAACGAATGAAATACATTACAGGTTGAGGTTCTCAACCTGGTTGTGGTCGCAGGCGCATTCGAGATTGGGAAGAGAGTGGCGGGACCAATATTTATTTCTATGAAATTTATACTTGCTTATCATATTAAGTGATAATAATTAAAAATTAATTAACTATGAAAGTAGGATAAATACACATGTAACATTTATTATACAACTGAATTAAACCATCGCACAATAAGCAAAAACATTTCTCTTTACTCTGGATAAAACAATAGTCTTCTTCCCAATCGTTGTTTTTTTATTTGGATTACTAATTCTAGGGCAAATTTTTAAACACGAGAAATCAATCAAAGCGTGCCGACAACACCGATAAAGTGGTGACACATCGCTCAAGCACACGGTTGCCAGTAGACTAAATACATAAAACATACTCACATAATTGGCATTCTGTTAACGCTCGCACTCAAAGACAGAGGATTTATAAAATGTTCGTAATATACCATAAATGTTAACAGTTTTTTACGATTTCAGTAAATATTATTACTACGATAAGACATATTTTCCAGTTTTAATTTTAGTTTTTCTTTATTTAATAATTGACAGTGGGCGCATGCAAATAGTTCCGCGGACGTATTTGCGCCCGCGGGCATAAGATTGAAAGCCGCTGCATTAGAGCATGACGTCATGAACCTTTCATTCCTCAAAATACAGTTTGGACCAATACAAGGTGACCACATCTAGCACTTTCGTACTAGATCTAGTACGATTTATAAATTTTTAGTGTTCTAGTACGTTCGCCAACAAATCTAGTACTTTTTCCCTTCCGAATAATAATAACAACAACAACATGAGAGTTAGACATATGAATTGAAAATTTTTCTCTTCTCCCACGTCTCCATATGTCACATTCAGTGATAAAAGAATATGCATTCTCTTTTTTTCCTATCCCTCCACTGTTCGCTAGTCCCCCCCCCCCCCACGATCCCTTACTTAGGCAATCCGACTGGTATTAGCCAATGAAAATATATTCTTCGCTGTTCAAACAATTCCCGCGCGTTATAAGAAGTCCAGTGTTTTTATTAATTTTATTAACAAAAACTTGTTTAATTCTTCATCGAAAATATTATTATTTAGATTTTACTTTTGAACATGGACAAGTGACAAGAAAAACGTTCTAAATTTAAATTTGATTCTAAATCTCAGGAGAAAATGTGTAGTGCATGAGTCAGTAAAGTACATAAACGAGCTATTGAAAATGAAGATATCAATGCCAGCTCTTCCCATTCACAAGAAATCACTTCTCACACAGGTAACTCAGATAAAAGAGAAAGTGATGCTAGTTATGATTCAAATTTAGATTTGAAAGGTTCTTCTAAAAAGACGAAAAAGTCATATAAGCAAAAATTCAAAGAAGAATGGTTGGAGGATCCAGAGCCGGCGCTAGGGTCTTTGTCGCCCGCATGCAATGTCTATAAGCGCCCCTGTAACGATCCGGGCGTGTGTGGTTCTTTTACGATAATAAACATTTAAATTATTTGAAATTTCTTAAATAAATTTTGACAGAACAGCCACACGTTGGTTCGCTAAATGTAACGAACCGGGGTTGTTGATTAGGCAGGATAATTGATAAAAACCTGAATATTCAAAAAATTCTCAAAAGTTAAAGCAAATTTTGATAAAGCTACTTCACTTTAATTGTTGAATATAATGATACAGGGATTATAGCCTTCTCACCGATCCGAATCGCTAACAAAATTAGAATGAATTTTAATTAAAGTTAAAATTTATTTGAACTAAAGTTTAAAAAATTCTTGCATTTTACAAGTTACTAAATTCTTAGTAACTTGTAAAATTTTTTAATAATTTTTATAAGTGGAACTATCTTTTAGGAAAATAAAAGAAACTCAAAATAGATGAGAAAATAAGAAAATAATTCAGAAATAATTAGAACATTTAATATAAGTATTCGAAAAATAAAATCTTCACAGAATAACAGAAAATAAATTAAATTATATAAATATACTTGAAATTTTTTAAAATTAAAATTTTAGGGTTTTTGATTTCATATTCACAAAATTAGAAATAATGGTCTTAACGTCTAATTCTGCGCATATATCATTTTAAATAACTATTAACGCCAAACTAACAAGCCTTTTTTGTGACACATTTGTTCTTAAGTTTTAATCTATTTCAACTTGGTAAAGGAACGTTCACCGCTCACTACACTAACAGGTAAGGTTAATAGTATTCTTAAAGCAATTGAAAAGTTAGGGAAAGATAAATTATTGGACACAATAAAATTAAGAATATCGAAAGGGTTTTGAATATTTAAATGATCCTTCCGAAAAATATCCCGGAAAGTACATAACTCGTCATATAGTTCTATTGCATTTACGTCTTTATTGTCGCTGTCCTTCAAGAGAATCTCTAAATCGTCACAATTTTTTTGTAAATCTTCGTTATTAATTTGTAGTAATCTATAAAAGAAACTGAAATTATCATAATATGTTTTTTACATGTTCAAAACATTCTATTAACGAACACATTGCAACGTCTAGAAGTGTATAAAACATTCACTCTAAATGTATCTTCTGGCGATTGTGGCGTTTCGTCATGATGCTCGTAGTCAAATTGTCGTGTCTTCTTTCGTCGTCGGACTTCCGTACCACTTTTAAATTCTTTTTCCCCGTCCACCTCTTCACTCAGTTCTTTTGCCGTTTTAGAACTTCTTTAAAATTTGTATCTGATCGATACTCTTGTAAGAATATTTTTAAGTTTTCGGTAGATTCTAAAGCAAGTGTAATGTTCATATTTTTGTCTTGAAGCATTTTACTCACAGGGTTTATTCTGTTAAGTAAATCATTCCCAGTTATAAGAAAGCAAATAAATTTGTAGTCCTTTATTTTAGCACATAATGTTTGTGCTTTCTGCTGAGTTTCTTTATTAAAATTTTCATTATTTAAAATTTCAAAAAGTGCATCGTAAATTTCTCCTAACTGATATCGTAGAGGGCGGACTGCATTAATTTTACTTTCCCATCGCATTTCTGATGACTGTTTCAATGTTAATTTTTTACGAACTCAGCATGAAGGATATTTCATTCTCTTACAAACGTTGGGCAATCCTTTAAAAGAATTGCCCAACGTTTGTAAGAGAATGAAAAGAAATTATATATATTTCTTGAATAATTGCAAAGAATCTAATTGTATCTGCATTCACTTTGGCTGCATCGTTAATGATTAAATTTAGAGTATGAACAGCACATGGCACGTAAAAAGCTCGTGGATTTTTGTTCAAAAGCAAATTTTGGAGTCCATATTTTTTCCCTTTCATATTTGCCCCATTGTCATACCCTTGACCTCACATGTCTTCAATGGGAATGTTCCATTTTTTTCAGTTGTTCCATTATTGTTGCACATAAACCACGTCCTCTGGAATCTGATATATCTGCAAAACCTAAAAAATGTTTCCTGATCTTCACAATTCCATTATCACAGGAAACAAAGCGAATAATAATGGTCATTTGTTCTGTTTTACTTGCATCAGGTGTGCAGTCTAAAATTATGGAATAATATTTAGATTTTCGAATTGATAATAAAATTGTATCCCTGATTGCATTACTTAAAGTTTCCAATATTTCATTTTGACTGTCTTTACTCAAATAGTGTACTCTGTTGTTTCGTTGTAGGGCCCTTTCAACATGATTTTCCATAACGGGATCAAACTTCGCAAACAGTTCGACTAATTTTAAAAAATTGCCGTTATTCCTTTCATATAATTTATCAGATGATCCGCGAAAAGCTAAATTTTGGCTACCAAGGAATTTTATAATTTCAATCAAGCGTTCTAAAACACTCCTCCAATGTTTCTTTTCCATTGAGTCTGGCAATCAATAGTAGTTTTGTTTTTTAAATTTTTATCAACTTCCTTCCATTTTAAGAAATTTTTCATGTGAGTTAAACTGGTCTCATGTCTATGCAAAGTTGTACTGACATTTCTCCAATCGTTATAACCTTCTACAAGACTACTTGATTCGGTAGGTGCGAAAGGTTTGCAACAAAAGCAAAAAACAGAATTTAAAGTTTCGGAATAAATTAGTCATGTTCTTGGCACGAGCTCCCCGTTTTCCATGTTTCTATTATAATACGTGTCGCCAAATTTACGGCCATATGTATCTCTGGGATATATTATATTTTTCTTTTGAACAGGCCCCATTTCAATTAAAACAACTCGTAATTTTTCATCAATATTTCCCCATTCACCTGGATCTTCTAAATTTACAGAGACTAACAATGTGTTAGTTTCGTGGTTAACTACAACTAAATCTTCTCCTAACTGTTTTTCACTTAAATCATGCATCTTGTTATCTTGTTCAATAGTTGCAATAGTGTTTTCATGCAAACTGGATGATATGCACGGTTCTTCAACTCTGATTTCTGATGTATCGAGTTGGTTACAATCTGTATCAGAATATTTTAATATATTAACAAATTTATTAAGATCCCCAGTTTGTTTCTTAACATCTGCTTCTTTCGCAGCATGACGCTTACGATTTTGTACACCGGATAACTTTTTTTTAATTTTTGATTCCATTTCTATTTTATACCCACAAGAAATTATTATACAACACGACACAGAAACGAAATAATAGTCCGCACTGCGCTACTATTAGTAGCCTAGTGAGATGCGTGCCATAGGACTGGTTAACTAGCAACAAATGTTTTGTTCGAAAATTCGTTTCTGCACATAAAAACCGTTCACCGTTTCACTTTAGATAGACTGCAGAGTTGTGTCAGTAGACACAACTCTGCAGGCAAGCATTTAGCTTGCTCTCGCTGCAAAATTGTAAACACTCGCTGCAAACACTCCAAAACACTAGCAGAATGTAGAATCTAAAAGAAGCACACTAAGTATGATGTCGTTGTTTAAATCCAATTCCAAATACCAGTCACAGAAAAATAAATTAAAGAGGCAGAATTAAGATTATGTGCATATGATGCATACAGGTCCCTTTCATACAGGGGTGCAAATGGTGTAATGAACCCAGGAGGCACAATTTAGGGGCGATATAATCGAACATTCAAAATACGGAATAAATAATACACTGAACTGTTTGTGCATATTTGTCACCTTCAAATATGAGAGATTTCAATGAGGGGCTGAATCGCTGAGTAGTTAAATAAATTGTAGGAGCTTCAACACAACTTACTTTAATCACTGCTCTCAGCACACTGAACAAACATTCTCGGAATTTCTTGAGTTTTCTTCTTGATGGACCTGTGTTTCACTCAGGATTTCTCCATGAGTGCAGGTCACAAAGATGCCTCCGACGATCTCGATCTTGAGCCTCTCTCTCTTCCATGTTATATCAATAGATTTCACTGGTGGATCTTCTCATCTTGTAGGTGGTCTCCCTGGTTTTCTCTTTATTCATGTTGCCAGTTGAATATTCTATATGTCCTTTTTTTTCTTCTGAGTCTGGCTATGTGACCTGCCCATCTCGTCCTGCTTTCATATACTGCAGTTACCATATCCTTTATGCCTGATCTCTTTCTTAGTTCCGTGATTCTAACATGTTCCATTTGTTGATGTTACAAATCCTACGTTCCATTGCACGTTGAGTTATTCTGAGAGTCTCTTCTTTTCTTGTCGTGTTTCATATTACATAACAGTAATATGTTTGCTTATTACATAACAGTAATAAAGTTTTTTTTTACTATTTGTGTTTTTTCTTTATTTTAATATACATTCCTCTTAATGTGCAGTATAATTGAGATTGAATGTGATGGGTATAGTGTGTTCAGGAATGACAGGGAGAATAAAATGGGGGGAGGAGTATTGTTGATGATAGCTGATGAGCTGCAGCCAAGGAGAATAGAAGTTGAATTGCAGGATAGAGAAAAGAGCACATTTGAGGCCATTTGGTGTGAGATTGTGGCTAGCAGAACAAAATATACAATTGGGTGCTGCTATAGACCAGGAGATGGAAAAGATGGTTGTAACAGTATGCACAAGCAAATAGAAGAAATGAGTAAAAGGAGGGTAATTATTATGGGAGATTTCAACTATGGTCGCATTGATTAGAGTGAGAAGAGAACACACGGGAGGAAGGAATTGGATTTTATGCGGTTATTAAGGGATAACTATCTGCGACAGCATGTAATGGAAAATACTAGGGGTCAGAGAGTGCTTGACCTAGTAATTGCATCTAAGGGATTTGGCTGTAACAAATATGACCACATTGCCACCAATTGGGGAGAGTGATCATAGGGTCTTGACTTGGGAGGCGGCTAAAGGTGTCGAATTTACAATTAAGACAGGGTACATGTGGAATTATCGGACTGGAAAGTATGATAAGCTTAGGAGTTGATTGGCTCAGTGCCAATCCATGTACAACTGCAAGGACTAGAAGTTCATAGTGCATGGGAGGCAGTTAAGAAGTGTTTGTATGAAGCAATGGCTGACTGTATACCTAGAGTCCGAATAATAAATCAAGTAGGGGTTAAATGGATGAATAACACCATTAAGCTGCTGCAAAAAAAGAAACAACTATGGAGGGAATTTAAGGAGAAAGGTGACCGGCAGGCACATGAACGGTATAAAGCACAGGCTAGAAGGGTAACGAGTGTGGTAAGAAAAGCAAAAAAGGATTACGAAAGAACATTAGCCATGCAGGCTAAAGAGAATCCTAAACAGTTTTTTTGATATGTTGCAAGTAAAAGGAAAAATGTATGTGGCAGAATGATTTTAAAGAATGGTAGGGAGGTAACTGAATCAGTTGATATAGTTGAGTTACTGAGGGAGCACTTTGCAAGAATATATCATCCAGGTGACATTGCAGAAACGAATGATCCAGTAGATTATACGGGAATTGTGGTGAATGAAGTGGAGGTGAGTTGTCTATTGCATAACCTCAATGTCAATACATCTGTGGGATTGGATGGTATATCAGCTCGTGTCATACGAGAAGCGGCTAAAGAATTGTCAATACCCTTGACCATTTTGTTTAATTTGAGTCTCGGGTCTGGATTAGTCCCGAGGGGGTGGAAAAAGGGGAAAATAGTTCCACTGCATAAAGGTGGTTCCAAGACTGCTGTTGTAAATTACAGCCCGAATTGCATATCAGGAATCATTGCCATGGTTTTAGAGAAATTAGTCAAGGAAAGAATACAGGATTGGATAGATGAAAATGGGATATTGTATGGGGCACAACATGGTTTTGTGCAGGGTAGATCATGCCTCAGTAACTTGCTCACGTTTTATAACACAGTGACGGCTGAACTGGATAAGGGTAATGGGTTTACAGTGATTCTACTGGACCTTGCAAAGGCCTTTGACAGGATACCACGTGGAATCTAATCAGTAAACTGGAGCAGATGGGAATGGATATAGGGTTGGTGAGATGGATAGGAGGGTGGTTGATGGAGAGATACCAGAGAGTGTTTTATTCACGAGTGGAGTCCAAAATACGGCTTGTGACTAGTGGTGTGCTGCCGACTTCTGTTTTTGGACCACTACGTTTCAATTTGTTCATTAACGATATAGGAAAGGATCTGAGAGGAAGTGTTCACTTGTTTGCTGATGATTCAAAGTTGGGTAGAGCCATTGTGAGTGCACAGGATGTCAAAGTTTTACAGGATGATTTGGATAGTTTGGAGGACTGGGCTAGAGAAAATGGATGTCAATTTAATGTGGCAAAGTGTAAGGTTATGCACTTTGGGCTGAAAAGAATAGCAGCAGTATATTACATTGGTGGAACCGTACTCCAGGAGATTGATGAGGCCAGGGATTTGGGAGTGTTGGTGGATAGGGAATTGAAGTTTAGGGGGCACATTGCAAAAGTGGCTAAATCAGCTCATCAAATCACTTGGCTTCTGAAAAATACTTTAACATGCAGAGACAAACAAGTTGTTGTTCCTCTGTATCGAGCCTTGATAAGACCCCATCTAGACTACTGTGCCCAGTTATGGGTACCAGGATTTCTTCGTGATGGGGAAGAAGCGGAGAGGATTCAGAGACGAGTGACCAAGATGATAGCAGGTCTGTGGAATGAACCTTATGAGAATAGGTTGAAGATTTGTGGGTTACAGAAATTGGTCAATAGGCGGAAGAGGGGTGATATGATTGAGACATTCAAATTACTGAAGGGTTTCTATAAGATTATTCCAGAAGATATTTTTGAAAATAGTACTGGTGGGAGGACTAGGGGCCATGCATGGAAGCTGGGCAAGAATTTGGTTAGCAGGGGTGTTAGAGCTAGGTTTTTTTACTTGGAGAGTAGTGAATGAGTGGAATAAGCTGCCACAGTCTGTTGTGGGTACTACGACCGTGAATGAGTTCAAGGCAAGGTATGATAGATACTGTGTGAATGTCGAATAATTGTTCTTGACATGATGTTAGGGCCTCCCTCGACAGTCTGTCGACTCCTTGGAGTTTCCCGAAATAATAACAATAATAATAATAATAATAATAATAATAATAATAATAATAATAAAATGATTCATAACGTGTTACTGTACTTCGGAATCCTTTAATTTTTAATGGAAAGGAGTCGCAAACCAACGTAACGGCCTTGGATGCCGAACACAATCTGCTTTTGTGGTTTATGGGTACTCTTCCAACTCTATTGAAAACGCTAAGAAAATACAGTGTGGACGCTCTAAATGTAACTATCTTATAAAAAATGAATATTTTTATAAGATATTTTATAAGATATATTGGATGTAGATTCTCGCAATGAAATCTCAAAAAAAAAAAAAAAAAACTCCTTTGGTGAATGGACTCCTTTTGACAAAAGAAAAATTGAAACATTCTTCAGCTACATATTTTATTGTTTCTGAAGAGTTAATTAATTTAGCAAAATCTGATAAAAATAAAGAATAAATACTTCCAGTTTTTTTCTTGTGGGTGGGAACCCCCGTATATATGTAAATAGCATAATAAATAACTGAATATTTAATGTTACACTAATTTAAACACTAAAATGAGACTAAAAATTATATGGTAAATTAATACACATGTGAAGTGCTAGAGTTACAATTGGGACTTCTGTTATGATGATTGACAACTGCAGCTCTTGGACTCATAGATGACTACAGTGAGGTGAGTTTTGACTTTTTTTCTTTCATATTTATTGTACATGTGTTAATTTAGCGGTTTTACATTGAGTTCATCTATGACAATAAGGTAGTAATATCGTAAAATGTCTTAAATAGAGTGAAACGAAAGCAAATGAAAATTTAGTACTTTTTTTTTCAGATCTAGTACCTTTTTCTTGAATAAGTTAGTACGAAATATTTTTTCTGGGTGGTCACCCTGGACCAATATAGTGTGATTTCTGGAGAATGTCAGTAAAAAAAGTGTTATTTTAATTTTGATGAAGTCCGGGTGAAGGGGTTACTTTTTTCTTTTTTTTTCCGTCCTGGTTTGCAGAGTGGTTAGCATACTCAATCTCCAGCCAAGAGGCTGCGGGTTCAAATCCCTCCATGGACATGATGTTTGTGATTGTTTTAAGAACCTGTGTGGCAAG